>NC_134229.1:1557500-1915000 GCF_965140235.1 Caretta caretta | reverse complement strand
TGCGATGAGTTTGGCGGGTCTCTGTCCGGTTCCGAGCAGGCGGGTGTTACCGGGGCGTGAGCGGCATTGCAGTCCGGCTCCCAGCCGGGCTGGATGCGCTGGCTGACCGATGCACACACACCCAGCCTGGCTCAGCCACATGCTTACATCATCCCCAGCCAGAGCCAGCCTGGCAGACAAAGGGCCCCAGTGTGCAGAGGGGTCCAGCCTGGTGCAGCCCGACGGGGGGGTACCAAGAGCCTCGCTGGCTGGGCACAGTGCGGGGGGCAGGCGATGGGACATGGCATCTCCGTCCTTGGGACTTAGGAAAGTGCCACTCCTCTGACCCCCCCCACATCCCCCCAAGTGCTCTCCTGGCCAGCTCACCACCGCCTGGACACAAGGGCCTGGCACAGGATGGCTGCCATGAAGTCAGATGACAGCCTGAGCTGCTGGGGCCCTGGGGGGGGGGGAGTTAGGGTGATTTGGGGGGCTCAGCTCCTGAACTTCCCCTGACACCCCCCCAGACTTTCCTCTCCTCTTGGAACCAGACACAGTTAAATAGCACAAAGGCCCCAGGCCCTGAAGCAGCCGAGCAAACACACCCAGTTCCAGGCACCTCTCCCTGGGCAACACCCTGCCCGGGCTGGGGAGGCAGAAGGGGGCGAATCCAGACCAGGGAGGGGAATTGCCACTTACCCTGGTTTGCCGCTTGGGAGGAAGCTGCAGACAGGGAGGGCTGCGTCCCCTAGCGATGGTTTTATACCCGGCCAGCGGGGAGGGGGAGCGGGCAGCTGGCCCTGGGGGGCAGAGCTCACCGTTCCAGTAGTTCAGCAGAGCGGTGTAGTGTTTCCCATTCCAGTCGGACAAACGCCGCCCACGTCCCAACCCGCCCCCCCTTCTTCAGTCAACATCCGAAGTTTAGAGCAAGTCACTGCCCACCCCAGCGAGCGATCCGTAATATTGTCCTGGCCAGGCGGTATCTAGGGATCTAAACGCACACCCCTTGCCAGAGACAGAGAGAAGGACAGACAGACAGCGGTGTCTGGTGGATCAGGGCTAAGGCCGGCAGAGGCGAGGGAAACGGGAGTATGGGAGCGAGTTAACTCCAGGGACTCCTGGCAAACGCAGGGGAAGGGCTAGTGCCAGGAAACTCTGCTTCACTTTGTGATGCAGGGGGATGTGCTTGCAGCAAGGATAAAAGGCAACCAGTGTTTCCCTGTGACAAACCCCCTCCCCTGGTAGCTGACTACCCCTAGCAGGAGCCCAGATGGACAGATTTCATGCAGACCATTCTTGCTTTTGCTTCTCTTTTTTGCCAATGACAGGCCTGGCCCAAATCACTGGATTCAGTTTCCCTAGGTTCTTGTCCTGGCTCTCTGCCATCTAGTCCCCAAAACCTCTGGGTTGTTCAAAAGATCCCAGCTCTGAGTCTGCATCGGCCTCTCTCGCATTTCACCTGCCTCCCAGGGCCAGAAGGTGACTAGTTAGTTTCACCTGGGCCTCGCTCAGTTACACTCTCTGGCTCTTGCCAGGTGCCGCCAGCTGCCACCATCAGCTGCAAACCCAGCAGGGGGCACAAATTCAGACCCCAAACCTGAGAGAGTTTTGATTGAACTGGTTTTTGACTCCGTGAAATCACCTCTGTTAATATTAGGCTTTGAAAAATTCATTAGCCTGAGTTAATTTGGGGGTTCAAATTACGCAAGCATTTCCCTTTGATCGTCAGTTATTTATGAGGAGTATCGGCTTGAACGCATTCCCTTCCAGCTCAGGAATAAGGCGCTCTCCCTAACGTGGGGCTTTGCCCCGTTCCAGACGCTGTTCCCAGTGGCGAAGGGAGCCCTGGCGGGAAACGGCCAAAGGACTGGTCTGACTGAACAACAGTGTTCCTCTTGTTGGCCTCCAAGTGCTTGAGGGGGAAAAAATCACTAAACCCTGAAATTCAAAACTGGCAGCCCGGCTGGTGCCCCAGACACCCGGCAAGAAGATGAGCCACACTGAGGCATGCCCGGAAGAAAGAGAAGAGCCCAGCTGTGAACTAGACTGGGAGGGCGTTTCCCAGTGTTTAATTTGTGCCAGGGCTTGTCAGGGCTGAGCCCTGGTCAACCTCTGGGCCTGGCAGTTCAGAGCCCCGGCACCGCTGGGCTTGCTGCATCACTGATGAATGTAAAGTATTGCTTGAGCCCCAGCCCCTCTTTCATTACAAATTAAGCCCTGGCGTTGCCGCATCAGAGTGACAGATCCCAGGGTTAGGCCGGCACTGAGAGCTATTTCTGGAGGGCAGGGACTGCTCCGCCCTGAGACTGACTCCAGAGCATGTGCCCAATCCTGGCCCCTGGGGCTAAGGTGCACAATGACCATCCTCTTTGTGAGGGCCGCGGCTCGAAGCCCGGTGCCGCAGAGTGGAAGCCGGACACAGCACGTGCGGCTCGGGCTCAGCAAATAGTCAGTGTGGGTGCAGGCCGGAAAAATCAGGGGGAAACTTTCTCAAGTCAAAATTGACCCAAATTCACCCATTGTGTCACTCGCCCCGAATCTGCATTTTTCAGTGATAAAAATTTCAGTGCACAAAAATTTTGCCCAGCTACAACCATACGCACGAGCCGCCACAGTGTGAGCTAAAGGACTGAGCACCCCCGGGTGGGCTCATCTGTGGGGAAGGCCTGATACACTTCTCTGGGCGTCATATGTGCCCCGTGCACGTGAGCCTCACATTCAGTGGAGCTGGGCAGAGCCTCGTAGCTTCCCACCCTGGGGAAAAGGTTACTCGGCTGCTAGACCTTGACCCGAGGGAGCTGCTGTCTCATGGCGCGAGACGGGAACGTGGGGCCTGTTGTCCAGCTAGTCCATCCTGTTTGAACTTCTCCGGACTGCCCTGACCCAGGGGCCTCGCCCCACCCGGCAGCCAACTCCCTTAGTTAGAGGGGGTGGAGTCCCTGGCCACTAGCAAATATTCACTGCGCCCTGGGGCCTCCGAATCCCCCAGGGCCCAGCCAGAGGGGAAAGGCCAGGAGGCTGCATCTGAAAGCAGGCTGGCAAAAGGCCGAGGCTGTTTGCTGATCTTATGGAGATGCCATCCCCATAGTCTCTGCTCTGGGCTGGCCATGGGTGCTCTGGCTCCTGCCAGGTGACCTGGGTCACTTTGGCTGGGATTTGCTGGAGCAATGAGGAATTTGTAGCCAGAGATCCCAAGACTGGGCCGTTCCGGAGCTCCCACCTGCTGAGCGGCCGGCTCCAGCCATGGAGGGAAGGGTGGCAAGTGCCCGTTCGGGTGGTGACAGCGTGTCTCAGCTGGGAGGGCCCCAGCGAGTGCCAGGCCAGGGGTGACCCCAGGCCAGAAAGAGACATGGGGCAGCAGGCGTGACAAGGACCCGGGGGTGGGGAAGGAAGGGCAGGGACTCAGCCCTGCAGAGATCCTGGGCTGCCCCATTGGAACACGTCCCCATTGAAGGCAGTGCCCCGGGCTGGGTTGTGATGCCAGTTACCCCAGGGTAAAGCGGGAATCCTCCGGGTTAAGTCATTTGGAGCAGAATCCAGCCCGTGGGAGGAGGTGGCGTGGGAGGGGTCACAGCTGGGTGCAGAGCTTGGGGCGTGTGGGCGGCGAAGGGAGGTGGCTGGGGGAGCTGCCTCTCAGCCTGAGATCTGCAGGGGTGGGGCGGCCCACGGCGGCTGCTGGGGTACGTTAGTGGGGGGCTATTTGCTCGGACACTCCCCGCGTTGCTGGGCCCCAGCAGAGAGCCACGACCTGGGCCAACTGGGGGAGGGGTGCGGCCCCAAGTCAACCCAGACTCCAACCACGGGAAATTTTCCAGCATTTGTCATTAAGAAATGGAGCAACCAGCCCCTCCTTGCCCTGGTGCACACACCCAAGCGCTCGTACCTTCCCGCCCACCCAAGCGTGGCGCTGGGGAAAGGTTCCCCGGCACCTTGCAACACAGCCCATGGCAGCCTGCAGGGGGCGCCACACTGGTGGCAAGGCGGGGTGGCCCTGGATCCCCCACTGCCTCGGGTGGGATCCTCCACTGGGGTCGATCCGTGTTGCTCCGGTGAAGCCAAGAGAGCTGCAGCGACTGCCGGGAGCTGGCGCCATGCAGCGTGAATGTGAAATGCCCCCGGATCCGAACGCTCCTCTCGCTCGCTCCCGCGTGGCACAGGGGGAAAGGGCCAGCATCGCATGAAGGGCCACGGAGAATCGGGCCCCCTGATCCAGGCAGTCAGGCTTCGTAGCTTTCCCCCCAGTCCCCGCACCCCTGGCCATGGCTACTGTGAAATCCTGCCAGTCGCCAGCAAGGGGCTGCGTGGTCAGGTAGCTAAGGACCCTGTACTCGGTCTCAGGAAGGGGGGTCCATACTGGGCCGGTCTCTGTTTCTTTGGGTGTCAGGACCCCACCTCTAAAACAGGGACCATAAACCAGCCTTCGCCTGCTTAGATTCTTCAGGGCAGGGCCGGTCTCTTGCTCTCTGTATGTGCAGTACTCAGGACAAGGGGGCCTGGCCGTGGCTGGGAGCTCCCAGTGCCAGGCCTTCGTGATACTCAGTGACGGGGCAGCCACTGAAATCCTGAGCCGTGCTCTGATCCCGCACTCCTTGGCAGGGATCAGGCCTCGCTTTCTCACCGAGCCGGGACACACTCAGCTTCTTCATGAGACTAGGGAAACCCAGACACGCACACGCCTAGTTCTGTGTCCCACACAGAAACCTCGCACACGCACACAAACACTGGCTCATCTGGATGCTGGACCCGCAGTCGAGTTTGGCCAGTTGGTCCCCATTCCAAGCAGCCAGTGACATCGGCGCTGGATACGAGGCAACGGCATGATCAAAGGGTGATCAGCCACGGGAGAGCTGGCAGTTCCTGACGAAACCCCTGGCGTGAGTCAGAGTCACACGGGACTGGACCGGGTTGTCAGATGAGTGACACCCTGATTCCAGGGCTCACCCCCTGTGAGTAATGCCATCACCCTGTTGGAATGGATGGACAGCACCCCGGGACCTGACCTAGGGGAAGCTGTGAGCTGTCAGGGAGGGAAGTGACACCATCCAGAAAGGACGCAGCCTAACACCAGGTTAATCTTCACCCCGGGAGGGTCGTGACTGAACCTCCAGGGAGGCTGGGGACATTAGAAGATCCGGGATTTCCCCTCTCCCCAGGGAATCCCCAGGGCGGGGCCAGGAGAGCTGGGCCATGTGCTGTCTCTGAGCTTGGCACAAATTCCCTGTGGCCATGGGGACGGATGGCTTGGGCCCGGGGGAGGGTGATGGGCCACGGGGAGTAGCTGTCCTTTGAGACACCTGCCGTCCCCTACCCCGCACCAGCCGCCCTGTCAGCCCCTGCGTGACGCAGTTAATGTCTCAACCTTCTTCTTCCCTGTCTCCCCTCATTTGGCCGTGGACACCTAGGCCCAGTTCTCAGGAACACCATTCCACCATCGGGGCAGGGAAAGAGCTGGGGGAATATAAGCCACCTTTAGCATGTGCTGTGTCCTGCCATGAAAATGTGCAATCAGCCGTACTGGGTCAGACCAATGGCCCATCCAGCCCGGAGTCCTGTCTCTGACAGGACCGGTGCCAGGTGCTTCACAGGGAAGGAACAGAACAGGCGATTCTCGAGTGATCCGTCCCCTGGCTGTCGTCCAGTCCCAGCTTCTGGCAGTTAGAGGTTTAGGGACACCCAGAGCAGGCAGTTGTACCCCGGACCATCTTGGCTAATAGCCGTTGATAGACCTATGCTCCATGAACTTATCTCATTCTTTTGGCCTTCACAACATCCCCTGGCAATGAGTTCCACAGGTTGACTGGGCATCTACACAGCCACAGTCACGCGAGCTGGGGTCAGGGGCTGGCTGCCGTGGGCTGGGCAGCCCCTCCCCCTTTGCCTGCATGACTAGGGAGAAGACTGTAGGGGGCGATGTCCCTAGGACCCCACCCAGGACTTCATCCTGCACTTTTCCGATCCAGTGGGGCTGAGGGCACAGCCTTATTCCCCCAGCCCCGTCCGTCCCGTCTTCATCTCCCTTTCCTCGCTAACCCCTGGGCAGCGATGGGAGGAAGCACCCAGACAAAGGCTGTGAGCCAGGGCCCAGCACAAGGCAGGGCCTGCCTCCTACCAGCGCTCGGGGGGGCAGTGGGGATTCCCAAGAGCGGGGTCTCAGTGCCAGGTGGAGGGAGCTTGGTTTAACATACTCTGGGGCAGGCAAGCCGGATGCTGGATGGGGAGGACACTAGGGGGCAGCAAATTGGACCAGGCTGTCCCACTACCAAAGCTGGTTTCTTAGGGGCTAGGGGGTCCAGGGGAGGGCTCGAAGCAGGGGCCCTGGGGCAGGAGAAGGGCGCTGAGGTTGCAGAGAGGTAGAGATCCCAGGCCTGACGCAGAAGCACAATACCAGTCCAGCAGCCGGAGGGACGTGTACAGAGCGAGCGGCTTTGGCAGGAACGTGGCTGCCAGCAGGTGGGCATCCAGTGGGATGAGGCAGTGACCGGGTCGGCTCCGATCATGCTCCAATGGACAAGCGCCCACAGCATTGGGCCCATCAGCAGCCTGACAGGGCCACACAGACTGGTCCAGGGGGTCCTGCCGAGGCAGGGCTGAGGCCTGAGGGGTGCTCCTGTTGCCATTGGCTGCCCTGGGCATGCCCCAAGACGTCCATGCACCCAGCACAGCTGTCGGACCCCCAAGAGGAGGGGCAGCATGGTTAATGGATTGCACACAGGGGTGGGCATCACAGATTCCTGGGATCCTTGCCCACCTCGCAGTTTGGCCCTGGGGGAAGCCCTTCTGTGCCTCGGTTTCCCTAGCCGTAACATGGGGCTGAGTTCTAAAGCTGTCAGGAGGGCTAGCGAGGGGATGTTTGCAGAGGGATTTTGGCAGGAAAGGAGCTAAGTAAATCACATTATGATTTCCTCCCATCTGCCCTGGAGTCACACACGGAGACGCAACCCCTGCCCAGCGTTTGGGGTCTGTGGCTTGTGGGGATAAATAAAGCGGCTTTGTATCGTTTTGCTTCCCTCAGCCATGAATCCAGGGTCTGTTAGAGCCCAGCAGGACTCTGAGGAAAGGGCTGGGCTGGGTTTTCTAAATACACAAATAGGCTGTTTATTTTCCAGCAGGTCGAATGTGAACTCAAGTTCCCAAAAGCCACAAAGGATTCAGCCTCTCATGGCCCTCTGCATCCTGGGGGAATGAGCCTGCCATCCCGGGGCGTTATCGGTTCTGGGTCAGCTTCTCCAAGCCTCCCAGGTTTAAAACCAGAGCAAGTGACATCTTGCCTTCCTGGCCCAATCGGCCAAGCCCAGTGCTATGTGACTGCCAAACAGCTGCCGTGTTCCGCCCCAGAGGGGGCTGCACTGCAGTGGTGGGGCCATATGCTGCAAAGCACTTTGGGACCCTTTCTGGATGAAAGGAGTCTAATAAGGATCAAGGTATTTTCCTTCTCTCCCCGGCCCCTTGCCCTAGTTCCTCCACTGCCCTGCAGGCTCCCGGCATCGGCTGAGCACTTCTGGGGCAGTTTAGCTTATTTAGGCCAAAAGAAAACAAAAAGGAGACAAATAAACCTAGCGCAAAGGCACAGAGTGTTCACAGCACTGCCCTCCCCCTCCGAACCTGGAGGAGGGGCCCAGACAGACAGCTCCTCAGCCAGGGTACTTGGGCAAAGCTCGGCTGGTGTGCACCAGGTGAGGATCAGTCCCAATGTCACCCAAGGACTGTGCATTCAGGCCTCTGACACAATCCTTCAGCACGAGCGTAGGGCAATGTTTGGGGCCCCGGCCTCCAGCGCCTCACCTTGACTCATCGTTTCCACGAGTGGGTGAAAAACGCTCCCCAGCTGAGCTGCGTTTTACAGCCACTTCGCACGGGCGGGAACGATTGTGCAAGGTGCAAGGGGGCAATGGTGAATCGGGCCTTTAGTGCCAGGTCGCTGGCTGGACTGACCATCCCCAAAGGACTGAGGCTGCTAGAAGTGGGGGCTAGCCCTGAAATTTCTCCTCTCCAAACCCCAGAGCGGCAAAACCTCCTTGTGGTTCAGGGTGTGCATGCAGCCACCCCACTACGGCTCCTGCTGCATAACAGCAGCGGCTGCTCCCCACACTGATCGGGGAGCCAGCCAAGCTCACCCAGCCCAGGCATGGGCAACAGGAGCAACTGGTTTATCTGGGTCAGTGCGTAGCAAGGCAGAGGCTAAAACCTGTTCCGAGATACCGTAACCTGCTTGGCACGTCAGGCTGAGCTCCCCCGGGAGCTCACACTTATAATTGCTTCTCCCAGTGATCTGCCAGTGTGGGCATGTCGGGGATGGAGTTTCTGCAGCAGTTTTGCCAGGCTGATGTGCCAGGGCGCTGCACCCTTGGGAGGAACTTTAGACAACAGCTCCTGGTGGGCTGGATCCCGTGGGACAGGCCAGGAAGCCAGGAGACCCAGCACAGGGGCGTGTTTGTTCAAGGTTAGATTCTGAGCTCAGTTTTCCTGGTGTAAAGCCAGAGACATTCCACTGGAACTCAGTGGGGTGAGTCAGGATTTACACCCGGATCAGAATCCAGCCTGAAAGGTTGAACATTTTAGGCAGAGATTTTTCAAATGTGCCTAAGGGGTTTGGGGGCTAAAATGCTTGGGAATCAGGAGACGTCCGAGGGCCTTGGGCGGCTCTGTGACTCTCAGCCCTGCTCCCCGCTCGGAGAGGGAGGATGGTCTAGGAGTTCAGGAACTATCGTCAGACTTGCGCTAAAACCAAGGCTCAGGTCCCTGTGTGCCACTGAATTCCTGCGTGAACTTGGTCCACTCACTTACCTAAGAAAGTATTTAGCTTAGTCTGGTAAAAATTATGCTGTGGTTCTAGGCACTGACCCAAAACCCAGTGCACACAAGGGGGTGGGGCAGGCCATGGGGGGCTTTTGGTGGGCATCAGATCTGGCCCCTTGTGTCTCTGCAGTTAAGCCCATTTCTGTGTGTGTTGTGATAGGGTCCCCCTTGCCAGGCACTGACCAGTCTGCATACAGGGAATTTCGCCCCTCCAATGCCAGGGCATAGGTCCTCTCCCATTCTTCCCCAGCTCCATCCAGCCGCTAAAGGCCGGGACCGCTGTGAACTCGCTGCATCAGAGACAGGTGTGGGGTAAGCCCAGGACGTGGAAGCAAGAACCTCCTAAGTTCTAATCCTCACCTGGAAATCCTCCATGGCCGAGGGCGAGTCATTTGACCAGCTAGTGCCTCGGTTTCCCCATCTGTAAAATAATAATAACAGGACGGAACTTTAATTAGTTGGCATCTGGAAGTTCAAACCACTGTGTTACAATAATCCTCTGCCCCATCAGGTGAAAGCGTTCAGACAAACAGTACATACTATCACCTGTCAAGGGGGGGGGACAGGCACAGAGAGAGGACGTGACGCGTCCTAAGTCACACAAGGAGTCTGTGGCAGAGCTGGCATTAGAACCCAGAGCTCCCAGCATTCCTTCCCAGGATCAGGAAGGGAACCCAGGAGTCCTGGCTCCCAGTCCTGCGCTTTAACTGCTGGACCTGCCCCCTCTCTGCTTTACTGCTCTAAGCCGAGCCTTCCAGCCATTCCAGCTTGGGTGCATTAACCACTGAGCGGGTAACAGCCTTCATAGGGTAACGCCTGAGTGTCCACCCCCAGCACCCAGCCGGCCGCCAGACACCCCACACCTGGCCTGGGCTCTCCCCTCCTGCATCCTGCCCCCCAGGGCCAGACAGTCATAACTCTGAGGTTCAGAGGTTCTGGGAGGGTTCCAGTCTCTGGCACCAGCTGGGCCCTGCCAGGGAATTTCCTCCTGCGGTTCCCGGCCTAGCAAAGATGTCAATGCCCCATATCTGGTTCCCTTTCCAGGGCCGGATTCTCAGCTGCATTAGTCCCGCGAGCCAGGGAGCCGGGCAGTCTGGGCCTGAGACATCAGCAGGGCTGGGGGCATTGGGGTGCTGGGCTGGGGGGGCCCAAGAGAGAGATTCTCCTACATGGGGCTGCCCCTGGAACTCCAAGCTCCTGGGCTGCCTCCAGCCCTGCGCCATGCATTGGAGCCGGGCGCCAGGCCGGGAGCAGGACACAGAGCGAGCGTTTTCTATCACGAAGCAGAACGGCTCGGGCTCGCAGGGGTGCCAGCGGGCAGCAGAGCCTGCCAGCCACTCAGAGAAAGCAGCTGTTGGTGCAGGCTGAGCCAGATCCCCCCCCCCAGCTCTGTCCAGCTGCCAGTTCCCCTTCTTAGGACATGGGCTGGGACGCGAGGGCGGTGGGAAGGGGGCCGGGGGCCCGCGGCATTCAGGCTTAGCGCACGCCGCAGGCAGGGTCACTCCGGCAGCAGCCTGCTCCCACCCACTAGTAAGTGGCAAACTACGACTCCAAGGCAAACGGGCTGGGGGGGATGCTCAGGCCTGTGGGGTTTGTGGAAGGACGGGCAGGGGCATAATCCTGCTCTCGCTCGCCAGGGGGTGACTGGAGCCAGTGGACTTATGGGGGGTGAGCACAAAGGGGACTAGGGGGCAAGCGGGGGGCTCAGCTAACTGACGGGAACTGGAGGAGGCAGGCCGGTGGTGTTAGCTGGTGGGGCTGGAGGGCTGATGGTTTCCGTGGGCTGGGGGTGCTGCCCCGTGTGTCCATGAGCCAGGGACCCACGGAGCTGGCGTGGGGCAGGGCCCACGAAGCGTTCAGGCCGCTCCTGCTCCTGCTTCCATGTGTGGCAAAGCCCTTGCAGGCGCCGATGGGAGCAGGACTGTGGCCCCATTTCGGGGGGGAATGGGAGCTGGTGGGTGGCAGGGCCAGGTATGAGTCGGGGGGCAGGGCTGGCAGGAGGGGGCGCTTGCGAATGGGGTGAGAGGAGGGTCGAGGGGGCTGTGCTTGCAGCATGGGGAGAAAGAGAGATCCCCCTGCTTTTGTTCCCCTTGAGCCCCAGAGCTTTGGGTTGGGAGGGTGGAATGGGTCTGCCACGGAGAACGGCCCCTGGAGTATGACCCCTGACACCTGCCCACCCTGGGCCCTGGGGCAGGAGCCCCTCCGCCCCCCGCTGCCCACCCTCCCTGGCCCTGCCCTGGGGTATGACCACCCCCAGTCCCTAGTGTACCCTCTGGCTGCCATAGCCAGCACCCCCTGCACTGAGGGGGCCTCGTCTCTGGGGGGGGCATTCCCAGGGGCAGTTCCCACCCCCCTCCGCTCCCTCTCCTTTGCCCGGGGCCAGTCTCCAAAGGGCCTGAGACCGAGCTCGGGTTTTGCTGACTTCATTCAAGCCACAGACTCAGGGGATACCCCCCATACCCTCTGCCCCCCAGCTCGGATGGCTGCAGCTGCCTCCCTCCCGCCCGGAGGGTGCGGTTCCCCCCGCACCCCCGCAGCCGCCCCGCCCCTGCCCACACCAGGAGCTGCACCAGCCAAGTGGGCAAGTGGAAAAGCAGCCCAGTGAATGAGCTCTGTGTCAGGCTGCAAACTGCTCCCCTGCCCCCCGCCCCAGCCCCAGCGGGAGGGGGAAGCCAGGCCGGTCTGGCCCCACAGCAGGGCCCAGCTGCCCTGGCCAGGGGACTTCCCAGCTCAGATGTGTGGGGAATGAGGGGCTCCATCCTGCCTGGCGCTGAGGGGGGATCTGCTCTGTGCCTCACCCCTATGGTACAGGACACCCAGATGGGGGGCAGCACCCCAGCCGGAGTCCCTGCGCAGGATCCCAGCCACAGGCCCAGGGAGCGGGCTCAATCCTGCACCTCCCAGCCCGGGGACTTGTCTTTAGACCCCTTTGGGGAACGTGCGTGGCCCAGCGAAATGCCAGCCGCCTGCTCCTGCCCCGTCTGGCCATGCCGCACCCCAGACAGGGCAGGGAGAGGGAGGGTGGGGGGTTCCGGGGGCTGTCAGTCCAGATTGGGTCTGGGGGAGGGGGAACAGAGGCGGAAACTGGGGGAGTCAGGTGGGGGACATATCGGTCCCATCTCCTGTTAGAGCCAGAGCCCAGGCACAGCCCAGCAGCCCCTCCTGCCCCCCTGCCATGGGGATCTGGACTTTAACATGTACCCCGCCGGGCAGAGGGGGCTGGAGTCTCCAGACAGACGGCAGGCGTCTCCTACTCCCAGAAACCTGCTTCAGGTTTCCCGGTGCTGCCCGTCCCCGTGGCGTCGGAGCTGGTGCCCCACAGCTACAGGCGGGAGGCCGCCGGGGACGATGATGTACGTGGCGGGGGCAGGTTGTTGGTTTTTTTAAAGGTGCAACTAAACATTGTCCCCGTTTGGGCTGCGCCTCCCCGTGCTTTGCTCCTCTGCTTCAACCCGAAGCTTTGTGAGGCAGGGGCCATGCCCCCGCTCTGCCCCCGGCCCAGCCGGGCCTCGGGTCTGTGCACCAGTGCCCTCCCCTGCTCAGCTGT
Source organism: Caretta caretta (assembly GCF_965140235.1). Taxonomy (NCBI): domain Eukaryota; kingdom Metazoa; phylum Chordata; order Testudines; family Cheloniidae; genus Caretta; species Caretta caretta. The sequence goes on along the minus strand of NC_134229.1, from coordinate 1,902,678 downwards.
GTGTCAGAGTCTCTCTGAGGAGATTCTAAAGGAGATTCTCCCTTTGTTCCAGCCTAGCCTCACGGGGCAGGAGGGCGCGAGCTCTGACTTGGCTGTCACTGCGGCGTTCTCAGGCACCGTTGGGGTGCCGGGAGGTTTGGACGTTGGCTTGTGCTGCGGGGTCCCAGAGCACTGTACAGGGAGGCCGGGGGGTGCCGTGGTGCCACGGGGCTGAGCGGGGTCTAAAGAGCCGTGACCGCGAGACGAGTAGATTAGACAGAAGCGCTGCAGCCGGCTGCGAGATGCGGCCACCTCTGCAGCGGAACGCAGGGGCGGTGCTGGCCGGGAGGAAGCACGCCGTGTGTGACCGAGCCCGCAGGTGGGGATCCAGGATATGATGAGCTCCCAAATTAGTGTCTGCATCGGAATTCAGGCCAGCCAGCCGGTTTCCACCCGGGCTCTTGTGCAACAGAGCCACGGGCTCAGGGCCTCCGGTGAATGTCTCATGGGAAACAACAGCATCTCCTGCCGCACACGCCCCCAGTGCCACGCGCTGGGTCAGCACTGACTGCCCGGGGAGAGCGCCCCCTATGGGACCCCCCACACCTCACTCCCTGCCGCACAGCGCCCCCTATGGGACCCCCACCCCACTCCCTGCCGCACAGCGCCCCCTAGCGCCAAGCCGGGTCACCACTGACTGCCTGGGGAGAGCGCCCCCTACGGACCCCCACCCCACCCCACTCCCTGCCGCACAGCGCCCCCTAGCGCCAAGCCGGGTCAGCACTGACTGCCCGGGGAGAGCGCCCCCTACGGACCCCCACCCCACCCCACTCCCTGCCGCACAGCGCCCCCTATGGGACCCCCCCCACCCCACTCCCTGCCGCACAGCGCCCCCTAGCGCCAAGCCGGGTCAGCACTGACTGCCCGGGGAGAGCAGGTCTCCCTCCTGGGCTCTGTATTTGCAGCAAAGGGAGAGAGGGGGATCCCCTGCTCTTGCTGCTCTCGACCCCCAGAGCTTTGGGCTGGGAGGGTGGAACTGGCTCCCCAAGGGATGATGGCCCCTGGGGTATGAGCCCCCGCTCCCAGCAACCCTGCCTCTGAGCATGAGATCAGGTATGGGGGCAGCCCCCCAGGGTATTAGGGCTTGGGGCTCACCCTATAGGTGAGTCTGAGGGCAACCAGGGGGCCACCCTGATCCGGAGCAGCATGACAACCACTTCCCCCGGCAACACCCTTGTGCCCACCCGGCCGGCATTTATCACAGGCTCCGTGTCTGTAACAGGAGCTGTGCCGAGCCCACTCTAGCAGCCGAGCGCCGGGCCAGGAATCTGGTTTCCTGGCTCTGCTGTTACCGCAGCAACCTTTCAAGCAGGGATTTTTTAATTTGACAAGGGGCCTTTATATAGACATGCAGCGCTAGGCCGAGGGGGGCTCGGGCCCGTTACCCGATAGGGCCCCCCCGCCGCGCCATGCTGGCTCCCATTGTCCAGCAGGAGCCGCCAGGAGACATCCGATAGCCGGGGCCTTATCAGCACCGGGGGCAGCATGAAAGCAGCAGGATGGGTTACAGGCGTCTGAGCCACCGCGGCTGGCACCGGTTCAGGACAAAATCTACCAGAGTGTTCCACAGCACCAAGCCACGGTACTGGAGTAACACTCGGACAAAGCACCGGAGTAACAGTGCTGGGCCGCCTGGCGCAATCACCCCACGAATACAGTAGTAATGCCGAGCCAAGGTACTGGAGTAACACTCGGACAAAGCACCGGAGTAACAGTGCTGGGCCCTCTGGCGCAATGACCCCACAAATACAATAGTAATGCCGAGTCACGGTACTGGAGTAACACTCGGACAAAGCACCGGAGTAACAGTGCTGGGCCGCCTGGCGCAATCACCCCACGAATACAGTAGTAATGCCGAGCCAAGGTACTGGAGTAACACTCGGACAAAGCACCGGAGTAACAGTGCTGGGCCCTCTGGCGCAATCACCCCACAAATACAGTAGTAATGCTGAGCCAAGGTATTGGAGTAACACTCGGACAAAGTACTGGAGTAACAGTGCTGGGCCGCCTGGCGCAATCACCCCACGAATACAGTAGTAATGCCGAGCCAAGGTACTGGAGTAACACTCGGACAAAGCACCGGAGTAACAGTGCTGGGCCCTCTGGCGCAGTGACCCCACAAATACAGTAGTAATGCCGAGCCACGGTACTGGAGTAACACTCGGACAAAGTACCGGAGTAACAGTGCTCGGCCGCCTGGTGCAGTGACCCCACAAATACAGTAGTAATGCCGAGCCACGGTACTGGAGTAACACTCGGACAAAGTACCGGAGTAACAGTGCTGGGCCCTCTGGCGCAATCACCCCACAAATACAGTAGTAATGCCGAGCCAAGGTACTGGAGTAACACTCGGACAAAGTACTGGAGTAACAGTGCTGGGCCGCCTGGCGCAATCACCCCACGAATACAGTAGTAATGCCGAGCCACGGTACTGGAGTAACACTGTTGTGCTGGCTGCAGTAATGACCCCAAATACCGTCACAACCCCAGTCTGCTGCAGACCCCAGCCTGCTGCCGTCCAGGTTCCCCAGTACTGGAGAACCGTTGAGCTGGCCCCAACGGCTGGGGGTTTGAGCTAGACAAATGCAGGCTGGAAATCTGGTGCTGCTCATTAACGTTGAGGGTCCATTAGCCAATTGGAGAATTTGCCAAGGGCTGGGGGGATTTTCCATCAGTGGCCATCTTTGGGGTGTTTTCCTGGGGGCTCTGCTCTGGTTCCAGCAGGAACGAAGGCAGGGAAATCCTCCGGCCTGGGCTGCACAGGAGGTTGGACAAGAGCGCAGGGTCTCTTCGGGCCTGGGAATCTGGGCAGCTGCCACTTCGATCCCAGGGCGATGGTGGAGGAGAGAGGCCTGTTCCTGCAGAGCCAGCTGGGCTCCTGGGGTTGAGGCCCCGCTTTGAGGAATGGGGTCAGTGGGATCGACACAGTTGCCTGCGCCCCTCACAGCTGTTAAATGGCCCCAGACCGCTGAGGGGCTGCTCACGGATTAGCCCCATGGAGCCCCCCTTGCCCCTTAGTTGGCCCTGGTGGCGGGAGGGGGGTGCGCCTTCAGCGTCAGATGTTGAATGATTTGTGCCCCCGTGGATTGTCTTCTCTTCCGAGGCACGTGTGTATCGTCTTCTGAGCCCGACTGAAAACTCGAGCCCCCGCATAGGCGCCTCTGGGAGGGGCTGAGACGAGGCGGAGCACGGGTGCCCATGCAGGGAGAGGCGTGAGGCACACGTCGCTCCATGTGCATGTGTGTGTGTGCGCACGCGTGTTACCGGCTGTGCAGCACCTAACACGGACAAAGCTCCCCCGCTACAAGCGGGCCCCTCCGCTGTCTCTGTCCCTTTAAATCAGGGGAGCACTGGACCAGCATCACCAGCCGGGCAGCCCAGTCTCTGGTATCAGATCCTCCTGGAGGGAGGGGGGCTTTGCTCTTATTTAAAGTCACTGACCAGCCAACTCAGGCTCACTCTGCAAGAGCGCTGAGCCAGCCGGCTGTGCAGGGGAGCTCAGGTGAGCCCAGGGGCCGGACGGCTGTATGGGGAGGGGGGGAGCCCAGGTGAGCCCAGAGGCAGGTGGCTGTACAGGGGGGGAGTCCAGGTGAGCCCTGGGGCCGGGCGGCTGTTCAGGTGCGGCCCAGGTGAGCCCGAGGCCTGGTGGCTCTACAGGAGTGAAGGGCTACAGCCAGTGATTCCCCACGGAGCTGTCACCCCTGCTGTGATCTGCCCCCCTTTGCTCTGGTTGGGTCAGGGCTTTGCAAGTGGGGCCGGCAGCTGTCTGCCAGCTCTGGACACAGCCAGGCAGGTGGAGACCAATAGCTCTGGGTCAGAGCTTGCTTTGTGCAGGAGGTGGGGACAGGGGCAGCCAGGAGTGGAGGGGGCTCCGAACCTGTTTGTGACACGGGCGCCGTCTGACCCCTCAGCTCCACAAGGCCCCTGGACAGGAAGGCCCCACCTGGGCAGCTGCCACTGCTGCCCCAAAAGTTTCCCTGGGGGTCTGGCGGGCTGCATGGCCAGATCCTGCCCTGCCCCCCACGGGCCCCGTTCCTCCTTCCCCGGCACCTCGTGTTGGCCTTTCCACCACAACAAACCCTGTGGCAAGAGAACGGGGCTGACACCCACGCGGTGTGGGGCACGGGGTCTCCTGGCCCAGTCCCGGCTCGTGGCTCTTTGGTTCCCGGCAGGTAGGGGCGCCCGTCCCCAGAACTGCAGCCACTACTCAGCCCCCACGTTGGCAGCCTCCGTGAAGAGAGCAGGGGCTGGCTGGGGCCCACAGGCTGCTCTCCCCACCCATGGGTCCCTCCAGGCATGCTGGCAGGGAGGGGCTGGGCCCCTGCTCCTTGGTAGCCCTTCCCCAGCCCCCCATCCGCGCCACCCAGACCCTGGGCTCCTCAGCCCTTCGAGGTGCTTCTTGCAGAGCCGGCACGATGGCGTCTGAGCTGGAGCGCGCCATGGAGGGGCTGATCGCCGTCTTCCACAACTACTCGGGCAAGGAGGGCGACAAGCGCAAGCTGAGCAAGAAGGAGCTGAAGGAGCTGCTGCAGAAGGAGCTGGGCTGCTTCCTGGAGGTAGGGACCAGCCCCCCAGGCCCTGTGCTAGCCCCGGGGGTTGGCAGTGAGAGGGAGGGAGCAGGCAGGCCTAGGGGACCGCCCCAGGCACTGGGTGCCCCTGCCATTCCAGCACAGGGACCACATGATGGCCTCTCCCCTGGGCCATCACTCCCCCGCGGGCGCTGGCCTCCCCTCTCGTGGGTGGTCGCCAGGGGCCGAGCAGGGATTTGAGACGGCAGAGCCATGCCAGGGCCCGGGACAGGACTGTTGCTCCCCCGGGCATGGGCCGGAGAAGGTTCCCACATGCCAGGCGCTGGGCTCCCAGCCCCTCCCAGGCTGACGGGTCTCTCTGGTATGAAGTTTCCCAACATTCCTCTCGAAAGTCCCTGGCTCAAAATTGCTTCTCCTCCCCCACTGCAGCTCTAAGCCTTCCCCTCCCCGCTGACCCCTGCCCTCTCCTCCCCCAAACTAGGGCCTCTCCCATCCAGGGCCAGGCGGATAGCCCATGCCTCCAGCTTCCCAATCCTTCTCTCTGGCTTGTCCTGAGCACAGGACAGGGGCCTCTCACTGGGGATCCCCCCAGCCACCTGGGCCCCTTTCCCCTCCCATAGGAGCAACCCCCCTCCCTGGGCCCCACATGCTAACCCTGCCTCCCCTGGGGGTGTTTCTGCTGCAGACCCAGAAGGACGCGGGCACCGTGGATGGCATCATGCAGGACCTGGATGAGAACGGTGACGGGGAGGTGGATTTCAAGGAGTACGTGGTGCTGGTGGCCGCTCTCACCGTGGCCTGCAACACCTTCTTCTGGGAGGACACCTGAGCGGGGAGCCTGCACCTCCTGGAGTCCCCTAGAGCCACACCCCACACTCCACCCCCGTTTTGAGCCAGCCGCCGGCATCCCCTCTAACCAGCTAGACAGAGCTACTCATTAAAGGCACCAAACCCGCCCCAGTGTCCTGCCCCTTCCTCTGAGCCTGGGAGTGATGCTGAGCAGCATGGGGAGGGGAACACTGCTGCAGTGGGGCAGGGGGAGTTTTGTGGTGAGGGGGACACTGCTGCAGTGGGGGTGGGGGGGAACTCCTGGTCCCAAGGTCGACATTATCCCTGGTGTTAGAAAAGGGTGGAGGCCATGCCCTGGCCCTGCCCTGGCCCTGGCCATGCCCTGGCCCTGGCCCTCAGCCTCGGGATTCCCTGCAGGGCATGAGCCATCCATTTCCAGGACAGTGCCAGGTGAAGGAGAGTCGCCCCTCCGGTCACCCCAGCCACCAGTGAGACCACACACACACACCCCGCCCCACTCTCCACACCCCTCCCCACTGCTCTCTGCACCGGGCCTCTCAGACCCTCCTCCTCTGACCCATAAGCCAAGCAACCATCCCCCTCCCCAGGCCTTATTCCTTCACTTGCCCCTGCCTCAGTGCTGGGAGCACAGGCCCTAAGCTCTGGTGTAACCCAAGTGCCTCAGCCGGGATCACTGCAGAGGCAAATTTGGCCCTTTCTCTTCCCACGTTCATGCCCATTCGTAGCTGGCACCACATGGCCCAGGGCCCACGAGGCGGGACCCCTGCCCGAAGCAGGCCGGTCTCTGCAGGAAAGGGACGCGGGAGCCTCTTGGGAGGGAAATGGGGACACAAGGGGGATGGCTGGGAAAGGGGGCAGGAGAAGCGTGGGTGACTGGACAGCCTCCTGCTGGGGTGGTAGGAAATTCACAAACACAGTGCTGCACCCATTTCCCAGGGCGAAGAACCCATTCTTAGCTCCTTTCCCAAGGGCCGGGTGCGGCCAGGAGCCCAGTAAACAGCCTCCTCTGACTGGTACCCGCTGTTCCGCTGCGTGGCACACAGCGCAGGGAGTGCCACCTTGTGGGCCTAGCAGGGCTGACACTGAGCATGAAGGACGGACAGCTCCAAAGCCGCCCACCCGTTCTGTGGATTTGTCACTTCTCTGGGACGGTGCCAAAGCACTTTGCAAACTAGATACCGGTGCTGCTGAACTGCAACCACCTCTGGGGTGCAGGGTGATCATCTGGGCACAACAGTCAGGAACAGAGGGGGAGAGTCTATACAAGAATAAGGCGGGGGGCGGGAATCTTTAGGAAAAATGCCCTGGCATCATTAATGTCTGTGCAAAGCTGACAGGAGCTCAGCATTGACAAGCTCGTCAGAGGCAACCAAACTGCACAGAGATTGATGTGTCTGCGAGCAGAAAGCAAAAGGACTGGAGAGAATCGGGTGTGATTTGAACCTGTGAGCCCAAAGAATCTGATGCTGAGCTCTGGCCCCCCCCCCCCCGTTCTTGGCAGCAGGTTCTCATCTTCCCTTCCCAGCCTTTGCAAAAGAGAAGCTCGAAGCCTGTGATGCAGAAAACGGCATTGAATTCCTAGCAGCAGATAATAAACTGATCCGTCACAGCCCCAGAGACAAACCCACCCCATTTCAAGGGAACATATGTACTCGGTGGGATGTGATAGTCCTCTGACAACAATGTAAGCTAGGAGTAAACCCACTGCAGGCACTGGAGTTACGAAACTGAAGAATCAGGCCCACTAAGCAGGAAAGAACGCAATGATCCATTCAAGGGCTTGTTTAAAACTTCTTTTTAAATTGTTTTTCCATAGTGCAAGCGATATTAACCATGATGCCCAAGGCCCTGTTGCCAAGTAGGGTGATTTTATCATGAGCCTCCTGATATTTGGTGTTTTTCTTAAAGTCCCGGCTCCCGGAGTTAGGAGATGGCAGGATGCTCTCAGCTTTCGTTTACAGACAAAAATCCTCGGGGTTGTGGAAAAAAGCTGGAGAATGGGAATCAATGCAATCCTAAAGGCTCCAGAACCAGCAGAGAAATAGAAAGAATCTCACACTGATTCTGTTTTAAAATCTCGGCATTTTTAATCCAAGCTTGAGGTTGGCGCTAATGCTGCGTGTGTAACACAGATGACATTCTTCACCACAGCCGCTCACTTCCGCAAATACAAAGCCACAAGCACAGGAGAGGGTGCATTCTCCCAGGAGTGCACAAATCTTGATCAGAAACCGATGTGGCCACTGCAGCTGAAGGAACAGAGCGCCGGAGCACTGACGTCTGCCCACTGCAGTGCTGGTGCACATGTGGAGTAATTCAATGAGGATCAACATCCATGTGAGTAAGCCTTATTTTCTTTTTCGTAGTTGTTACCATTTTGTTGCCAGTTCCACCCCCTTGGCAGGCCCAGAATGGTAAATGGGCTGGCGCCTTTGCAAGTTGAGACTGTTTCCTGATGATTGGCATCTCATGCACCACATTCAAAACCTTCATTTTAAATAAACCCACGTTGTTTTGGAGAAAACCTGCAAACCGTGAACGGAGTGTAACTGATGCATCGACCTGTGCCTGCGTTTGCAGACAGCCTAAGCCAGTAGCTCTGAGAGAGGTCAGCTGTCCAGTTGACACAGAAGCACAATGAGGGGTTTGTGTCAATGCTGCTAGCTGGTTTGCTGCTGAGCTGAGTAGGCTGGAGGAATTTCACATTAGACAGATCTGTACAATCAGCTGGACTTATTTTGGTGTCACGAGCGGGCAGTGCTTGGGCCAAGGACTTCCAACCCCTGAGCCGGGTAGGGTGAAGGGCCACAATCATCTGTCTGATAGATAACACACAGGAAGTGCAGGCTTCATCCACTCAGCGTGCTAATTACCCAGCCCTGGGGGATCCCCTTCTGGGAGCCCGAGGGGGAGTTCAGTCCCTGAGGCCTCTGCTGATGGTCGCTCTCACCTGGGGTTGGGTCTGAACATGGCCCTAGAGCGAGATCCTAACCCGGCCCCCAACCCTGGAACGGCTGCGGGGGCATGGCCAGACCTGCCACTGAGCCGGGTGCAGAGGCATTTCTCGCAGCCCGCTGCCCACCCTGCAGGGCAACTGCTGCGGCCAGGTGACCCCGGCCAGAGCAGGGGGACCCCCCTACCCAGCTGCTTCCAGAGGGGCCAAACCCCAGGGCTCCCACAGCTGGGCTCCCCCCACCCAGCCCAGGCCCCACACCCGCCTCGGGGCCCACAATCCCGGACCCACAATCCCTGACCCCCCCTTCCAGCCCAGGGTACCCCCCCCCAGCTGCACTGGGGCCCTGCCCTCTGCCCCAAGTGCCCCCTATATCCCACCCTGCCCCCCCTCCTGGGGCCCTCAGCCCCCCCCCCCCACTCAGATCCAAGGCTCCGCCCGTGAGGCCCTCACAGGCCCCGCCCACTGCCCCAAGTGCCCCCTATATCCCACCCTGCCCCCCCTCCTGGGGCCCTCAGCCCCCCCCCCCACTCAGATCCAAGGCTCCGCCCGTGAGGCCCTCCCAGGCCCCGCCCACTGCCCCAAGCCCCGCCCTCCCAACGGCCCCTCCCGAAAAGGGAGTGGTCACGTGGCGCAGCCCCCTCCCCGGGGGCGGGAAAGAGCGGGAGCGATCACGGGGTACACGGCCGCGCGAGGGGCGAGCGGGGTCACGTGGGCGCGTTCTCGCGGCTGCGCAAAACGCGGCGGCCGGTGGCCATTTTCCCCGGCTCGGCGCGCGGGGGGAGTAGGGAAGGAAGCGGCGGCCATTTTGTTTTCGGCGCTCGAGAGCGAGTGCGGCGGGAGCGGGCGGAGGGGACGGAGCCCCACGGAGCCAGCCCCACCCCCGCCCCGCAGCCCCGCCCGGAGTCCTGGCGACCGTCTGCTTCGGTGACAGAGGGGCCGCGGCGGGCAGGGGGGGCTGCGGGGGGCCCGGCTGAGGGGCAGCCGGGGGCTGTGATCACCGTGTGGGGCCCGGCACGGCTCAGCGTCGCGGCTGTGACAGGCCGCGAGCCGGGGCTCCGGCTGGGGCCCCTGCCGTGCCTCGCCCCTGGTCTGAGAGCCCGGGGAGATCAGCCCAGCAGACCCCCCCCCGACCACTCCCGCCCCCCCACGCTCGGGGCCAGCGGCCTTCCCGCCCTGCGAGCCAGGCGTGGGGCTGAGAACCGGGGCTGGCCTAGGCCAGGCCTCCCTGCCCCCCCCTCCCCCGGTGGTGCCCTGCGGGGGGGCTCCTGTGTGTTATCTCCGCGGCTCGGGCTGGGCTTCAGCCTGGGGGCTGTGACTGGGAATCCAGCCCAGGCGCGGAGCCGAAGGGCGGGCCCACAGTCACACCTCCCTTGGAGGCCACAACCTTCCCCGGGCTTTGGGCCCTGCGCGGGCGATGGTTCAGACAGCACGGGCGGGGGGGGGGAGGGTGAGATGCCAGCTTTGGGGCTCCCCTGAGCCCTGGGAGGGGGGTTTTCCGGTTGGGACCCATGTTGGGCTCTTTGTGAACTGCCTGTGTGGGGACCTCGGTATCTGAGCGCATCCCAATCCCAGATGGAAGTAGCTGCCCTGCTGCTCTCCGAGAAAAAGCCCTGGCCAGACAGGCTGTGGAAATAAGCCGTGTTTCTGACGGCTCGTGTAATTCGGATGCAGCGTGGAAAGGGGCCCATGACTGCTCCTATAAAAAGCAGAAACGCTGAATGAGGTTATAATGTGTTTGGTGTGCAGTTGTGGGGCATAGCCTCCTTCTTTGGGCCATCAGCCTCGTGCAGGGGCTGCTTGCAGAGAGAGGAGCATTGGCATAATTGGCCTGGGTCTGACAACTGATGCCTCAGTTCCCACTGAGGTAATAACTTGGATAGAGGAACTATTGCATCCAGAGCCTTAATGCCTAGTGTGTCAGAAACTGAATCCAGAATCAGAAAGATTAATTCCTACTGCTCTCCTGCTTAGAAAATCATAACCTCATTTCAGAGTAACAGCCGTGTTAGTCTGTATTCGCAAAAAGAAAAGGAGTACTTGTGGCACCTTAGAGACTAACCAATTTCACTTCATCGGATGCAATAACCTCATTGAAACCAGCCAGTTAGAAATGATAGAGCTTCACCAGGCTGTTAATGGCATACATAGGTGAGATCTTCACTGAAAGTGGAGTTTAATGTTTCTGTGGCGTTAGTCTGACACACAGTTGAGAGATGAGATTGCTTAACTCATTAGTTTATTGAAACTTACCTTTTAGGACATTTCGCGATGCCATGAAATGTCCTGCTAGCGCAATCACATCACTGATTTACGTGTTTCTTGGCTGTTTCCACACACACAAGTTTGGCCTGGAAAATCTAACCAAATAATTTCATGGGCCCAGTTCTTCTTACTAAATCTGTCTATTGTTAATTTCAGACGATCGTGATCTGAAGATGGCTGCACAGTCAGCGCCGAAGGTTGTGCTAAAGAGCACCACCAAGATGTCTCTGAACGAGCGGTGAGGAAGTCAACAGCAACTTCAGCTCATAAGAAATTTTTACTTAATTATCACTGTGTCCAGTGTCCAAAACCAACGTGGTTTCTGCCCTGTTTTAACCTAACTAAAAAAAGGCAGGTGGCTATGCACCTCTGTCTTAAGCCGCAACAAATGTGGTACACAAGGTTAAAAGGGCAAATATTCTGGAGGATTTTGTCAGTAGCTGTTAATATTAAACTCTATGAGACGTAAATGTGGTGGGATGTCTTATAAAAAAAAGAGAGAAACCTCGCACCCTCCCTTTTTCTTCCACGTTTTTACATTTTATATAGTTGACACTGCAGCATGGTAGCATGTTACCGAAGCTGCAGAAGGCTTGCTGCTTTGTCCAAGGTAGACACACGCATGTGGTCTGGCCTGTAAGAGGCACGCGGCAGGCCACCAAACCAGCCCAAAGGCTCTATAACAACGTTCTTGGGCCTTGTAAGAGACAAATGCTTTGCTTCATCTCCATCGCTTTCCTTTCTTGGCACTGCTCTTTTTTTTCTCTCTTAAAGAGCCTTCTGCTCTTTCATGCCATTAAGCTTTTGCAAATCTTTATTGATGAACTAACAGTGAAGCTTCTGATCATATTTCACTTTCTCACTAACTCACTCTCAGATTAAATGTTAATATCATTAAGCCAAGGAGAAATTAAGCCGTTTATATGCAGTCCCTATTCCAGTGTGCACTGCAGTGAGCAGTAATCTTAGCCAATGCTTGCGGTTCATGGCTGGGCAGGCAGGCAGATAGTTAGGTACGGTACAGGAGAGTTACCTGCCTTTTAATTTTGTTAGTTCCAGCCAGACTGCATTGAGCACTTCCTGATGCTTAATTTCACTGTCATTTGTAGCTATTAGGATACTGCAGAAACTGATTACTGGTGAGGAAGCTTACATTCCTGGTGGTATGTTCATGCCACATAATTTTTAAAGGCAGAAAAATCCCTAATACACCAAAGAAATTCCCAAATGCCAAAGAAATTGTAGGCTAAACAAATGCACTCATATGGTGCACCTCTTTTGGTGATAGAACAGTCCTCCTTATAAGTATTATGCCAGACCCTTGATTTTCTGTTGTCAGAGTGACACAAGTCTCATAAATATGCTTACTGCCCTCAAACTATTAAACAGTTTTCCCCCCTAAACTATCTGTCTTGGCTTTTACAGTCAGATTTCAGTTTGCTTTCATGTTTCTTTGTAATGTCTTCTCCTGTCTCTCATGGCCATTTCTGCTTGTTGCTTGTTTTTCATAACTTCTTCCACCTTTAAAAGCAATAACTTAAAACTTTATCACTTTTGAATTAATATGTTGCACTTATCGAAATCTGCATTTCCTATTCTAGCACGTTTGTGGAAAACGAGGAATACATAACTCGCATATGACATGATCTAAGTGTACCACTTTTTACATAAAGTTCATGGGATCTGGAGCTCCAGTCTTGAGAGCCATGAAATGCCATAAATGTTTGTAATAAAACTTTATTTAAACACCCGTTTTGTTCGACCTTGAAGCTTTACTAATATGCTGAAGAACAAACAGCCGATGCCAGTGAATATTCGGGCTACCATGCAGCAGCAGCAGCAACTGGCCAGTGCCAGAAACAGAAGACTGGCCCAGCAGATGGAGAATAGACCTTCTGTTCAGGCTGCCTTGAAGCTTAAGCAGGTGAGAGAAAGTGTCTTATTCCACTGCAGACAGTTGGTGATGCCTGTCAGCAGCTGGTGGCTTTTCAGGATATGAGAATTTTTCAAGATGTCACTTGAAAGTAAGAGCTGAGAATGTTTGGAGGGACTTCAAGAGAATTTCAGATTGTCACTGCAGATAAGCAATGCTTTATATTTATAGCCTGTTAATACTGCTTAGTTCAGTTAGTCAGTCGTGTCTTCTGTTGGTTGTTTGTTTTAAATCTCCTCCTTTGCTGTTTTTCCAGAAGAGAGAACAACCTGAAATTTCACAGCTTTTTCCCTCTCCCCCACATAAATGGTCTGATTCCAGTTTTCTGGATCTGCTGAATTCTTAATGCCTTAATCTAGCTGCTGTTGTGTTGCAACATGCTAGCTCTTGTTCCCTGTTCGTGTTTTTTTTGTTTTTTGAGGGGGCGTTGTGCCTGTTGTTTTTTTTTTTCTTGTTTTATGCTATTGCCAGCAGTTGTCTGAACAAGAACTACACGAATTAAAACTGAGTTCTTGGTTTCTCATAAATTCTTGCTAAGGTAATAAGAATCTTACTGTTCCTGTTATCCACATAGACTGACCAGAGCCATATGCTATTGAACAGCCCAAAAGTTGGCTTCCATTTGAATGTCCAGTGTGGAACAGCAGATCTGAGAAAGGTGTATTCATATTGAGTTGTACATCACATTTAAAAACAGTGTCTGTGCATTGCTTTGTGCTCAGTGAATGGGGTCTGCTGGATGTGAGCCCTTGTTGATAAGATAGTGATTAGAGTATGGTGCCCAAGAGGCAATTAGCAATGTTACTGGTGCCGAAGTGCTTCTTATCAGAGTATCTTGAACTGTAAAGAATGTACCGTGTTGTATAACCGTCTGTTAGAGCAGAGAAATACTTGAAGAGATTCTCTTGAAATTTGTATACATATGATGCATGGAAATAATTAAAGCATGGGTCTGGAGGGTCCTGCTACACTGCTTTGTGCTAGCTTTAAATAGCAGTTCTGCATGACTCGAATACAGTAGTCATTAAATATAATCCCAGACACCTTTGGGCACTCTAGGAGAGAACTGTGGAACGTTCCTATTTGAGTGGCTTTGTCACATAACTGCAATCTTTATCTTACTCTTGTGCTGGAGTTTGGTGTTTGTTCTTTCATGAAAGGAATGTAACTGCATTGTACTCAGAGGCCAGGAGCCTACTGTCCCTAAAATCAGAACCAGGTACTAGTAAGAGAAACTTTCTGTCTGGAGCTTCTAAACAAAAGCTATATGTGAATAATTCATGATTTCCATAGAAAGGGTTTTTAGTATAATCTCATAAGAGCTTCACTAGTGATATAAAAGGATAGGCCAGTCTCATTTTATAAAGTACACTGTCCCCTTTGTTTGCTGAGTCAGTGAGTGGCTGAGTCTGTGAGGAAAATACAGACCCTCTCGCTTTACTTCACTGGCACCTGTTTCACTTTTTCATTGGAACCATTTACACGCATGTACACACACGCTATATTTTAGGATTAAACACTGTTATGGATCTTGCTGAGCTGTTTAAGAACAAAATGTATGTTGAGTTTGAGGTTCATGTTGGAACTTCTGTTGGAAAAGAAGTTGGGGCACAGCTCTTTCTCAGTCAGCAAAGGTTACGGTGGTCCAAAGCCAGCTGTCGAGTCCTAGAGCACAACGTGCCTCTGATGCCCTCTCTTGTGTTGAGGAACTTGGGCTGCATGGAGGAGCATTATGGAAATGTGTATAAGTAAATCTAGTGTGGAGGTTCAGCCAGCAGATCAAGCGGAACATTGCATGCTAGGACTGGTAGCCTATATGGGTAGCTCTTTGGATGACAGCTACAATGTGTTCCTCTGGGAAAACGTGGAGACTCTAGTCTAGTTTAGTAGTGTTAGGGTGCTCTTCAGCAGTCATCACCAATTGACTTTGGAAGGTCTGTTCACTGGTATGTAGGGGAACTGGGACTGTTCCTCTGGAGGAGCATCTTGTGCAGAATATTAGGGTCTTGTGCGCCATTAGGGAGGCCATGCAGTCACAGCTATGAACTTTCAAACTCAGCACCCACGCTGCTTCGCTCAGGACAGCACCATTTCCCCTAATGCATGACCATCCCTTCCTGTGTTTTACCAAGTGCGAACCATTGTGCTTCAGTGTCCTATTCCAATGCAGACAGTACAAGGGGCAGGTTTGGCTGTGCAGGGTAAAGGGTTTGGTGTTGTAGACCTGTTGTGGTTCATCTAAAACTGTGAAATGCCTGAAATCTTATGATTGTACTCAAAGACAGCTGGTATGTAACAACATTCTAGACTCTGCTGGCCACTCTCCAGAGAAGTTGGGCCAAAGCAGCTTTAAAATTTGTTATACCATACATTTGTTTCTTTGTGTCTAATGCAAACAAATCCCCAAATTAAGGCTGAAATATATTGGGCTGTGTGGTATAAACTGGGTCTAAGTGTTTCCTTAACTGCCTTGAACTGAGTTATTGGTCATTTGAGAGGAGAAAACAATCTTGGTCTTAACTCTTGGCTCTTGTGGTTTTTAGATTGAAGCTTAATGCAGTTGTTTTGGAGAGGGTGAATATTCCTGTTTGTACTAGCTTATAAAGACAAATATGGAAGGGTTTAGTCTCTGTGGATGTCTGGGGAAATCTAGACATAAGATTTTTCCAGTGAGATCACTGGATCTGAAACTTTAGGCATATAATTATCAGAGGGTGAGTGCAAAGGTCTCCTGGTTGTAGACTATCTAACTTTTTCTCTAGGAGTTTGCATCAGCCTCATCACTAGTGCCTGAGCACCTTTCTCAAATAGAAAGCTGCAGCCCACCTTGGGGATTAGATGTCTATTTCACTTCCTAGCTGGGCTTACACTTGACAGACTGTCCCTCTCTAGACAAGATCTTTCTTGAGACCTAAATACTTTGCAGTGGATCTTGGGCCCTGTATAGATTCTGCTCCCTCTTTTTCTGGTGGAGGTATCTGCTTCCGTCTATGCCAGTTGCATGATAAGTCCCTGATAGCTACATGACTTTCCTGTTTTTAAAAAAAACTTTCATTCCAGAAGAGCTTAAAGCAGCGCCTGGGTAAAAGTAACATCCAGGCACGATTAGGCCGGCCAGCAGGACCCCTGGCTCGTGGAGCTGTTGGAGGACGAGGGCTACCTATGGGTCAGAGAGGTTTGCCACGAGGAGCCATGCGTGGTGGACGTGGAGCGAGGGCGTTGCTGAGAGGAGGCATTCCCCTCAGAGGTGAGTATATTGTTAATATGGGAAATAAAATATCCTCGGGGGTGGATATTCAGTGACTTCTTGCTAAGTTTGACAGCTAGCTTCTTGTTTTGATTACCTGCTTGACTTTTTTTTCCTCACCCTATTAAAGGTCAGAGTTTACTTCGTGGAGGACGTGGTATATCCCCTAGGATGGGCCTGAGAAGAGGTGGCGTTAGAGGTCGTGGTGGACCTGGGAGAGGTGGTCTAGGCAGAGGAGCCATGGGTCGTGGAGGAATTGGTGGCAGAGGTTAGTGTGCTGACATTTGGGAAGGCATGAGGGCATTATTTAGAGAAGAACCTGAAGCAGCCTTTAACTTTCACCTTCTTGGTTAAAATATAATGTATATAAGCACTTGTGAAGTAGAATCTCCTCTATAAAGATACACTTGTTTGATAATATGCTGTACACTGGATACAAACACATTCTATTTTCATTTTCTGAATTGTTGGTTTTAGCAGCATTTGTGCTGAAAGGCAAGATCCTAGTTGGTGTCCCTGCTTCCCAGAGGGTTCTGGATAGTGGTGGTGAAACTGACCAGAGTCTTGTCAGTGTCACTCTCCTGCTAGGTGAGGCTTTGACTAGTGGCAAAGGCGCTTTCTGAACATCTGACTCTGCATTGTTTAACTTTCCACGTGGGAATGAACTGTAACCTTCACAACCATATGGTGCTAGAAACACATTCCTTAAACAAAAGTCTAAGTTATGCAGAAACAGGGGGATTAGCCCTCCAACCTTTACAGGGAAGCTTTCTACTTGCTGCTTAAGTGGCGTTTTTTCAGGCCCTGGTTTTATTAGTTCATTGGGAGTTTGAAACGGAATCTGTTTCTTAGATACTCGGTTCTTTTCATAGTGCAAAGTATTAAATTACGACAGTCCCCAAATGGGATTGGCACTAGAACAAATGTAGGTTGCAATCGCAACTGACCTAGTGGAATCATTAATGCCCAAACCAGGGAATTCTCAAATGGGACATCACAGCAACCAGAGCTCACTGAGCCACATTCTGTGGCATTTTATTTTAGCAAAAGGCCCATTGATTTCTTTGCAGCACCTGTGTTCCTAGATGCTGTGGCAAATGGCAGGTAAGAACCTACAACTTCCTTGCTTTCGTGAATTAATATTGGAGATTAAACATTATTTCCTAGTCTTCCTGGTAAAATGACATTAATTCAGTCATAGTGGACTGCCAAAACAGGTCCGTCAGAACTAGATTGACACCGATTATAAATTTGGTGGGATAGATCTAGAGCAAGCTTATTCCTAATTGTTAATGGCATTGCTGCTTTCTCTAAAGCTTGGTAGGAGGGTGGTGGGGAATAAACGCTAATTATACTTGGCTAGTAACTGTCTAATGCATCAAGGCACTAATGTATGTTAGGGATTAATGCCAGGCTAAAATGGTACCAAGCAATGTAAAGTGTACCATAAGGCTACCTTATGGACCCTGCCTTTGATGCTGATGGGCATGCACAGCCCAGTACAAGACTGCGACTTCAAAAGCCATCTCAGTCAGTGGAGTCTTCGCTACTTTTAAAAGTAGACAGTAAACAAAGTACCTACACTGTATGGGCTGCCACTGTCTCCTGGATGACTCGGGCTCATTAGTGCTTTGATATGTAACAGGTATACAAAAAATAGTCCCCACCAACTGTTGGGTCTTCTTAGGCTCAGCTGCAGAAACATTCTTGGTTAAGTCTTGCTCAGTAATTCTAGATTACTGATGTTGCAGTAGCCGGGTTGTGTCAACACTAGATTATTTATACTTATTAAACAGGAAGTTTTCCCCTTTGAACGTGACAAATAGTTTGTTGCCCACAAGTAGGAAGTCATTAGTTCTCATACTACGTAAAGTAGACATGTATTTAGAGTGCAGTAAACATGTGGTGCCTTACAAAACGGGTTTAAAGAAAGGTCTCCCCTCCCAAGAGTTCGGTGTGATTTAGATAAACTTGCTGATAGCTCAGGGAGACATGAGAGGCTCTGTGAGAAGGAGACCCATGAAAATAGGTTTAAAGGGGGAAAAGAGGGTGCTTGTCACACTGGAGGAAAGAAAATATCCCATGCCCAGGGGTGGGGGTAGCGTGGGAGGTATTAGGATATGGAAGAGTATAATGAGCAGCTGAGGTTGCAGGGTGAACTGAGAGCAGAGATACTTGCGGGAGACAGTTCTCCAGAGATTTGAACAGACACTTGATGCACAAGAAGAGAGACAACCAGGGGAGTGACTTCACCGAGGGGCTGATCTGGTCAGTAGCAGAAGCGGCACCGTTGGCCTCCAGCCTGTCTCCACCTTGCATGTGGCTCTCTTACGTACCACGTAGTGCACAATGTGTCACTCGGTGGTCTCTACACTGAGTATTGTTATGGACCTGAGTGGCTGCTTCAGTGGCCTGCCCACCCAACTGTGTTGCCTTTCCTAGGTAGTATGGGGTGGCTGAGTTGAGGGCACACAGGCTGCTGTAGCTAAACTCTTACTAGTGGGATAAGATCAGATCCTTAATATGTTTGTTGCTCTCTCTGTCTGAGTCTGGTGGTGCATTTCAGTGTAGTACATAACTGTAATCTCGTTTCACTGTAAGGTCGTGGCATGGCAGGCCGGGGAAGAGGGGGCTTTGGTGGTCGTGGCAGAGGCAGAGGACGAGGAAGAGGGTCTGCACGTCCTGCATTGACCAAGGAACAACTGGACAACCAATTAGATGCTTACATGTCTAAAACAAAAGGACACCTCGATGCTGAGCTGGATGCTTACATGGCTCAGACAGATCCAGAAACTAATGACTGATGGTCCTTCTGATAGACTCTCATTGAAGTTAATGTGTATGTCAATGCCCATAAGCTAAAAATGGCAAAACCTGATTCATGCTGGAAGGACCTGCAGGAACAGGGGCGGCCCTGTTCTACCAAGAGATCAGATTTTAGTGTGTTCCTCTTACATTTTGATACTATATGTTGTATGAAACCTTTTTTGGATTGTTTTTTTATAATTTTTCCTAACTACTCTGAACATGAATGTGACAGACGAGCTGCAGATACAGCCACTGACATCAGTGCTGGTGTGTGCTCAGCACGCCAGCCCAGCTGCGATGGCGCACTACGTTCCTTTGGGCTTACGAAGGGGAAAAGTTGCATGTATGCCACAATCTGTGCTGCTTTAGGCGAAGTGCTCGTTGGTGCTGAATACAAGCTATGGGATCACATGGTTATATGTGCCTATTACTCTTAATGGTTTGTTTCAGGATAGGAGTTGATCCCATAGTGTAGCTAAAGGGTAAATATCTACGTTTGCAGTTTTATTGTTGCAATAACCTCATTTGAAGTAAACATAGCAAAACATCTCCCTCCAGGACTGCCTGCCTAATCAATCAAATTCAGGTTAAGGAAGATAGTGCTTCTCTATTGTAGACATGTCAATCTTTTATTTTGTACCAAAAGTTCATCCCCACTGGTTGCTAGCATTCTAACAGTAGTACAGAGAGGATATTCTAGGTTAAAGGCTGTTTTTCTGATAAAATTTGAATTTCATTTGTATCATGTTTGAAGGGATGGCACTAATGGCTTCTGTGTACCAAAATCTAGAAAAAGAACGAGCTTTTGTTTTAAGGATCTTGAAACAAGCACATTAATGACGTCTGTGAAAGAAAATCATGGGTAGAATAGTCTCTCCAAAATAGTGGGTCCAAAATTGGTTTTATCAACAAGTGCTGTTACCTTTCAGTGTAACCAAAACTGAATTTTCAATCCAGACCAACTTTGGTGACGTCTGTGGCGCATTTAACCTAGGTTGGCTTTAGAAGTTGAGAAGGGGTTTGCTTCTCTCTCCCCTCCCCCCACCCCGGAAGATTTAAGTTCAACCATCCTGTGAACTGTTCCAGTTTCAATGGAATCTTGTATTTCTTGTTCGTTGTGACAAAGGAGAAACAATTATAAAAACAATATGTGGACTTTGTGGATTTTTTTAGGTGCGGTAAGTTGTAAGAACAGTATTCTCAAGCATTAATTGTTGATCGTAAACTCTGTGGGATGAATAACTTTTCTAGTGGGTATGAGAAGACAATAAACTATCATCCTCTCCTGAATGGAACATCACAACTATGCTTAGAAAACATTCTAGGTTAGAATACATTCCTAACAGAGCTTTCTCTCCACTGGCTGGCAATCCATTGTAGCTGCAATTTCATTAAATCCCCAGTTCTCCTGGTATAGATTGGAGGGTGGGGAAATGCCTGGTCCTCACTGCCTGCAAACCTTTGCTATGCATGCTATTGCTTATCTAGGGCTTCCAGCTAACTTGTACAGGATGTCCTCGACGTTCAACTTACAAGACAAACAGAACTTGTGCCATTTCTGAATTGACACCCTGATTCAACTTATGACAATAGGTTTCGACTTTACAACGCTCGGTCCTGCAATGGAGTGGGTTGTGGTTATGACGTTTTGACTTACGGTGCAATTGTCAGAAACCAGTTGTCATAAATCTAGGGACTGCCTGTATACCAATTCAAAGGAGGAGACTGACACTTCTCTTCAGCTTTCCTTGATTATCCCAGTGTGTCTGGCTGTGATAACTACTATAATATGCAAGGGCATTCAGACTGCCAACTACCTTATCACACACATTAATGCTGTGATGTAACTTAGCGTTTGCACTTTCAGCAAGGATCTGCTTTACTAAACTACACGTGGGGCTAGTACAGATTTCAGTACTGCTATAGGATGTTTCTTCCCTAACCTCCAGTTAGTCCTGTGACCTATTCTCTTGAAAATACTCTGTCCCTATAACTCCTGCTGACTGTGCTTTAAAGTTGCCAGTTGAAGGTATCATATCATTTTTAACCAAGTATCTTAATCATTCATTAAAGGGACACTTTAGGTGCTAACGCTACCCCCAACACTTATGGTGTTAGATTTGTTTAACATATTACTAGAAATACAAAATTTTAAAAAACCAACCCTCCTTTTGAGTGGCAGAGACTGCAGAAGAGGTTTAGATGCAACCATCACAGCGCTATGCTGCTTCATGAATCTAAAAGGTTAAATTGACTGGGTTATGAGGAGGGAGACGCTATAAGTAAGAAAAGGACTTGTGGCACCTTAGAGACTAACACATTTATTTGAGCATAAGCTTTCATGAGCTACAGGAATGCATCGGATGAAGTGAGCTGTAGCTCACGAAAGCTTATGCTCAAATGAATGTTAGTCTCTAAGGTGCCACAAGTCCTCCTTTTCTTTTTGCAAATACAGATTAACACGGCTGCTATGCTGAAACCTGTCACTATAAATAAGAGATCAAACTCTTTACGGTACCCAGTGCATTCTTACTGTTTGTTCCCTTAAATTGTTTGAACACCTAGCTGAAATATTCCAAGAACAGAAAGGAGCCTAGGGTTCAGAACAACACTACCGTGCATGAAAAGCAGGCCCCTGCGCTACCCAGAATCTCTGTACATCCCATAAATTCTAAACATTGAAATGATAAACACTGAACGAGCTTGCCTGATTTATTCCAGTCACTAGGTGCTGCTGCAGCTCCGCCAGTCATGTAACATGTAAGAAGGATTCTCGAAGCTTGTTCCAGCCACGTTGTCCCCACATCTCTGGCTTTCTGAACAATGTTTGTTTCATGGTGGATTGAGTTCACAAGACACATATCCTCCCCCTTCCAAATCTATGTCACACCAGTGCCTTCAAACTGTTAGGTAGAGTAAATTCCCCTACCTGAACCTCACGAGAGACTTTACTGGATATTTTTAGTTTTCTTTTGAGAGGGCTGGAAGCGAGTAACTTTAGGGTTTGTTTGTTTTTTCATTTGGCAGGGAAAAGGACTTGCTAATGGGCTATGGAGGCTCTGGGTCTATGCTGAGAAAAAGAGGACTTGTGGCACCCTAGAGACTAACACATTTATTTGAGCATAAGCTTTCGTGAGTTACATCCGATGAAGTGAGCTGTAGCTCACGAAAGCTTATGCTCAAATGAATGTGTTAGTCTCTAAGGTGCCACTAATACTCCTTTTCTTTTTGCAGATACAGATTAACACGGCTGCTACTCTGAAACCTATGTACAATGAGATTCTGTTGAGTAGTTCCAACCACATAAGGATCTGTCTAGGAGACTCTGGCAGTCTTAACAGGGCTCCTGAAGAAGCAATAGGCATGGGAACTTAAGTTATCCAAGAGGTGTCTTCCTGCAAGGCTGGACCTGCCGCTCCTCTTGTTCTGTGGATCAGGTGGGCTCACAGGGATGCAGCTCTCATCAGCTCTGGCATATTTTATTTAAAAACAAAAAAGTGAAGCAGGTCCTGCCGGCAGGGCCTAGCTGTCACTGTGTGAACACCACTCTCAGCAGGGGCCAGACATGTAGAGGAACTGAGGAAGGGCCTGTGGGGGCTAGGAAAGCTGGTGGGTATGGCCTTTGTGCCTTTACTTCCATATCAGCCTGCGTATTGGTCACTGACAGGAACCTGTCCCTTGCTTCTGCTATAGGGCGTGGTGTGTTACATCCTCAGCTCTCCACAGGTGAAATAGAAACAACCACACAGCTTAGCCTGAGCCCTCAGACTTGGAATTGCCAGCCTGGATCAGACCCTTGGTCCATCTAGTCCTGTTGCCTGTCTCTGACAGTGGCCGGTACCAGCTACTGCGGAGGAAAGGTGCCAGAAGACCCAGTGAGGGGATAACCTGCCCTGGGACACTTCCATGCAAACACCCCATAGTTACAGGCTGGCTTTGAGGCCAGGAGGATTCTGAGAACAAGGATTTTTAATGACAAGAGTGGGTCCCTCTGCCCTCCAAACACACGAGAAGCCCTGCTGAGCTCAGTGGGACCACTCATGCATGAGACATGTCCGTGCTGGAAACTACAATGCCTCGTCTTTGCTTGGCTTTTACCTCCTGTGTATAATTACCACAGGGGAAGAACATCCTTTGCTGCCTCAGGAAGACCAGGACTTAGGCCTGATCTGAAGTTCTCCCACCCTAGGCATGGGAGATAGGAGAGCGACTGTTTTACTGCCCTAGCCCGGCGGCAGTTCTGCTCGGTTACTGTGCTGTGCAGATAGATAGACTTTTCGGCAGATGTAACTGCAGCCACAGGGGACGGTTTCGCAGTGTAACTACCCGTGAAACCCTCCCCGGTGCAGACAGATAGGCCTGAGTCTATAGCTCTGCCCTTGTCTCGCTGCTCTGAATTATTGGCAACAAAAGTTGCCCGGTGAAAATAAAGTGTCAACAATGTAAGTGGAGAAGCTGAAACTGCAGGAGAAGGGGATAGCGCTGGCCACCACCCCCTTGGGCTCCCTGCTGCTCTCCCTTCCCCTCTCAGCCTTTTGGGTCGAAATCTGGACTAAACCCCACTGTTGTTAGGGTCCCTCTGGTCTGCTGGGGCTTTGGAGCAGCCCAGGTGTTGCCAGCTCTGCAGGGAGCAAGGAGGAGGGTCCTGCCACGTGAAGACCATTCCGGCTCCGGCGCCAGGTGGAAAGGTGACCAGCAGGTGCTAGAGCCAGGCAGCTACAAACTGCTGCTTTCCCCCATGGTTCTGCAAGTGGCCCCTCTCCTGATCTGGGTGCCCTGGCCTCAGTCCCCTCCAGTGCAACCTTCAGCTGCTCTCTGCAGCCCTGCCCCAGATGCGGGGTCTCTCCCCCATCCAGCCTTGCTGCATGCCCCCCTGTCCAGCTCCAGATCCTGGGTTCCCCCTGCCTTACCCTGGGTCCCCCACCCAGCCCTGCTGCTAGCCCCTCTCACTGCCCCCCTTCTCAGCTCCAGAGCCTGCCCCCCCAGCCCTGCTGCTAGCCCCTCTCACTGCCCCCCAGCCCTGCTGCTTGCCCCTCAGCCCTGCTGCTAGCCCCACTCACTGCCCCCCAGCCCTGCTGCTTGCCCACCAGCCCTGCTGCTAGCCCCACTCACTGCCCCCCAGCCCTGCTGCTAGCCCCTCTCACTGCCCCCCAGCCCTGCTGCTAGCCCCACTCACTGCCCCCCCCAGCCCTGCTGCTAGCCCCACTCACTGCCCCCCAGCCCTGCTGCTAGCCCCTCTCACTGCCCACCAGCCCTGCTGCTAGCCCCACTCACTGCCCCCCCCAGCCCTGCTGCTAGCCCCACTCACTGCCCCCCAGCCCTGCTGCTAGCCCCTCTCACTGCCCACCAGCCCTGCTGCTAGCCCCACTCACTGCCCCCCCCAGCCCTGCTGCTAGCCCCACTCACTGCCCCCCAGCCCTGCTGCTAGCCCCTCTCACTGCCCACCAGCCCTGCTGCTAGCCCCACTCACTGCCCCCCCCAGCCCTGCTGCTAGCCCCACTCACTGCCCCCCAGCCCTGCTGCTAGCCCCTCTCACTGCCCCCCGCTCAGCTCCAGAGCCTGCCCCCCACAGCCCAGAGGCATCTGCTCTCTGCCCCCCGCTGCCCGCCCCTTGCAGCCCCCCCTGGGGCCCAGCCCGGCGTGGGGCGGGCTGAGAAATGTGTCAGTCTGGGGAGCTGGCAGCAGCCCCGGCTCGCTATGGTAGGTGGGTCGCTATTGGCCGGGAGCCGGGCGACCTCCCGTCACGGCGCCTCCCATTGGCTGCCGGGCTCCAGCGCCTCACGCGCTCCGGCTTCTCCTTTTGTTATTGTAGCGAACAAGTTGCGAAGCGGGGCCGGGCCGGGGGCGCAGCCGGGGGGATGCGGCGGGCGCCGGCGTGAGGCGAGACGGGGCGGCGGTGAGTACCCGGCCCGGCCCGGCCCGGCGCCCGACAGCCCCCCCGGGCCGGGACCTCCTCCCCCCGGGCCGCGCGACCCCAGATCTGCCCCCTCCCGGGGCAGGGACCCCCCCAGATCTGCCCCACCCACCCCCGGGGCAGGGACCCCCCAGATCTGCCCCACCCACCTCCGGGGCAGGGACCCCCCAGATCTACCCCGCCCCCGGGGCAGGGACCCCCCCAGATCTGCCCCACCCACCTCCGGGGCAGGGACCCCCCAGATCTACCCCACCCCCAGGACAGGGACCCCCCAGATCTACCCCCCCCGCCCACTCCCTTCAAGGGGCAGTTTACTCCTACCGCCGCCCAAACACACACACCCTAGGGTCAATGCAGACTCCAGCTCTGCCCCCTCCCCCAGGCCAGCCCTGGTACATCACGGCTGAAACCCAGACCCTCCCCCATCACTACACTAATGCATCCCACACAGAGATTGAATGAACCCCCAAACCCAGCCCTCCAACCATGCAGCTCCCAGCCCTGCTCCCCCCAGGTGTCTTAATGCACGCCCAATCCAGCCCACCCCTCCCCCAGGGGTCATACACCCCCAATCCCATCCTGCATACGATGCAACCCCCAGCTCTGCAACTCCCCCCAAAGTGTAACGCACTCCACACCGAGCCCCCGTACCAAAGAACTTCAGCCCTTGCCAGCTCCTCGGGTGTACTGCACCCCAAAACCAGCCCAAGTACAATGCAGCCTCCAGAGCCTGGATCCCCTCCTCCCCCCACACACACACACACTGGTCCATTTCCCCTTACCAGCTATCAATGGGGCACCTGGATCCCTCCCTCTCCACTGGCCCAGGTGCAGCGTGGCTCTCTCGGCCCTGGATCTCCTCCCCCACTGGCCCAGAAGTGTCCCCCAAGAGCTGGCTTTCTCTGGCGGGGCAACCCTAGGGACAGTCCCAAGTCCTCTCCTCCTGCCAGCTCACTGCCTGTAACCAGGGGGAAACACCCACTTCCCGGGCTGCTGGAGCCCAGCCTGTCCCCTATCACCACCCCCCTGGAAAGGGACAGGGCAGCAGGCTTCACTACCGGGTACCTGACAGACCCCACTCCCGGGAGGGGCAAAGTAGCCAGGGGCCCATGGCGGGAGGGTGTCTGGGTCACTTTGGGGAAAGGGGGGGCACATAAAGTTCCAGAAGTTGAGCTGCGTCAGGAGCAGCTTGGTTCACCCCCCACAGGCTGTCCCCCCTGTCCCCCTCCCCTCCCCTCAAGTGAGTCAAGGCATAAAGTGTGGGGGCCCCCCTTGGGGAAGGGTATTAGGGTTCACTGTTCAAAAAGGTGGGGGTGTCTTGGTTTCCCCTCCCTGCCCCCCCTCCCCACAGGACCTGCAGGGGTTGGAGTGTGTGTGAACCACCAGCTCATCCTGAGACACTGGGGGGCTGCATGGTATCCCCCCCAGCCCTGTGCCTGTCCCTTTGCCCTTGGGATCGGCTGGGAGTGAGCCAACAGGATAAGGGGGGCCGGGGGGGTCACAGCAGTAAACAAGAGGGCTCCCAGGTGAAGGACCTGGCCAGTTGTTTTCCTTCTGCTGTGGGGGGGAGCAGGGAGGGTCCGTGTGTCTGGGCAGAGACAGAGGGACGAGCTGGGGGGTGGGGGGGGTTGCATTGCAGTGTTGATATCCTGGTGGGGGGGGAGAATGAGCCCTGACAGGTTTGTGTAAAGCCCTGAGCCAAGTCCCCTCAGCTAGGGCAAAAGCCCCGCGCGGCAATGCCATGACCTGTGGGTCACGCTGGGGCTGGGGGGTCCAGTCCCTGTCGGGGCGAGGGGGGACGGGCCCAGCTGAACGCAGAGTTCTGATTCTCCTCCATGCCTGGCCCAGGGCAGCCGCGGGACCCGAGGTCCCACCCTTGTGGGGCCGGCACAGAGAGCGCATGGTTTACGGGGTCGGCCTTCCTGGCCCCCGGCCGGGATGATCCATCCTCTGGCATTCTGATATTTTGGGGCAGGGTAGGACCGGCTGGGAACCTGCCCCCCTCCCTCTGCTGCCACTTGCAAACCCGACCGGGATGGGGCTGAGCGGTTTGGAGGGGGTTCACTGGGGGTGTTGTGCGTGGAACACCCCTTCCGTCCTGCGTCAGGCTGTGATCCCTGGGGGCTGGGTATCCCATCACTGCAGGGATCGGGCCCCTTTCTCTGCCGCGGTCAGAGACAGGATACTGGGCTAGGTGGGCCCCGGTTCTGATCCGATCTGGCAGCTCCTGCTCATGGGTGGACTCTTTGTTTAAAATCCCTTCCTTGGAAAACTGTTACAATTGCAAAGCGTTTGGGGGGGGTTGGCCAGAACAGGCTTGTGCCTCGGTTTCCCCATGTGTAAAACAGGGGGATAATCCCAGCATCGTCTGAGGTAGTGTGATGAGACGTGTGGAGTGGATACAATGGGGAAGCTGGGGCTGGCAGAGCGCAGCAGCAGGTCCCTCTTGGATTCCCTCATTGTCTGGGATCAATTCTCTCCCCATCGCCGGGGTTTGGTGTAAATCTGACCTAGCTCGTGCCGTGGAAGGAGCTAGTGCTGCGGTCATTTGAAGGAAATCTCTGCGGAAGCAAGCCCTGGAGCTAATCATGAAGCTTTTAATGTTCACCCAGTGGACGATGGGCCGGGGGAACTCATTGCCACATGGTGTCACCAAGCCAGAGGGCTGAGCAGGATTCAGATGGGGTCTGGCATTGACGTGGCTAACGGGAGCACCTGCAGCTTGGCCGATGACCTCTAGAAACCCACGCGTCAATCCACCGGCCCCGAACGGGTGGGCAGGGTCGCTGGGCGGGTGAGCCCGTGACTCAGGAGTTCCTGTCTCCGAAGCATGTGGCCCAGTGATCAGGGCTCAGGAGTTGGCATTGGGAGCCCTGGGTTCGATCCCACCGCTGCCCTGCTGGGTGAAGTCACTTCATCTGCCCCATGCTTTGGGGCTCTGCCATAGTGAGTGCGAGGGGCTCGTTCCAGTGGGGGGCAAGATAGGCCCCCAGGGAGAGAGCAGCTGGTGCTGGCCAGGCCGCTGGCCTGGCAGCCGTTTGCTCGGCAGGTTCCGAGTCGCTCCTGAGCATGGATTTTTGCTTTTCCGGGCTGATCTTCCCTGCCCGGTTGGGGTGGGCTCTCACCTGGCGTCTTCCAGACAATCGATACGGCAGGATCCAGCCAGGAAACTTTGATGGGGGCGAAACAGGAGCTCTGCTGCCTAATGTGTCTGCTGTGGACCCCGGGGCACCGGCCAGTCACGCTGGGGACGGACGGGGCTGTTGCTCTGGGCTGGGGCCCGGGCCAACCCTGGCCTCCCTGGCCAGAGGATTCCTTGATGTGCAGTGGCAGCTTGCAAAGCCCTGGTGCCCGGGCCCCTTTGCCTGGGTGCCCTCGGAGAGCAGGGAATAGCGCTGCGGGTGAGGTTCAAACCCTTGACAGTGCGGTGCCGGGTCCTGGGCGAAGGCTGCGTCTGCAGCAGAAGCCGGCGTCTCTTACAAAGCCCAGCGCCGGAGCGCAGAAGGCCCTCGAGCGGGAGCTTCCCCACGGAGACATCGGAGCCCTGGCCTGGGGAGCCGCGGATGGGAGCTCGGCCCTCGGGGCCCATCCTGGGCTCGCTGGGAGCAGGGCTGAAGGGCTCAGTCCTGTCGGATCTGCACTGTGCCCCTGCTCCCCTGGGGCTGGGCCGTGGTCAGGTCAGAGTGGGGCTGGAAATGCCTGTGTTGGGACCCTGGCTCCGGCACTGACTCGGGCTTCGGCCAGGCCGGAGTCCCAGCCGCGTGGGCCGAGGCCGAGGCACAGGGAGGCTCCCCCGCAGGTTAACTGGGGCAGCTCGACGGGGGCTGCTGGCCAGCCGCTTTGTCTGAGTTTTAGAAGGTGCTAATTAGACCCGAGGGGGTAGCTGCCCTTGATCCCCCATCTAGACAAGGCCCCTGTGTCGGCCTGTGTAGGCTGCAGCTGGCTCGTCCGCGCTGGGGAGCACGCTGCAGCGACAAAGGGCCCCCCGTTCCAGAACAGGAGCGTCCCCCCAGCACACGCGGAGCAGCTTCTTCCGGTGAACTACCCAGCGCAGACAAGGCCTCGCTCTGCAGCCTTGACAGGTCCCTGCCCTGCTCTGTGCCTCAGTTTACACATTTGTGGAAGGGAGATGAGGGGCGGCTGTGGCTAGCGAATGGCTGGGCACTGACTTAGCTCACGTCCCTCCTGCTGTGTCAGAACTGGGGGTCCCCCTCCCCGAATCCCCACCATAGGCTCGCTGGCAGAGCAGGAGGGACGGCCCAGCTCGCTGGGGCTGGGGGGGTTAGGGTGGAAGCTCTGGATGGGGGAGTTGCATTGGCAGGGTGCTGGGCGAGGAGGGGAGCTGGGAAGCGTCTCCTTCCTGGAGCAGTGCCGACAGCTGGGGTCCCCCAGGGCACTGTCTCAGGTGCATCACTTGTGGGCAGAAGCCCAATGGGTGACTGGGCAGGGGATGGTGGGCAAGGGGCCATCAGTCACCGCAGGGGGGCGTGCGGGCCGTAGCATGGCAACTCGGGGGATGCTCTGAATGCCGGGGCCCATGGGATCAGAGCGTGGGGCCCCCTCACTGAGCCCAGGCTGTTCTAACGCCCTGTCCCACACTGAGATTCGGGTCCCCGTAAGGGAGCTGCAGGGAGCTGGGTGGGTGGTGCCCCCCTCCCCCGGCGCTGACCCCAGGGAGCAGGGGGAGCTGTGCTGTGCTGCAGGGAGCGGGGGGGGGGGGCTGGTAGGGGTCGCTCTCCCCAGCCATCTGTGCTGACCCGGCCCCTCGCGGGTGCAGGGAGAGGGTTGGGGGCTGGGTCGGGGGTGATCTCCCCTGGCAGGCAGTCCTGGCCCAAGGCGGTGCAAGGAATGGGGCCCGGTAGCAGTCGCTCGGTTCGTTGAGCTGCGTGTCCGGGATCCCCCAGCGCGTCTCCCAAGAAGCGAGGGGTTGGCCCCGGTGCCCTAACCTATTTCCTGCTGGAGAAATTCCATCCTGCCTTGCTCAGCCCCTTTGCAGCTGCAGCCGGGTACAAGATTTTTCTTTCTCTTCCCCTTCCAGCCCGTGGTGCTGCGTCTCCCAGCGAATGCCGTCTGCCCTGGGGCTGGCTGCAGTTTAGCGGCAGGTTCGTGGTCTGGTAGAGTGCAGCGGAGAGGGCTGGCGCTCCGGAGGTTGCCCCGTGCCAGGCGGGGGAAACCTGGGTAGTTCTTGCCTGAGCCAGCACTTAGCCCTGGCCTGGTGCCGTCGGAGGACTCTGCCAGTGCTGATGTAGCCCCTGGGTGCTGCCCTGTGGTGCGTCGGCTCCCCGCTTTACAGAGCTCCTTCAGGGCACCGCACATCGCTTCATTTCCCTCCACGCAGCACTTGGCTTGTGTGCAGTCCTCCCCTGCCCCCCCTCACATCGCCCGCCCCCCAGCGCCTCGGGACTAGCCCCCCAAGCATGGATCCACAAACCGCTCGGGAGCCTGTGGTGGCTGCGGGTGCCGGCTGGCTGAGACCGCATGCCCGCAGCTCGCCTTGCTGCTTGTGCGGAGTGCGCCTCTCGCGGGACAGGCGAGCGCTGAGGTGCCAGCACCTTGGGGCTTGCTCGAGACCAGGTGGTTCTTAGGCTGGGGTTAGATGATGGGGAAACTGAGGCACAACGGGGGGGGGCGTGACCGGCCTGAGGCTGTGCAGCCGATCGGTGGCAGAGATTGGGCTTCTTTTCCTGCTTGTCCCTTAGCCCACGCAGCAGCCTGGCTGGGAGCTGGGGTGGCCCGAGCCTTGGTGTGGGACCCAGCAGCGCACCCCGCTGGAGTCCAGCCGCTGACAACAGCCCAGCTGAACTTGTAGCGCTAGGGTGCGGGGGGCCCTCAGTAGCTGCGGGGGGCCGGGGGAGGGAGAGCTGGGACACTTCGGCTCCCGTCTCGGACAAGTCGAGCCGAGCGAGGGTTAAAGTTTTGTTATGTCTGCTGCGTGGCCAAGGATTTTCCCAGGGCCTGGAGCGGGGCCTGGGTGCGTCGCGCCGCCCGTGACTCAGAGCTGCAGGGCGGCCTCGGAACAATAACAAAACTCCTTTTGGGGAGTGTCTGGGGCCGCTGGGCTGGGTCTGGAGCCACGGACGCTGAGGGGCCCCCGGCACCCAGACACTCCCCCCTCTCTTGGCGCGGCAGGGCTGTGTGCTGCGTGGCTGAGCTACACTCCCCAGGAAACCCCTCACTGTGGCATTCCCGGGGCTAAGCAGCCCAAGAGCCTCCTATGCAGGGCGTGTGCCACATGCCCCACGGCGGCTCGGGGCCCAGAACCCGCCCCCCGGGACCAGGGGTATGATCCCCCCGCGCACACTGACACGTGTTCCCTCCGGACCCTCTCTCCCCCCTTCCCCCCTTTCGTCCTCTGCGTCTTGCCCGCGTCCCGTCGGGCAGGGACGCGCCCTGCAAGCTGAGCCCGCACCGGCCCCACTGCACCCCCAGCCTCGATTCAGGGGGGCGAGTCTCACATCTCCCCTGAAGGAGCTGCGTCTACTGCCTGGCGTCTGCGGTTGGGATTGGGGCCGGTAAGTATCGGCTGAGTCGAGCAATCTGCTCCGGAGGGACGGTTCAAGCCACGTGGTTGATATTCTCTTCCCCCAGGCCCTGGGTGGTTGGGCCCAGCAGCCGGACTCCTGGGTTCTCTCCCGGGCTCTTCCACAGGCTTCCTCTGCCCTTGGGCATGGCCCGTCTCTGAGCCTCCGTTCCCTGTCTGTGAAATGGCGGGATGGCAGCCTGCCCCTGGAACGAGGTTCTCACTCCGCTGGGGATGCTCTGCCGTGGTGCTGGTGAAGCGGTGGCCGAATGAGGCCGGGATCCCAGGCTCTCTGCGTCACCCCTCCCAGGGGCTCTGCTGGCCAGATCAGGGCCCTGGCAGCTGCGGTGGACCCAAGGGGCAAAGGAACCTCGCTCTCGCTCCCCGGGTCAGCGGGTCAGCCCTGCCTTCAGTCATCTCCTTGTTTGTCCAGCACCAGGCATTAACCCCTTCACAGCCCCTGGCTCGTGCCGTGGCAGCCGGCGAACGTCGGCTGGCTGGGCTGGGCTGCCTGGAGGAGCCAGTTAAAGGGGTGCAGATGGGGAGAGACTGGGGAGCTGTGGGGGGAACCCCATGGAACCCCTCTCTGAGAAGCTGTGTAGTTTGCAGGCCTTTCTCCCCAGCCTGGCCCTGTGCAATGCCTGGGGGAAGGGGGGACTTTTAGCCTTAATTCACCTGTCCCGTTGGTGTCAAACTGGCATCACCCTGTTGCTTATAGGGGCACCGCTCCTGATTGGCAGTGGGGACGCCTAGATCCGGGTAAGGCTCTCCGCCTCCAGGAGGGGGCACCGCGGGTTACGCACCAGCCCGGGCTGGAGTGTTACAGGCAACTCTGACTGCACACCCCGGGCTAGCTTCCTCCTGACTCCAGGCCCGGGAAGGTGGGGGAGTCTCTTCCTCCAGGGTGCAGAGCTGTGAGGAGCCCCCCACCCGTCTCAGTCCCTCCTGGCCCTGTGGGCCCATGCGCAGCAGGTGGCTAGACTCAGGTGGGGGCTTCCGGAGGCCTGGCGGGAGGCGGGTCAGTGAAGAGATGTTTCCATCTGAGGTCTTCTCTCCCTGCCCATCAGTGTCTCGGATCAGATGGAAACCCAGGTTCTGATCCTCCGCGGTCGCAAAGGATCCCAAGGCCCTTGTCCCAAATGCTTGGGGTGTGACCTCTCCCCCCACCCTGGATTCCCTCTAAAACCACTGCATTCCCCTGTCCCTCCCTGCCCTGACTGTGGGCTGTTCCGAGCGGCGGCTGCACCTCCCGAGAGGTGACTGCATTACGTTGGCAGGGGAAGCATTTCCAGAGCATATTGGGGTGGGGGGTGTCTTTCTGGCTGGAATATGGACGCCCAAGGGAAATGGATTCAATTCAGCTGGACTAGACTGTAAATCCTCAGGGCTGGGACATGGCACGCGAGGACCCCGCTCTTGGGGCTTCTGTAGTGGGAATAATTAATAATTATAGCAG
Organism: Caretta caretta; assembly: GCF_965140235.1. NCBI lineage: Eukaryota > Metazoa > Chordata > Testudines > Cheloniidae > Caretta > Caretta caretta. The sequence goes on along the minus strand of NC_134229.1, from coordinate 1,870,204 downwards.
CCCCTTGAGTGCTCCAAAAACCCTTTGCTTAAGGCAGCGGTTCTCAACCCGGGTAAACGTACCCCTGGGGCAGGCCGGGATCTGCCAGGGGGTACGTCAGCTCAGCTGGAGATTTGCCTGGTTTCACAACAGGCTACGTGAACAGCACTAGCAAAGTTAGTACAAGCTAAACTTTCATACAGACCATGACTTGTTTAGACGGCTCTGTGCGCTGAAGTGTAAGTACAAGATTTCTGTCCCCGGGGATTCATGTTATAACTCTGTGGTACATGAGACCGTCAGCAAGTGTGCAGCCATAGCGCTCTGTGCCACTTCTGTGTTTTGATGCCGGATTTTGTAAGCACCCCCCTTTTCTAAGTGAGGTGAAACCTGGGGATAGGCAGGACCCATCAGGCTGTGGACACGCATGGCGTGGTGTGTGCTGGGCGGGGGACGCCCCGGCGAAGATCAGGGCCCGCTTCTGGGCAGTAGAGAGCGACAGCAAGACATGGCCCCCTAGCCAATGAGTGTACAACCCGGGAAGGTGGAACAGAACAGGTGGGAAACTGAGGCGCAGCGAGGTTAAGTGAGTGGCCCAGGGCCATGCAGGGAGTGTGTGGCAGAGCAGGACTCAGACTCCAGTCTGCAGGTCCCAGCCCAGCCGGCCTTGTGTTGTTTTGTTGTGTTGCCCACCCTACGCCAGGCTGGGGAGGGTCTGAGGGCTCAGGACCACAGCTGCCGGGCCCATGCAGCGTCTCAGGGGGGTGTGATTTGCTCCCGGTGCACATGGATGATGTGGGGGAGGCCAGCCTGTCTGTGCCCTTGACTCCTGCGTGAGCTGGGCAGGATCAGCGCAGACCCCGGCGTCCCCCTGCCCTCAGCAGCCCAGCTGGGGACGTGTGACGGGCACTGGGGGAGCGTCCCGTGCGGGGGGAAGGTGTCTCAGACAGTGCAGGCAAGTGAATGAATGAGCCCTTCCCCCCTCACCCTCAATGGGCCTCCTGGGAACCCCAGACCCGTCCCCTTGGACTGTGGCTGTGCTGGGGGGGGAGGGGGTCTTCCCACTCTGGGTTTCCCTGGGATTGTGTTAGCCGGAGGGAGGGGTCCAGCTGGGCCACCTCGACTCCCAGCCCTGTGTGTCTATCAGACAGGAGAGGGGCTGGGAATGGGAGATTTTTTTCGTGGGGGGGGGTTTCTGCTTAAATTCCCATCTGACAAATAGAACAGAAATAGGGGGGGGAGAGCCCGGCGGGAGTGAGCGAGTGACGGGTTAACGAGCGCGTTCCCCCCACCCCGGCCCCGCTCGCTGTGTTTAGTCTGCACCCGCCCGCAGCCCTCCCCCCGGCCGAGCAGCTCCATGCACCGCACACACGTTCGCGCCCCGGCACGGGTTCTGCGGTGGGCTTGGCAGAGCCGACTCCGGCCCGAGGTGAGCGATTTCCCGGCGCAGCCGGCGTCGGAGCATGGCTGCCGGGGGGATGTGGGGGGCGGGTTTCCCGTCAGGGCTTGGCCCGTTTGTGACCAGCAGAACTGGGGCCCCGTCCTGCCCCCGAGGAGCAGAGCTCTGGCTGCTGTCCCGGGATGATTGCGGAACCCCCCGTTCCGCCCACGACGGGGTCCCAAGTGAGCGCATGGAGCTGGGACGGGATGAGACACCCCCACTCCAGTCGGTGTCCCAGAGAAACGAGGCCGTTGCTTCGTTAGGGAAGACACAGGATTGAAATGCAGGGGGCTCTGCCTAGTTCAGGGCACCCTTGTGCTCTCCACTTCCCCCAGCAGGGCCAGATGCTCCTGGCCACGCACACAGCCAGGCTGGTTCTCTGCCCTGTTCCCCTTGTGCCCACAGGGTGCCCAGCCCAGCACTCGAGAGCAGTGGGGAGCCCTCTGCATGACAGGACAAGGACAGGCCTCACACCCTCTAGCTGGGAATAGAACCCAGGAGTCTGGGCTCCCAGTGCCCCCCACCCATGCTGCTCTAACCACTAGACCCCACTCTTCTCCCACAGCTGGGCAGAGAACCCAGGAGTCCTAGCTCTTAGCCCCCTGCTCTAACCACTGCATGGCACACTGTGCCGGAAATGCTCTGACAAGCCCTGTACGTGGCCGTCTGTCTGTGGGTGCCGGGGCCAATCTTCTAGTGCTGGGACACACCCGATCCCCCGCCCTGTGCGATCCCTGTGTAGGGGGACGCCCCCCCATCCGCTCCATCAGGCTGTGTGAGCTCTGACCCGCCCATGACCTTCCCCGCAGACCCAGTCTCCCTTTTAATGTGGTTAATTCCCGTCTCGGCGTCTCCCTGCGGAGCTGGATGCACTGGTGAGGAGGGGCTGGTTGCTCCTGTTTTCCCTAATTCTTTACAGCCTTTCCTGAGAGCCGGGGCCAGAGAACTCTCCTGGGCCCCAGCAAATCCAGCCTCTCCGGTGCTCCATCCCCAGAGGCAGGATCCAGCGTGGGCTCAGTGTGATGCCTGGGCACTGTGCTGGTCTGCAGCCTCCGGGGTTAGCTTTGCTGCAGGTTGGCCTGTCCATCCGTGGGTCTGTCTGTGGCCGTCCAGCACCAGCACAGCTCATGGTTATCTGTCTGGCTGCAATGTCTTGGGGGCCCCGCCTAGGCCGGGCACCACACAGACCCTGGGCCGGGGTCGGGCCACCAAGCCAGGCTGGGCACTATGCAGACCCTGCACTGGGATCGGGGCCCCTGGCCAGGCTGGGTGCTGGGCAGACCCTGCACTGGGATCGGGGGCCCAGGCCAGGCTGGGTGCTGGGCAGACCCTGCACTGGGATCGGGGGCCCAGGCCAGGCTGGGTGCTGGGCAGACCCTGCACTGGGATCGGGGCCCCTGGCCAGGCTGGGTGCTGGGCAGACCCTGCACTGGGATCGGGGGCCCAGGCCAGGCTGGGTGCTGGGCAGACCCTGCACTGGGATCGGGGCCCCTGGCCAGGCTGGGTGCTGGGCAGACCCTGCACTGGGATCGGGGCCCCTGGCCAGGCTGGGTGCTGGGCTGACCCTGCACTGGGATCGGGGCCCCTGGCCAGGCTGGGTGCTGGGCTGACCCTGCACTGGGATTGGGGCCCCTGGCCAGGCTGGGTGCTGGGCAGACCCTGCACTGGGATCGGGGGCCCCTGGCCAGGCTGGGTGCTGGGCAGACCCTGCACTGGGATCGGGGGCCCCTGGCCAGGCTGGGTGCTGGGCAGACCCTGCACTGGGATCGGGGGCCCAGGCCAGGCTGGGTGCTGGGCAGACCCTGCACTGGGATCGGGGGCCCAGGCCAGGCTGGGTGCTGGGCAGACCCTGCACTGGGATCGGGGCCCCTGGCCAGGCTGGGTGCTGGGCAGACCCTGCACTGGGATCGGGGGCCCAGGCCAGGCTGGGTGCTGGGCAGACCCTGCACTGGGATCGGGGCCCCTGGCCAGGCTGGGTGCTGGGCAGACCCTGCACTGGGATCGGGGCCCCTGGCCAGGCTGGGTGCTGGGCAGACCCTGCACTGGGATCGGGGCCCCTGGCCAGGCTGGGTGCTGGGCTGACCCTGCACTGGGTTCAGGGGCCCAGGCCAGGCTGGGTGCTGGGCAGACCCTGCACTGGGATCGGGGCCCCTGGCCAGGCTGGGTGCTGGGCAGACCCTGCACTGGGATCGGGGGCCCCTGGCCAGGCTGGGTGCTGGGCAGACCCTGCACTGGGATCGGGGGCCCCTGGCCAGGCTGGGTGCTGGGCAGACCCTGCACTGGGATCGGGGGCCCAGGCCAGGCTGGGTGCTGGGCAGACCCTGCACTGGGATCGGGGGCCCAGGCCAGGCTGGGTGCTGGGCAGACCCTGCACTGGGATCGGGGCCCCTGGCCAGGCTGGGTGCTGGGCAGACCCTGCACTGGGATCGGGGGCCCAGGCCAGGCTGGGTGCTGGGCAGACCCTGCACTGGGATCGGGGGCCCAGGCCAGGCACCACACAACCCCACGCCAGGATCGGGGGGGTCAGGCTGGGCATGGCGCTGGCTCAGAGTGAGACCGTCCCTGCCGAGAAGAGCTGGCAGTGTGAATAGATACAGGGAGGGAGAACAGAAGGAGCATTATGGGGAAACTGAGCCCCAGAGAGGTGCAGCGATGGGCCCAAGGTCATTGGTGGGATGGGGCTGTGGCAGGGCTGGGAAGCCCCCTTTGCCCGAGTTCCCTGCGTCCCTCTCCCAGGGCTGGGAGTCGGTTGATGGACATCAGGCAGCCGATCCCTGGCGCTGCAGTTACCTGGGGCGTCGGGGAGGGTCCCGGTGAGGGTTGCGTGTCCCTCGTTCTGTCTGGGGGGGCGGAGCCGCAGGGTCTGCACAGGGCAGCCATGGCCGGAGGCTCCAGCACTGAGGGGCTCGGGCGGCCCGGTGAGGCAGAGCTGGGAGTGGAACCCAGGAGTCCTGATTCTCCAGCCTCCCCCTCTACCCACTAGAGCCGGGGCGCTGGGAGCTGAAGCTCAGCAGACGAGCGGGGCTGTTTCCTGGCTCTGCTAGGAGCCTTTCCCCCCATCCTCGGGGCCCGGGGCCCTCTCCGGACCTTGCTGGGAGCTGGCACTGCAGTAGCCTGACCCGGGCAGGGGCTTGGGCCCAGCCGTGTCTCCGGAAGGCTCGGGTGTGTATCTGGCAGGGCCCGTGGGGTCGGGGGGCCGCCTGCTGAGACTGGCATGTTACCTGGTGGTCCTGGCGCCCAGGCCGCTGCTCCAACCACTCGGTCCCCCTCCCCTCCCGGAGCCGGGCGGTGGTGGGCCCGGGGGGTGACGCCTGCCCTGTCTCTGCAGGCCGAGCGGCACCATGTCCCTGAACGCCCCCACCAGCAACGACGCCTGCCTGAGCATCGTCCACAGCCTGATGTGCCACCGGCAGGGCGGGGAGAACGAGACCTTCGCCAAGCGGGCGATCGAGAGCCTGGTGAAGAAGCTGAAGGAGAAGAAGGACGAGCTGGACTCGCTCATCACGGCCATCACCACCAACGGCGCCCACCCCAGCAAGTGCGTCACCATCCAGCGCACCCTGGATGGGCGGCTGCAGGTGAGGGGGCTCCCCGCACCGGGAGGGCAGAGAACCCAGGAGTCCGGGAGCCCAGCCCCCCCCAACCACTAGACCCCACTCCCCTCCCAGATCTGGGGATAGATCCTAGGAGTCCTGGCTCCCTCCCCCCTGTTCTAACCCACTAGACTCTACTCCTCTCACAGAATCAGGGAGAGAACCCAGGCGTCCTGGATCCCAGCTCCCCCTGTTCTCACCCACCAGCCCCCACTCCACTCCCAGAGCCGGGGAGAGAACCCAGGAGTCCTGGCTCCCTCCCCCCTGTTCTAACCCACTAGACTCTACTCCTCTCACAGAATCAGGGAGAGAACCCAGGCGTCCGGGCTCCCAGCTCCCCCTGCTGTAACCCACTAAACTCTACTCCCCACCCAGAGCTGGGAGACAACCCAGGAGTCTGGGCGCCCAGCTACCCCACCGGTGCCCCCCAAACCAGGAGACCTGCTGGGGAGGTCTGGACGGGGGGGTTCAGGGTATAGTTGGGGGGGAAGGGAGGGCGGCTGCCAGCGGGAGGAGCGACAGCGGTGTTGAGTGCAGGGGGGCTCCGTTGCGCAGCCGGGCACCGCGGGGGCCTCGGGCCAGGAGCAGCGCGGGGGCCTGGCCTCTTGCTTGCTTGCCCTGGGCTCTTGTGATTGGCTCTCAGGGTCGGGGGGTCGAGGCCCCTGGGAGCCGGGAGGGCAGGGGGCCGAGAGCGGGATGGGGGGTGAGGGGAGGAAGGGGGCTGGCACTGGGGGAGCGCCCCTGGGGTGCCTTGGGGCGGGGCGGAGGCCACTCTCCCTGTGAGCAGCTGGCTCCGGGTGCCCCCCTCCCCTCCCCTGGCTCTGCGCCGGACCCCCCCTTTCCGGGATGAGTCACTGTCTGGCAGCATCAAAGGCAGCAGGAGGAGGGGGGTGGGGTCTGGAGTCAGCAGCCGTGGGCCAAGCTCATGTGGGGCAGCCCCCCCACCCAACGATGGGAGACGGGGGCCGGCCAGTGATAGGAGCCAGGCACCGGCTGAGCTGGGAGGCCCAGGAGTCTTTCCCCCCTCCCCCCCCGTGTTTCCCCCCCTCCGGAGGAGATGGGCTGCCCCAAAGCAGACCCCTCATCCCCCCCCCACACTGCCGACCCCCGCCCAGTACAGATGGGCTCCCCTGGTGAGGGGGAGGGGGGGACTTGTCTCCGTTTTCCCCTCTTGGCCCCTGGGGGAGGGGCTCTGTAGCCTGGGGTGGGGTGGGGTGGGGTTGTTGTGCCCCATTAAGCAGCGCCCCCTAGTGGCTCTGCCGGGGGCAGGGTGCCGAGGTGCTGTGCCCTCCCAGGGGCAGAGGGGTGGGGGCAGGGGGCTGCTGCGGGCCCAGCGGAGCTGCAGCCCCTCTGCTGACTGGGGCTGAGGGGTGGGGTCCCTAGGGGGTGCTCTGTGAGGTGTCGGGTAGAGGGGGAGCCACGGCTGTTTGTAGGAGGTGGGAGCAGGGGAGGGGGGCACTTGGTGTGGTGGGTTGGGGAGGCTGGTTCCGGGGGGGGGTTGCAGGGGGCAGAGGAGGAGGGAGCTCTGTGATGGGGGAGGGGCCCTGCGGGGGGGGTTGCAAGGGGCAGTGGTGATGGGAGAGGGGGAGCTCTGTCGTGTGGGAGGGCACTGCAGGGGAGGATTGCAGGGGGGGTTGCAGGAGGCAGTGGTGATGGGGGAGGGGGAGCTCTGTGGTGGGGGAGGGGCCCTGCAGAGGAGGATTACAGGGGGGGAGGCCCTGCATGGGGGGGTTGCAGGGGGCAGTGGTGATGGGGGAGGGGGAGCTCTGTGGTGGGGGAGGGGCCCTGCGGGGGGGTTGCAGGGGGCAGTGGTGATGGGGGAGGGGGAGCTCTGTAGTGGAGATGGGGCCCTGCGGGGGGGGGTTGCAGGGGGCAGTGGTGATGGGGGAGGGGCAGCTCTGTGGTGGGGGAGGGGCCCTGCAGGGGGGGTTGCAGGGGGCAGTGATGGGGGAGGGGCAGTGCAGGAGAGGATTGCAGGGGGAGGGGTGTTGCGGGGGGAGCTCTGTGGTGGGGGAGGGGCCCTGCGGGGGGGGAGGTTGCGGGGGGAGCTCTGTGGTGGGGGAGGGGCCCTGCGGGGGGGTTGCAGGGGGCAGTGGTGATGGGGGAGGGGGAGCTCTGTGGTGGGAGAGGGGCACTGCAGGGGGGTTGCAGGGGGGCAGTGGTGACGGGGGAGGGGGAGCTCTGCAGTGGAGATGGAGCCCTGCGGGGGGGGGGGGGTTGCAGGGGGCAGTGGTGATGGGGGAGGGGCAGCTCTGTGGTGGGGGAGGGGCACTGCAGGGGGGGTTGCAGGGGGCAGTGATGGGGGAAGGGCAGTGCAGGGGGTTTGCAGGGGGGAGGGGCCCTGCGGGGGGGGTTGCAGGGGGCAGTGGTGATGGGAGAGGGGGAGCTCTGTCGTGTGGGGGGGCACTGCAGGGGAGGATTGCAGGGGGGGAGGCCCTGCATGGGGGGGTTGCAGGGGGCAGTGGTGACGGGGGAGGGGGAGCTCTGCGGTGGAGATGGGGCCCCACGGGGATGGGGGGTCAGGACGGGGCCACCGCAGCCCTGTGACTGGATGGGTTTTGACACGTCCTCACAATAGATAAACAAAGGCCTGGGCGAGGGGTGGGCAGGACTTGGGGGGCGGGGGGTGTCCGATTACGTCTGGAGAAGCGGGGGGGGGGGGGGGAGTGGGCTGCACAGCCCCAGCTCCTGCCTGTGTCTGCGGGGCCCTGGGGCTGTGCTGGGGGGCGAAGGGGGTGGGGAGGGAGCACCGTCCCATCCGATGGGGGAATGCCGGGGTCTGTCTCTCCTCCCTGGTGCCCGTTCTCCAGCAGCCCGGCCTCCACCCCACCTTGTCCCCATCGCCCACAGGCAGGACGCCAGGGTCCCCTCGGCACAGGTGCTGCGAGACTGCTGGCTATACGGGGGCAGAGGCTGCATCTAGCCCCCAGTGAAAAACATGGATCTTGGTGTTCCACATCCCAGAGCCAGGGATAGAACCCAGGAGTCCTGGCTCCCAGCCCCCGCTGCTCTAAATCCCCCAGACTCCACTCCCCTCCCAGAGCCAGGGATAGAACCCAGGAGTCCTGGCTCCCAGCCCCTGCTGCTCTAAATCCCCCAGACTCCACTCCCCTCCCAGAGCCAGGGATAGAACCCAGGAGTCCTGGCTCCCAGCTCCCGCTGCTCTAAATCCCCCAGACTCCACTCCCCTCCCAGAGCCAGGGATAGAACCCAGGAGTCCTGGCTCCCAGCCCCCGCTGCTCTAACCCCCACCCCAGACCCCACTCCCCTCCCAGAGCCAGGGATAGAACCCAGGAGTCCTGGCTCCCAGCCCCCACTGCTCTAACCCCCACCCCAGACCCCTCTCCCCTCCCAGAGCCAGGGATAGAACCCAGGAGTCCTGGCTCCCAGCCCCCTTTGCTCTAACCCCCACCCCAGACCCCTCTCCCCTCCCAGAGCCAGGGATAGAACCCAGGAGTCCTGGCTCCCAGCCCCCGCTGCTCTAACCCCCACCCCAGACCCCTCTCCCCTCCCAGAGCTAGGTTAGATCCCAGGAGTCCTGGCTCCCAGCCCCCGCTGCTCTAACCCCCACCCCAGACCCCACTCCCCTCCCAGAGCCAGGGATAGAACCCAGGAGTCCTGGCTCCCAGCCCCCGCTGCTCTAACCCCCACCCCAGACCCCACTCCCCTCCCAGAGCCAGGGATAGAACCCAGGAGTCCTGGCTCCCAGCCCCCGCTGCTCTAACCCCCACCCCAGACCCCTCTCCCCTCCCAGAGCTAGGTTAGATCCCAGGAGTCCTGGCTCCCAGCCCCTCTCTCCTAACCCCCAGACCCCCCTCCCCGAGCTGGGTTAGAACCCAGGAGTCCTGGCTGCCCGGCTCCCCGGCTCTCCACCCAGGTGGCCGGCCGGAAGGGCTTCCCCCATGTGATCTACGCCCGGCTCTGGCGCTGGCCCGACCTGCACAAGAACGAGCTGAAGCACGTCAAGTTCTGCCAGTTCGCCTTCGACCTCAAGTACGACAGCGTCTGCGTGAACCCTTACCACTACGAGCGCGTGGTGTCGCCAGGCCTGGGTGAGTGGCTGGGTGCGGGGCCTGGCACGGAGCCCGTGCCCCTGGGGATGCAGGGCCAGGGGGCACCGGGCTGGCTGGGCCTGTCCGGGGTGGGCATGGCAGGGACTTCTCGGTACCTGGGTATCAGGGTTGGGGGTGGCGCAGCTCCCAGAGGTTGGGGGGAACATCCCCCCCTTTCATGTCAAGCCCTCTGGGGAGCCGGGAGCCAGGTGTGGGGGGCTCTGGCAGTGTGGGAGCCCACGGTGCTGCTGGGGTGCATGGTGCCCCCACCCGACCACGCGGAGGGAGCCGGGGGAACGGCACCACAGGGCCTGGAGCAGCGCGTGCCCCTTGCACTGGGGCAGGCCGTTCACAGCTGGCCCCCAAGTCGTGCACGGGCTTCCCCCCGACACCTGGCTAATGCGCCCTTCTCTCTCTGCTGCAGGTCTGAGCATCCAGAACACAGGTGAGGGGCCTGGTGTGGGGCTGAGCCGGGGCCGTCACTGCCAGGGGGGCTGGGAGGTCCCTGCAGAGCCTCCCCACATGCCACCCCTGGCTGCGTCTCTCCTGGGGGGGCCTGGGGGGCCCCTATGACATGGGGAGGGCAGAGCCCCAGCGGTGTGGAGCTGGGGGTCCCTGTGACACCGGGGGGAGCAGGGCCCCGGGGGGGGGGAGGGAGCAGAGCCCCAGGGTGTGTGGAGAGCTGCGCGTCCTTGTAACGCTGTGGGGGCCCCGTGATGGCAGTCACCCCCAGCCCTGCAGGCAGTGACCCCATGGTTTCTCCCCCCCCACTGCAGCACCCCCTGCCCGCCTGGTGAAGGAGGAGTTTGTCCATGACTGTGTCCAGATGGAGGTGCCCACGGGGCTGGGCTCCCCCGCCAGCGACCATGGCCCGGGGGCCAAGCACCCACCCCGGGGGATGCCCCCCGCTGAGTCCTACTGCCAGCCGCTGCCCCCCCTCCAGCTGCCCGAGCCCCCCCGTGCCCCTGTAAACATCTACCCCACCCTGACCATGTCACCCCCGGGTGAGTACAGCGCCAGGCCCTTCTGTGGAGGGCGGGGAGAGCCCCTGGGCTGGGAGGGAGCTGCTGGGGGGGCGGGGGGGAGTGTGGGGAGGAGCAGATTCTGTCTCTGGACTGGCCTGGAGCCCGGAGGGCGTCCCAAGCGCCCCCCACCCCCTGCGTTAAAAGCACAGACCCCAGAAGGGCCGTGATGGGGTCCCCTGCCCAGTGGGTGGCACTCAGGCTGGATTGGGGGGCGAGTCTGAGAATGAGGCGGGGGGGCTGTTTGCCCTTGCCCCCCGGGGCCCCGTCTCGGGCGGACTAGGGCAGGTTTGGGGGGACGGCAGCCGGGTGATCGGTGTCTCTCTCCCCCTGCCTCCCCAGCAGTGGCCTCCGGGGGCCCCCTGCTGTCCATGGCACACGGCGAGGGACTGCAGCAGATCGCCTCCCCGCGCCAGCCCGTGGCACCCACCCCGCCCCCGGCCCCACCAGCCTCGCAGCAGAACGGCTACCCCATGCCCCCCAAGCAGTCCTACCACAGTGAGTACCGGGCTCCACGCAAACTCCCCCAGGTTGGCCGCAGCGCAGGGGGACCAGCTGGCTGACTCCAGTCGGCAGAGGTGGGGGGCCACCCCAGAACTGCCCACAGCCAGCAGAGGAATCGCTGGAAAGGGCCTGGCACGGGCGTGCCCCAAATTCCTCCCCCATCTCAGGGGTGCAGCACAGAGGGGGGGTGTCCCTGGGCGGGGGGGGCAGGGCATTGGGCTCTCCTGCATGGGGCGGGGTCCTCACTCTCTGCCCCTTCTCAGGCAAGACAGCCAGCTGGACGGGCAGCAGCACCGCGGTCTACACCCCCAGCCTGGGGGGCCAACAGCCCACCCCCCCGCCGCCCCCTCCACCACCGCCGCAGCAGAACGGACGGAGCCACCCGCAGCCCCCGCTCCATCACCCCAACCACTACTGTACGTCGGGTGGGGGGCAGAGCGCTGGGGGGCGGGCACGGGGGGGGGGGTGAGCCTGGCCCCGGTCCACGGCAGCCAATCGCTCCCTATTTCCATAGCCCCCCCGGCGAGAGAAACGCAGCCACGCCTGGGGAGGAGGGAGCGAAGGGGAGGGGCAGAGCCCTTCGCCTGCCTGTTACCTACGCGCCCTGCTGGGGCTGGAACCCGGCACCAAGGCTCAGGCCCTGCCCCCCGGCCAGCCCCAGCTGCCTCCGCTCCCCCTGCCCTCCTGTCTGCCCTGCCTGACCGAGCCCTTCTCTGTCCCCCCCAGGGCCCCCGCACCATAACGCGGCCCCCTACCAGCAGCCCGTCTCCAGCCACCCGGGTAAGTGACGCAGCCACGGATCCCCCCCGCCCCCCCCCCAGGCCTCCCGCCTGCCCCCCCGCCCCCCCCCCCAGGCCTCCCGCCTGCGTGACCTTTGCCCCCCGCAGGTCCGGAGTTCTGGTGCTCCATCGCCTACTTCGAGATGGACGTGCAGGTCGGGGAGATCTTCAAGGTGCCGTCCAGCTGCCCCGTGGTGACGGTGGACGGCTACGTGGACCCCTCGGGGGGCGACCGCTTCTGCCTGGGGCAGCTCTCCAACGTGCACCGCACGGACGCCAGCGAGCGGGCCAGGTGAGGGGGGGGCGGGGGCAGGGCGGGGGCAGGGCGGGGCCCCCCGCCCCGCCCCGGGTGCCGGGCTGAGCCAGGCTTCCTGTGCCGCAGGCTGCACATCGGCAAGGGGGTGCAGCTGGAGTGCCGGGGCGAGGGCGACGTCTGGATGCGCTGCCTGAGCGACCACGCCGTCTTCGTGCAGAGCTACTACCTGGACCGGGAGGCCGGGCGCGCCCCGGGCGACGCCGTGCACAAGATCTACCCCGGCGCCTACATCAAGGTACGGGGGGGGGGGGCGCTGCCCGGCAGCTGGGCGCCCACAGAGCCTTTGGCCACGCCGGGCTCTGCCGCATCCAGCTCCCCCCCCGCCCGGCGCTGACGTTCTCGCCCCCCCAGGTGTTCGACCTGCGGCATTGCCACCGCCAGATGCAGCAGCAGGCGGCCACGGCCCAAGCGGCGGCCACGGCCCAGGCCGCGGCGGTCGCGGGGAACATCCCGGGGCCTGGCTCCGTGGGCGGCATCGCGCCGGCTGTTAGTAAGTGGCTGGGGCCCGGTCCAGACTGGGGGAGGGTCTGGCAGCTGGGTGTGCCGGGGGTAGAGCGGGCGGGGGGCTGTGTGGCCATGGGTCTGGGAGGTGCCACTGGGAACAAGGGAGCAGCTGGGGGCCTAGTGGGTAGTGGAGGGCGGGGCTGGGAGCCAGGACTCCTGGGTTCTCTTCCCAGCTCTGGGAGGGGAGTGGGGTCTGACGGGTGAGGGCGGGGCGGGGCGGGGCTGGGAGCCAGGACTCCTGGGTTCTCTTCTCAGCTCTGGGAGGGGAGTGGGGTCTGACGGGTGAGAGCGGGGCAGGGCTGGGAGCCAGGACTCCTGGGTTCTCTTCCCAGCTCTGGGAGGGGAGTGGGGTCTGACGGGTGAGAGCGGGGCAGGGCTGGGAGCCAGGACTCCTGGGTTCTCTTCCCAGCTCTGGGAGGAGAGTGGGGTCTGACGGGTGAGAGCGGGGCGGGGCAGGGCTGGGAGCCAGGACTCCTGGGTTCTCTTCCCAGCTCTGGGAGGGGAGTGGGGTCTGATGGGTGAGAGCGGGGCGGGGCTGGGAGCCAGGACTCCTGGGTTCTCTTCCCAGCTCTGGGAGGGGAGTGGGGTCTGATGGCTGGGAGCCAAGACCCCCGGGTACGTCCCAGCGGTAGGGGAGGGGCCCGAGTCCCCCGCACTCCGGCCCTGCCTGTCTCTCCTTTGCCCCCTCCCCAGGCCTCTCCGCTGCCGCCGGGATCGGCGTGGACGACCTCCGGCGTCTCTGCATCCTGCGTCTGAGCTTCGTCAAGGGCTGGGGGCCAGACTACCCCCGCCAGAGCATCAAGCACACCCCCTGCTGGATCGAGGTGCACCTGCACCGGGCCCTGCAGCTGCTGGACGAGGTGCTGCACACCATGCCCATGGCCGACCCGGGGCCCGTCAACTAGCGGGGCTGGCGGGACGGTGGCTTCCAGCCTCTGACGTAAAGGGCCGGCACTGCCTTCAGTCAATGAGCGTCCGTGGGGCCTTATCTTACCATGTGGGGTGCCAGGCCTCGCCCCTCCCCCACGATTCTGCCCCTCCCACTGAGCCTTGAACCGGCTGGCCACCCCGGAGCCAAAGCAAGCCAGCCCCGGCTTCAGGGAGTCTCTGGGCTCTGTCGAGACTCTTAACAAGGGAGCAACTGCCCCGATCTGCTGGTCCCCTCTGGGCTCTGCCACGGCTCGCCCTGGAGACGTGGCACCTGGGGGCATGGGCACGCCGACAGGCCAGGGACTGTCTAGCCTGCTGGGTCTCTTCCATCTCTGTGATCTAGGAGGCGAGGAGCCGGTGACGTTTTATCCTCCCCTTCCCCGCTCCATCCACCCACCCCACCCCTCCGCTTCATCTCACCCCTTTGCCCAGCACTCGGCCAGGCGGTGCCCCGCGGGGAGCGGGTTGTGGGCGGCCACTCTCCCTCCCCATGAAACCCCTCCCGGTCGCACTCGCTTCTTGGGGTGGTTTAATTTAATTTGTAATAAAAAGCCAAATAACTAGGGCCCTACCAAATTCACAGCCATGAAAAACGCGTCACGGGCCGTGAAATCTGGTCTCCCCCCATGAAGTTGGGTCTTTTGTGTGCTTTTACCCTGACGATACAGATTTCACAGAGGAGACCAGCGTCTCTCAAATGGGGTCCTGACCCAAACAGGAGTTGCGGGGGGGGGCGTCGCAAGGTTATCGTGGGGGGGGTTGCGGCTGGAGAGCGGCAGCTGCTGACCCAGGGCCCAGCCCTGCAGGCAGCAGCGCAGAAGTCGGGGTGACAGTACTGCGACCCCCCTACAATAACCTTGCGACCCCCTCCCCCGCAACTCCTGTTTGGGTCAGGACCCCGACAATGACAACACCCTGAAATTTCAGATTTAAATAGCTGAAATCATTAAATTGATGGTTTTTTAAGTCCTATAACCGTGAAATTGACCAAAATGGACTGTGAATTTGGTAGTGCCCCACAACTAACTAAAAGTACCAAAAATCCCAGCATGGCACTGCCAGGGCCTGGCCCCCTTCGCCCGCTGCAGGGAACATGGTTGTGGCCAGCTCTGTAGGTGCAGCTTATTGGCTCTGCCGTTCCCAGGAGCGCCAGAGGTCGACTGGGTTTGCACCATGGGGAGCGTCTCACTCCCGGGCCAGGCTCGGGGAAGGAGCCGGGTAAGTGGTCCGATTTCCTCCCATGCACTGGGCCCTCCATGAGCTGGAATTCAGACACTTCATGTGGCTTTTTTAATCGTTATTTAAATGATCTGGGTTTTTTGCACTGGTCTCATGTCTGCTCCTTCCCGCCAGGGCGCGCTGGGGCGTGGGAGGGGGAGATAAGCTGGTTTCTTTCCCTGCAGCAGAGGCCGCGACTCAGACCTGGTTACCTGGTGCTTTCTGTTCTTGAAGCTCTGTCCCAGCAGCTGCTCCACCACCCTCTCCCCGCTCCCAGTGAGCCACGGCCTAGCTGGGCAGGGAGGCGAGGTATTCGGGTCATGCTGCAGAGAGGGAGACAGGATGCCTGGGTCCCATTCCTGGGCTCAGTCCCATGGGAGCAGAGCAGAGCCTAGGGCCGTCTGCCCTGGTGTCCTGTCCGTGCCAGCGGCTGGTTGGGGGAAGTGCAGGACCCCTGCCCTGTGGGGTCACCTGCTGGAGCCAGGTTCACACCCTGAGACAGGAGCTTTTCTCTGGGTTATTTTGTGTAACTGGATATTTCTGTTCTCCATGAAACTGTCTGCATCCAGTTGAGTCCTTGGCCTAAATGAGAGCTTGTGGCAGAGAGTTTCAAAGGCTAATTGTGCTAACTCTGCTATGTCAGCCAGTGGCCTCCTTTCCTCAGCAGCACAGAGCGAGCCAGGCTCCTGAAACCTGCCACCCCCTTCCTGCCCCTGGCTGCCATTGCTCTGTCTACCTTCAGTCCTGCTTGGCTGCAGAGTGGGTCTGACAGGACGGACCCCAGGCTGGGCCGAATCCACAGTCCTCTCATGACAGATGCGTATAGAGCCCTGGGCCATGCGGCTGGTCTGTTGGGGGCTGGAGCTGTGGACTGGCTCTGTGCAGTTTGCAGGAAGCTCCCCAATTCCATGCAGCCTGCAAATATTGCAGCGGGGCCAGGCAAGGAGGCTGCCGGGCCTGAAGGCGTCTCTGACTCCTGCCCGAGGATGGCCCCCAACAGGCAGATCAGCCCTGGGGCAAGGAAAGCGGCACCAGCCGTGCCCTGGAGCCAGCCAGTGCTGCACAAGGCCAGCTGGCAGGAGCGGGGACGCGAGGCCTTTAAAACCCCTGGGGAAGAGGCTCCAGAAATGTTTTCCCTCCTCCAGCCACAGGAGGTTTGTGCCTCTCTCCCAGCCGGGAGGAGCCCTGCCGGCTGCGCACACCCCCGGCCTGTCCCCCAACAGCTGCTGGGGGCCGTGCTGCATGTGATCAGGCGGCTAGTGCATCAGCGCCCCACGGGCAGCTATGGTTCCTTGCCTAGCCCCCCGCCCACTCAACATGCTATAAAAACTGCACAACCCACCTGTGCCACAACTTTTCCTGCATATAAAAGGCAGGGCCAGCATTAGGAGGTAGCAAGCAGGGGGCCTAGGGTTGCCAGCGGGCCGTTAAAAGTCCAGTTGGCAGCGCAGCAGGGCTAAGGCAGGCTCCATGCCTGTGAGCGGTTCCCAGAAGCGGACAGCATGTCCGGCTCCTAGGTGCAGGGGCAGCCATGGGGGTCTGTGCGCTGACCCCACCCTGAGCGCTGGCTGCGCAGCTCCCATTGGCCGGGAACACGGCCAATCAGCACTGTGGGGGTGGTGCCTGCGGGCAAGGGCAGTGCGCAGAGCCTCCTGGCTGCACCTATGCCTAGGAGCTGGACATGCCGGCCGCTTCCAGGAACCATGGGGAACCAGGGCAGGCAGGGAGCCTGCCTCAGCTCCACTGTGTCGCCCACCAGGAACTGCCTGAAGTAAGCACTGCCTAGCTGGGGCCCGCACCCCGAACACCCACATCCCAACCCCAGCTATGATCCAGCACCCAAACCTCCTGAGCCCCCTCCTCCACTCCAAACCCCTCCTCCCTGGCCCCACCCCAGGGCCCACACTCCCAGCCGGAGCCCTCGCCCCCAGCCCAGTGAAAGTGAGGGGGGGGAGAGTTAGTGACGGGGGCCTTGGGGGCGGGGCGGGGCAGGGGTGTTCGGTTTCATTCTGGTAGAAAGTCGGCAGCCCTAAGGGGGCCCCGGGGCCATGCTAAGCTGCTCAGGGGCTTGGCTTCGGCTTTCTGCCCTGGGCCCTGGGGGGCTAATGCCGCCCCCCCCCGCCAGTAGGGAAACCTGGTAGGGAACCCCAGGGGGGCCTGGGGAGGATGCCCTGTGTGCTCAGCGCTGCACTGGGGGGCGGGGGGAGCTCCTACCCAGGGGGGCAGCGCTGGCTCTGGCTGCGGGGGGGGTCGCCCTCCCCCCATGACTGAGGAGTATCTGGGCTGTGAGTTCTGCCCCCTGGGGAACTACATTTCCCAGAGGCCTTTGCGACGGGGACACAGCCCCGGACTGCATTTCCCAGAGGCCTTTGCGACGGGGACACAGCCCCGGGACTGCATTTCCCGGCGGGCTCTGCGCGGGCACGCCGCTTCCCGGCAGGCTGCGCGGCGGCGGGCGGGCGGGGCGATGGCGGCGCTGCTGGGGCCTGGCGCGGGGACCCCGGGGCCCGGGGCGCGCGACCTCTTCGCCGAGGGGCTGCTGGAATTCCTGCGCCCGGCCGCGCGCCAGCTCGACGCGCACGTGCACGCCGTCAGGTGCCTCTTGGGGGGAGCGGCCGGGGGGCGCTGGGGCACTGGATGAGGGGAGGTACCTGGGGGGGGGCGGGAAGGGGCTGGAGCCGGGGGGGCTGGATGAGGGGAGGTGCCTGGGGGGCGGGAAGGGGCTGGGGCCAGGGAGGGGTTGGGGGGCTGGATGAGGGGAGGTGCCTGGGGGGACGTGGGGGGGCTGGATGAGGGGAGGTGCCTGGGGGGGCGGGAAGGGGCTGGGGCCAGGGAGGGGAGAGGTGTGGGGAGGAGGGAGGGGTTGGGGGGCTGGATGACGGAAGGTGCCTGGGGGGGGCGGGAAGGGGCTGGGGCCAGGGCCCGGGCCAGGGAGGGGAGAGGTGTGGGGGGGAGGAGGGAGGGGTTGGGGGGCTGGATGACGGGAGGTGCCTGGGGGGGCGTGGGGAGGCTGGATGACGGGAGGTGCCTGGGGGGGCGCGAGGGGGCTGGGGCCAGGGAGGGGAGAGGTGTGGGGGGGAGGAGGGAGGGGTTAGGGGGCTGGATGAGGGGAGGTGCCTGGGGCCAGGGAGGGGAGAGGTACAGGGAGGAGGGAGCGGTTGGGGGGCTGGATGACGGGAGGTGCCTGGGGGGGTGGGAAGGGGCTGGAGCCAGGGAGGGGGGAGGGGTTGGGGGGCTGGATGATGGGAGGTGCCTGGGGGGGCGGGAGGGGGCTGGGGCCAGGGAGGGGAGAGGTGCGGGGAGGAGGAGGGAGGGGTTGGGGGGCTGGATGACAGGAGGTGCCTGGGGGGGCGGGAGGGGCTGGGGGGGCTGGATGAGGGGAGGTGCCTGGGGGGGTGGGAGGGGGCTGGGGCCGGGGAGGGGTTGGGGGGCTGGATGATGGGGGGTGCCTGGGGGGCGGGGAGGGGTTGGATGAAGGGAGGTGCCTGGGGGGGCAGAGGGCTGGGGCCCGGGGCGGGGGCTGAGGGTAGGCTAGCCACAGCTGGGATCTCACCCCATCAGCCGAGCTGAGCTCAGTGCCGGATGGTGTTGGGGGCCCAGGGGCTGAGCCTGGTGCTGGGGGTGTTGCCCAGGCTGGGGGTCACCCAGAGGCTCCCCAGGGATGGGTCTGTGCAGGCCTCACTGGGAGGTTGTTTCTGGCTCCCCTTTGGTGGACTAGGGCCAGGGGGGCAGCCCCCTCTCGGGAGCAGCGCTGACTGGTTGCCTTTGTGCTTCCCCAGGGAGAGCCAGGTGGAGCTTCGGGAGCACATCGATAACCTGGCCACAGGTGAGGCCACAGGGCAGCACCCAGCCCGGTGCCCAGGGAACAGCAGTGGGGCTGGCTGGGCACGGTGCCGGCTGAGCGGCCTGAAGGGGGTGCAATCCCCAAGGGGGGGTGGTTTGGCCAGAGTGGGGCACGTAGGGGAAGCAGAAACGCAGTGCGGGGTGGCACCGAACACAGGAAGCCAGGCTGAATGTCAGGGAAGGTAACTAATGGCAACAGGTGTTGGACAGGGGACACGCTTCCCTAGGGAAGCCCCGCTGGATGGGAGCCCCATTGCTCAGGCTGGCTGGCTGTAGCCCGGGGAAACCGATTGCAGGGCCAGTCCTGCCCTGGGCCCAGATTTGGCTTAGCAGGGCCATTCTCTGGCTGTGAAGTAGCAGGAAGGGCCTGCTGTGTTCCGTGTGGGGCTGATTCAGGTGGGGTTTGGGGACGGGGGGTTCCCACTGGCAGTTCAGTATCCCTTCCCTCAGAGCTTTGCAGGATCAACGAGGACCAGAAGGTTGCGCTCGACTTGGACCCATACGTGAAGAAGCTGCTGAATGCCCGCCGCCGAGTTGTGCTGGTCAACAATATCCTGCAGAATGCCCAGGTGGGTACGTGGGACCCTGCTGGGCTCTGCAGGTGCGAGAGAGTCTGAGAACAAACCCCCAAGCTGTTGAGGGACTCTGAACTGATCCAGCTGCCACAGGGGACGTTGGAGGGTCAGCCTGGAGTCTGCTTCAGGCACCCCCCACCCCCGGCTGATATGGAGGGGCTGAGAGTTGCACTGACTTCTCCCAAAAGCTGCTCCAGGCTCTACCACGCGCTCGGCTGTGAGCCTGCCTGGCTGGCGCAGGATGGCATCCGCAGACCTTGGGGACACCTCTTGGTGTGGCATCTTGACGGAGTATGAGTTACCGTCATCGCCTCCTTGGGGCCCCCCCGCAGAATTCGTTTGCTTCTCCTGCCTGAACAGCCCCACTGCTACTCTCTGAGGATTACTGAGTGGGGGGAGCATCTCCTTGTCCTTGGCCCTGCCCCAGAGCCCCGGGTACTGCACTGAGAGCTGCCTTTTGGGAATTGACCAGTACTTTCAGTCCCCCAGAGGTAGCTATTTAAAGATGGAAATGAGCAGCTCCACGTTCTGAGAGAATCCCTGGCTCCTGGTTATCAGCCTGGGTCACTAGCCCATGTGTGCTAGGAAGTATAGAGGGCGATACCCTCCAGAGCCTGCGTATAGGAAGGAATCCATTTCAAAGGGAGTAGGAGACTTCACACTCTCATGCAGCTGTGGGTCTGGCCAGGGCTACAGGGGAAGAGAGGCAGCGTTTCCTTGGCTTAGGCAACTGACCAGGGGCACGCTGCTACATGAGCATTACCTCCCCCCCCATGCAGGAACGGCTGAGGAGACTCAATCATAACGTGGCCAAGGAGACTGCCCGCAGGAAGGCCATCCTGGAGGCATCAGGCGGCTACCCCCAGCAAGTGAAGCGTGGGGAGAACCTGGCTGGGCAGGCTGGTGCTTTGTGACTTCTGCCAAATGGATTCTAGAACTGGTACTATGAGTGGGGGGGTGAGAGTATCTGGCCCACCATCTTACATGCAGGGCTGAAGATACTGGGGGGGACAGCATGGGAGAGATGCACAGCTGGGTGTGGGAGGGGGGAAGAGAGCTGCTCCTGCGGCTTTCAGGGAGACCTCAGCAAGCTGGGCAGGTGGCCCTTTGCTGGCACTGATGCTTTCTTTGTCATCCAGCACCTGCAAGTGCCTCTTTCATGGTATCAGCCCAGCTGCCCCCAAGGTCCATACAGGTGGCTTGTACTAAGAGGAACACCATTCATAGAGTGGAGGGACCCCTGTACAATGTATTACTAGTCTTGTAGGTGGTACAGTAATAAACTGCCTCGTGCTTACAAATGGTGAGTGATCTGAGGAGGGCTCCTCTGCTAGAGCTGGGTGGTCATGTCCTGCTGTACAGACTGTCCTCTCCCGCCCGGGGAAACCGAGAGGCTGGGGGAGGGCACGGCTTTGACAGACGCAGCATTCTCTAGAGCCAGGTGGCCAAACTTACTGACCCTCCAAGCTGCATACAACAATCCTGAGAAGTTCAAGAGCTGGGGCCTGCCTGCCAGGGCTCAGTGCTTCAGCCCCACTCCTCCTGAAGCCCCAAACCCCCTACCCCACCACCCCGCTGCAAGGCAGAGGTCTGGAGCTCCCCCTCTAAGTCTGGGGGAAGATATGGGGAGCTCCACAAGCCCCATTTCAACTGTAAAAGTCGCATGAACCACAGTTTGGCCACCCCTGCTCTAGAGGAAAGCAAAAGCCATGCCCAAGTACAGAGTGACTCAGGACTGTCACATCCCTCTAAGCGTCTTTTCATGCTGGCTGCAGCCATGGAGATCCAGCACTAGCTGGGCAGGCTGCTTTCCCAAAGCCCGCAGTGGTGAAATGCAGCTCTTGAGTGGATGGATGGACCAGTTTCAGCTCCTCCAAGATCTGGAATGCCCCCCTTTACACAAGCCTCCGACTGGGGAGGGGAGAAGGTTGTTTGCCCACACACAAATTAGAGCGGAGAGGCGCTTAAAAGGAGGAACCATTTTAACAACCTATAAAAACCAAGACAGAATACAAAGGACTGTTCACGTCGTTCAATGGGACAGGTAGTTGAGGACCTAGACGAGATTCTTCAGGTGCTTCGGCCAGCAGGATGCTTTACAGGTGAGGGTCAAACTACAAGAGCCAAGCAAACACCACATCAGAATGCAGGAGCTTGTACCAGCCTTTGCAGAGTGCTCAGGTGCAGAAAGGAGTCTTGCTCTGCCCCTGCCTGAGAGGGGCAAGATCTCACTAATGTAAGAGAGCAGCAGCTGGCTGTCTCCAGTGAGTTACAGCAGCGGAGATAAGCTTCTATCACCTTTCCCATATGATTATCCAATTCCCAGGGAGCTGGCCTGATCACATTAACTGTGGCTCACTAGCCAAGCAGAGAGAAGTGCCCGATCGTCCTGCATCACAGCCAGTTTAAGCTTAGGGACTTCCCTACATTGTTAGACTCAAATACTGCAGGTAAGCCACCTGAGCTGGCTTAGATATGTGCAAGCAGCACCAAGTTGGACTGTTAGTTTCCACTTATGGTCTCAGGCATTTTAGAAGTGGGATGGGGATGGTGCAGCCCCAGACACTGGACCCAGGCTGAGACCCTTGAGTTCCAGGTGGAAGTGCCCCCCAAATACATCTGTGTGGGCAGCCTCAGACTGACACCACCTGGCTGTCTTTACCTGGGCAGGTCACTCCTGAGTCTCCATGCTCTCCTCCTCCTCTCCTGCAGCTGTTTCTTCTTGATTCTCCTCTTCCTCCTCCCCTTCCTTCTTCTCCGGAGGCTTCTCATAAGCCTTCTCTGAAGGGGTGACTATCACCCCATCCCAAGTGGACATTTCAGAGGCCAGGTCTGCAAAGCAAACAGAAGAAGTCATGTCAGCAGGCACCGCAGGGGCGTGCCAGCGTAAGATCGCCAAAAAGAGGGGGACCAGTTGCAGTAACCCAGAGCCCCTTGCCATTTCTCCTCCCGCTGCAGTTGTTACAGGAAGCTGACAGCAGACCCCTAGTGACTTACACTTACCAAGTGGCATCAGTAAGCCCCTTACATTTGCCCCCTTCTTTCCTCAAGGGTAAGCTGTCAGGTTTCAAGGCAAGAGGCTGCTCCCAAGTTCTAGCAACAGCCTCCACCATGCAGGGACCAGGCATATACTTGTCAGGTCACTGGCTGGGTTTGCCTGCATGCTTGATTTGCAGAGTCTGACCAAGTCAAGCCATATGGGATTGGTCTCTTCTGCCATACGCTCAGGTAAGCCCCCACCCCCACCAGCATTTCCTTAAGTCTTCAGCCTTCCACATCCTCCCTGCGGTGTCTCCAAATAAAGCCCCAGCACTTCCTGGCCATGCTGACCAGCAGTCACAAGCCACCAAGCCCCTACTTACAGCTGGCATCCCCCTCTTGTCCAAGAATCTTCCTGTAACCTCCATGCGAGAGGATTCGGACGAGCGTCTGTGCCGTGTAACACACCATGTCCTATGACAGGGGAGTAGAGAATGAGTCCCCCCACATTGGGGAGTTGAGCCTTTCTGACTAGCTCTCTTGCTGGTGTTGTATATCAGATACATCATCCAGGCATTAGAGCGTTTGGCTCAGCCCATGAGATGGCCTGCGTTACAGGCTCCTGGGAAAGAGGCAGTAGCTTTCCAGTAGTGCATCACGCACTCTCAGCGTGGCCTTGTTTTAGCCATAGGAGCCTGATCTTACTGCCCCATGCAGAGAGAACATGCTGTAGCAGCTCAGCTGCGCTAACCTACTTGAATGCATCCGATGAAGTGAGCTGTAGCTTATGCTCAAATAAATTTGTTAGTCTCTAAGGTGCCACAAGTCTTTCTTTTTGCGAATACAGACCAACATGGCTGCTACTCTGAAGCCAACTTGACAGCGGCAGTGCTGTGTGTGTGTACACGTACAGGGCTATGGCTTGGCTCTCCTCTCCCCAGGACGGGGTGATATGAAGACTTTTGTTTGCTCTTCCTTCTTACAGTTTAATTTGAATTAAGACTCTGACTCTGCTGGTCTTTGATTTTACTCAGCGAGGCATGCTCCTGCCTACGAACTGCGTGCCACCACCAAGACTGGTGGAAGTGGCAGCTTCCCAGACTACTGCTTCAGGGGTCCTAAACCCTCTTTCACGCTGCACCTAGGGTCACACCACCCTCCTGATCTAACCCCAGTGACAGGAAGGGTTGAGCCCCAGGCTGGAAGCCCATGGGTGGCAGCTGAACTAGCCTGAGGGGATAAACGCAGCCAGAAAACCCACTAGCGCACTAGCTCCAGGTCTCTTGGAGATTTGCCCCTTTACAGAAGGCCATGGGGCCAGGATATTCCCACAACCCCAGCCTCAGGGAGGCTGCATGCACAAAGATTAGTTCACCTGTTGTTCGAGGGTCATGACTGTATGGACTCTGAAGTTTCCACTCTCGCAGGGATCGGTGATCCCAACAGATCCAGGGAGGAACAGCCCAGCTGCCAGGATCTGAAGGCAGCGCCTGTAGGGCAGTCAGGTGTTTAGCAACTCAGTTCTACACATTAGACACTAATCCCCAGCATATTTGCCACAATTGTCTCGCTGAGCCATGGCGTGAGTAGTGGGAGTGGCATGGAATAAGTTTAGCACTAGGCTCTAAGGAAAGTGGTCCAAGGTAACACACTCCTAACATGGCGTAAGTGTGTGTGGCAGCAACTCAAGGTGTTCTCAACAGGCCGTGAGTTTGCTTTGTCACCATATTTGAAAGGATTTAGACCTGAGAGCTCAAGGTAAGAAGTCCTGTGTTGATGGTACTGGCCAATGCCGCAACTGGATACACACAGCAGCAAACTGCTCGTTTCAGGAGGTTCTGAAGAAGTGACAAGGGTGTTCATGCAGCATGAAACAGTCTGGAGAAACCAGAGCCCAAAGCACCAGCGGCGAGATTTCCAAGCTGACATTCGCTTTATCTGCGGCACACATACCTGTATGCGACGTTGAGAGCCAAGGGCTGCCTGGTAGGGTTGTTCATCACAGCATAGTGTCCCTGAAGGTAAAGGAAGGAAGTTGTTAGACACAAGGGAGTGTTTATGAAAGATCAGTTTTAAAGCTCCTGTTCCTGCAGGAAGCGACAAAATCTGTGGGACTTGACTACTTGAGCTGCCGCTGGGATTCAGGGGCTGGGGCTGCAGACCCACCGTATCCCTCCGAACGTTGGCCAGGGAAGTCACAGTAGCAGAGCAGATCAGGGTGAAAGTGTCTGTATGGAAACTGTGCCTTTTAGATCAAAGCCCCCTTCCACTCACATACCAGAAGGTCGAGGATCCATGGAGTGAGGGGTTCGAAGCCAGGGAATCGGATTCTCAAGTCCTTCAGCAATCGGATTAAGACTTTCACCCTGGAAGACGATGTTTTAAAGGACAATGCTCAGAGGGTTTCACAGGGCTCAGACCTCTTGCTGGCTGCCAAGGTCTGTCTAGAATATTAGGGATGGGGCTGCTTTCGGGGCCTGGGCCCACACACTGCACCTCTGCCCGGCATCAGCTCTGGAAGAACCCAAAGCTTTTCCTCTACCAGTTACTCTGCTAGCTAACACTTCGTTAGAAAGGGTTGGCCATGCAGGAGCAGGGGAGGCAAATGCCCCTGCGCGTGCATATATGGGGTGGTGGCCTGGGTGGATCCAAGTGAAGGCAGACTGCTATGTCCCTGCAGTATTAGAGCTGGGCTTGTTCTCCGGTGTTATATCCCTGTCTGGCTAGACAGGGCTCCGGCACATCGCTACCTCAAGGAGTATGGGAGTGGTGATGAAAGCCCCTTCCCCAAAGGGGAAATTGCCTGTTCACTGCAAACAAAAGGCTAGGTCAGTAAGGCCTCCCAGCTGCAAAGAAACGTACGTGGACTGAGAAGCGTTCTCTTCAAACCAGCGAGCGTGTCGGATGGCAGCCAGAGCACTCTGCAGCACTTTGATATCCACTGGAAGAGGAGAGACAGGCAGAGTTTGATTCAGAACATTTGAGGAGAGTCAGCCCACAGTAAAGCAAGCTCCTCCCCTTGCTCCTGTAAACATGCTCTGGATTGTCACTGCTGTGGGGCACAGAATCATCAAGCAAGCTGTAACCCCTCTCCCCCCCCAAAAAAAATCCTCCAGCAGGTCTCTGGATAAACAGGGTGGTTCTGCAGTGGACAAATAGAAGCTCCCCATCCCTTCACACTAACTAAGCAGCCAAATAAGTTCTGAGAGGTTTCCTTACAGTGGAGCTCTGGGTCCAGCTTGCGAAGGTTGGGGGGCACGGTGGTAATGAGGATCTTCACTGTGGCATCAGCAGAGCTAATCTCAAAGCCAGTCTCGTTGGTTAACATGGTCAGGACTGAGGGAGAAAGAGAGCAAGACAGTTACTCAGAAGGGGTCGTGAGACCCCACACAGCTGAGCCCAAGACACAGAGGGCAAATAGAAGCATGGAGGCTGGTCTCAGCCTCGACATTACACTGGATTTCTCTTAGCTGTCTCAGCTTTGCACTGGTTTGTGCATGAAGGAGCCCCAGCCACAGAGAGCGTCTCCCTATTTATCAGAGAGCATCAGTGTCATTGCTTATCCTGCTCACCTGCGTCCCCTTCATGCTGCAAGTTAAGTTACTGACCTTCAGTAGGATCCTGTGCTCTCAGGCTTTCCACCACTTTGTTTCCCAAGGCAGCAACAGCTTCCACTAGAGAGAGAAATGGAATACAGAGTCACGTTCATTCTGGCCACCACTCCCAATCAGCTGCAGAGGAGAAGCCAATACTTACATGTGGGCAAGATTTTCAGGATCACTACCAGATCAGCCACGTTGTGCCCCGTTGTCATGGTGCCCTTCTTGTAGGACCCCACTTGGCGGACTTCTTCGATTTGCTGGTTTGTGGGAGCAAACCAAGAGTTAATAACTCCTCTACTTGCATGGTCCCCTTATGCACCCCACCCTCCAGAGGGCAGATGGACTCTTTAATCAGACAGAAGAAAACCAGTTTAATATCAGTTATGCCTCTAATATTCTGATCTTGTACTGAAGCAGGAGCAACTCAATCAGAACATGACAGTCTCCTTGATCTGCCGGCTCATCTTGCTGGATACATTCTCCAAACAAACTCGTCTGACTCACCACTTCGAAAGTTCCTGGTGCTACAATCAGGTTGTCGATCACGTTGTTTATTTTAGTCACCAGAGAAAGAATGGAAGCCTGAAAAGGAATCAGAGAAAGTGGTTGTGGCAGCAACAGACTGGAATCTGGAAACACCAAGCTAAATACACAAGCTTTGGAAGGATACGACTTAGACAGCCCCAGTACAAGGGATGTAACAGACAGGTTAGTTCAAGTATGTTTAGAAGCCACTTTCCAAATACTGTTGCATTTTCCCTCACCATCATCCTACTGCAGACTACAATTCCCACCCCGGGAGATGCATCTCCCAAGTTGGGGTTAGAGGAAACAGGCTAGGGAGCTAGCCCTCCCTTTATGAGGATCATTTCTTGTACTCATTACAACAGTAACAAAGTCAATGCTCTACTAAAAGCAACCTGGCAACACCTTGAACTCTGACATGTTTCCAATGGCAAGCACCCAGCATGCATGTTTTATTAACCTGTTCAGCAGAATTGGGAGCCAGATCCTGGTTTCTCTTCAGCAAGGCTTCACTGAATGCCGTCTCGTCTGGGGCAGGTTTCACACGAGGGAAGGCCATTTCACACTGAAACGAGAGTAAACAGACATCAGACTGGTGTCGTGCCAATGAGACAAGGTCTTCAGAGTGTCTCATTTACCAACAAGAAAATACGATTATTCCATTTAACTCCACTGTTTACATCCATTAGTCACTTCAAAGTGTTTCCTTCTGCTAATGGCTGTTACACTGTAGCAGCCAAGTTGGGCATTTCATTTTCAGTGGAGCACGGAAACCTTCAGTCCTGCCTACATGTCTTCACTGGGGCTCAAACAACAGAGAACCACTAGAACTGGTGCACGAACACCACAAAGCATGTGTTCTACATAGAGCTGCTTGGGAACCAAAAGCTATGAAAAGAGAGTTGAGAGAGGCTGGATTAAAAAAATTCTGAAGGATCCATCCTGAAAAGCCTTATTAAAAGGAGGCAAAAAAGGAAACCGCATCAGCTGCTGTACCTGAGCTCGGAACAAGGGTACCTGTTTACATATATCCAAACCTTGTAACTGTTGTGACAGGGTGTACAGCCCAACCTTTGAAGGCAAGGAAACCATTAATCCCTTCTCCTTGGCAAGGACCCCACCTGTGTATCTTTACTGCAGAGGCACTTGAGAGGATAGAAACAGCTGTAAGGAAGAGGAAACCTCCCCAATAAAAGGGATGGAGGCAGATGAAGCAGTCCTGTTAATCCTGAGAAGGGCCAAGACTGGGAAGGAGTCTGGAGGATACACTGATTTCTTCTGGGAACTTGGCCAAGGTAACTCGTGCTTTGTTTGGACTACAGGCAGCAGAGTTGGGAAAAGATATTTTCTCCCCTGTTTGGATCTTAACTGGTGGGCCGTATGTCATGATAAGAACCAGCCCTCCCCAGTCTGTTTATCCTTCACCTTGCGTCTCCACTGCCATTTGCCACACCCTGACAGACACACTTGCCACTTATGGTCCCTTTAATTACTTCAAAATTAGCCAAAAATCAAACAGCAGTTCTGGCTTTCAGCAAACTCCGTCTCATATTGGACTACTAGCAGTTAAGCTATTAGATGCCACAGCCTGCATGGTTTGTACTGGGAACTTTATGGGTGTGTCTTCACAGCAGTTTGCTCAAGTTACCCCTAACTTGATTCTTGTCCACACACAGGAGTGTCCAGCTCAAATTATGTGGTGTGGTTTGAGCTCCCAGCTAGCCCATGAATGGTTAAGTGCAGTGGGGATGCTACAGCTCAAATTATAAAACAACTCAGCAGCAGCTAATCCAATCACTCTGGGTAACTGAATGTTTTGAAGTGTGGCTGCTCTCAGTCTCACTAGGGCTATTAAGGTAGACTAGCCCAAGTGCAGTTAACTCAAGTGGGCTAACTATGCTGTGAAGACACACCTTAAATCAAGTTTATTTTTAAAC
The DNA here is from genome assembly GCF_965140235.1 of Caretta caretta. Taxonomy (NCBI): domain Eukaryota; kingdom Metazoa; phylum Chordata; order Testudines; family Cheloniidae; genus Caretta; species Caretta caretta. Next base: position 1,842,405 of record NC_134229.1, on the reverse strand, counting down.
CAAGAATATAATTGCAATACAACATTCCTACACCTGGTTTATACAGCCAATACCATGGACTGCCTTAAACCAAGCCAGGTTACTCACCACATAGAAGTCAAAGGGGATGTGTGGCACAAAGGGCCTGAACCTAAAAAAAGAAAAAGCCAAAGATGAGTTCTTATGACAACGTTAACCACTCACTGCTAGGTGATAATGGGGCAGACACCGTACACCAGGCTGAACCACTAATCCATCAAATCCTGCACCCCGGTTGGGAGGGTGTTCTAAACAAAAGTAAACCCTTCTTCCCAGCCTCTCATGGGAGGACTTCTTACCCTGTTGGACAAGCTGAAATTCCTTTTTACCTGGGAGATAGGAGGTTGAACACAGTTTAATACATTGGTTTAGACTCTTGCCATAGCAGAGAATGGGGCCATCCAAGATTCACCAGCAACTATGCAGCAGTATTACTAGAGAACACTGTTTGAACCGAGGGGTTGTCAATCAAGTGTTTAGCAGTTTAGAAGGCATCCCACCTAAGCAAAGCTCTTAATAAGCTTTAGGACAGCTCTAGCCTGTGCAGTATGTACTTAGAGGTCTCATCCACACACAGGATCATAGCGTCAGGAAGATTATGGGGTTTTGCTTCATAGCGTATGGACAAAGCTCCTCTTTCCCTCTACCTCCTACTGGTTTGCAACAAGTTGGCGGTCGGCCACCAATCCAGAAGTGGTTGGGTATTTTGCCTGTACAGCATGAAGAGCCAGCAGGCCCAAGGGCGAGGACCCGCCATACCTCCCCCCTGGAGCGGGACACCAGATTTCTGGACGGCAATGCTCACAGCTGCCAACCCAGCCCCCCGCCATCCCCGGAGCTGGTTCCAAGAGCCCCCACTTCACACAGAGAGCGGCACTTACCCGCTGCCAGGGCCGCCCCTGGAGCCAAAACGCCCGCCACGGCCACGGCCTCGATCACCCCTGGGGAAAGATGACAGCCCCACGTCAGCAGGGCGAGGGGCCCGCAGACCCCGCCCCAGGGGGGCAGCCCCGCTTTGGGAGAGGAACTGCCCCCCCACCCACTCCATGGGGGCAACTCCCCACTGGTCCTCCCCGTAAACTCCCCATGGGGGCAGCCCCTGGATCCAGCCCCCTCCCCCCAAAAACCCTCTCCCTCCACTAAGCATCTCCCTCAGGCAGCCCCAGGATCCAGCCCCCCCCACGAGCATCTTCCTCAGGATCCAGCCCCCTGCCGCTCCCTTCCCCCAAGGATCCAGCACCCCCCCCCCCGAGCATCTCCCTCAGGCATCCCCAGGATCCAGCCCCCTCCCCCCAGCAACCCCCTCCCCACCCGGGTTCAGCCCGCCCCTCCCCCCCAGCATCTCCCTCAGGATCCAGCCCCCCACCCCGCTCCCTTCCCCCCAGGATCCAACCCCCCCCCACGAACATCTCCCTCAGGATCCAGCACCCCCCCCCCCCGAGCATCTCCCTCAGGCATCCCCAGGATCCAGCCCCCTCCCCCCAGCAACCCCCTCCCCACCCGGGTTCAGCCCGCCCCTCCCCCCCAGCATCTCCCTCAGGATCCAGCCCCCCCCGTTCCCTTCCCCCCAGGATCCAGCCCCCCCCCGAACATCTCCCTCAGGATCCAGCCCCCCCCGCTCCCTTCCCCCCAAGATCCAGCCCCCCCCCGAACATCTCCCTCAGGATCCAGCCCCCCCCCCCGAACATCTCCCTCAGGATCCAGCCCCCCCCCGCTCCCTTCCCCCCAAGATCCAGCCCCCCCCACGAACATCTCCCTCAGGATCCAGCCCCCCCCGCTCCCTTCCCCCCAGGATCCAGCCCCCCCCACGAGCATCTCCCTCAGGCAGCCCCAGGATCCAGCCCCCTCCCCCCAGCAACCCCACCCCCACCCGGGTTCAGCCCGCCCCTCCCCCCCGAGCATCTCCCTCAGGATCCAGCCCCCCCCCCGCTCCCTTCCCCCCAGGATCCAGCCCCCCCCACGAACATCTCCCTCAGGCAGCCCCAGGATCCAGCCCCCCCTCTCCGGGGCCCCCCGCCCATGGGCTGCAGCCGGCGGGATTCCTCCGCCGGGGCTTGGGGGGACCCGAGCCTGGCCGCCCCTCACCTCATGGCGCCCGCTGAAGCCGAACAATGGAAGCCGCCGCTGTGGAGAGGAGACGCCGCCGGCCTGCGCTGCGCACCCTCCAACAAGCCGCCCGGCTATTGGCTGCGCGCCGCTTCCCGCGCGACCAGCCCGGAGGCCCCCCCTCCGATTCCGGCGTTGCCATTGGTCTTCTCACCCATCCGTCGTGACGCGCCGAGAGTCGTCAGAGGATTGGCCAATCACAGGCCGGCCCGGGGCGGGACCAAGACGGGGCCGTTGGAGCGCCGAACGGGTTGTGGTCTCTGCGCGTGCCCCGAATGTCCTCGCTCTGCAGGGACGGGTAATGACCGCTAGGCGGGGGTGTGGAAAATAACGGGTGGTGGGAGGCACACAGGGCGCCGAGCGCGCATGCGTGGATGTCAAGCGCTGGGACGCATAGCTATATGTAGAAGTTTGAGGGAAGAGTCGATTGCGCAGCAGAGTGGCGCAGCGGAAGCGTGCTGGGCCCATAACCCAGAGGTCGATGGATCGAAACCATCCTCTGCTAGGTAGCTTTTGTTGTTTTTTTTTTTTCAGTGCAGGGCAGTAAGGGGGCCCTATTTTACACTCGGGGCGTTTTCTTGTGACGTCACCACCATGCAGGCCTTTGGCTGTGACATCATCGCCTTGAAGGTGTTCAGGTGCAACATCATTGCCAGTGTAACTGAGCTGCGGTGTTTGGATGTGATGTCATTGCACTGGTGTTTGGGTGTGACATCACTGTTCGGGTGTGACATCACTGCCCCGGTGTCACCATGCGACAGCATCTGGGTGTGACATCATTGTTCGGGTGTGACATCACTGCGTCGGTGTCACCGTGCGACGGCGTCTGGTTGTGACATCATTGTTCGGGTGTGACATCACTGCCCCGGTGTCACCGTGCGACGGCGTCTGGGTGTGACATCATTGTTCGGGTGTGACATCACTGCCCTGGTGTCACCATGCGACAGCATCTGGGTGTGACATCATTGTTCGGGTGTGACATCACTGCCCCGGTGTCGCCGTGCGACGGCGTCTGGGTGTGACACCATTGTTCAGGTGTGACATCACTGCCCCGGTGTCGCCGTGCGACGGCGTCTGGGTGTGACATCATTGTTCGGGTGTGACATCACTGCCCCGGTGTCACCGTGCGACAGCGTCTGGGTGCGACGTGGTGGTTCCTGCGGTTCCCACAAGTGATTTCACCGCAACTTGGAGCCCGCTGGAGCTGCTAAACAGGCCATGAAGTGACCCACTGCCACGGTGCCTGGGCTAAGGAGGGAGGGAGGTCAGCAGGACCGGCACTCCATACCAGACAGGGGGCAGCGCCTCCATTCCCCCTCACAGAGATCTCGGACCCTGGGATACCAACTCGTGCAATTTTACCACCACAGTGGGTGTTTTTTTTTTCTTAAAGCCCCAGCTCCTGGAGTCAGGTGATGGCACCAAGCATCTCAGCTTCCTTTTAAAAGTAATAAAACAAGCTTCTAGACCTTGTTGCTGAGGAGAAAAGCTGGAAAACACAGCCCGGAAGGCTCAGAACCCAGAAGGCAAATAACACAAACCCAGTTTAATTTATTGATTTAAATCTCATGGGTTTTGGAAGCCTTGAGTCATGATTTGTGAACACCTAGGGGTTGGAAGAAGCTTCAGGCAGGGCCAGGGCAAGGATCCTGGTTATTTATTATTTATTTATTGGCTGGTATCATGCTGGTGCCTTGGAGCTCCAGCCACGGACCATGTGCCCATGGTGGCAGGCGCTGCACTTTCTGTACATTTTGAATTGACAGCGAAACAAGTAGGAGAATACAAATCTGCTTTGGATGGAGACAGAGCCCCTGATGAGAAAGTGAGGGCAGGAGATTAGGGGGCAATCAGATACTTGTAGCATGGAGTGGGTCCCAGATAAAACCGGGGCCCCATTGGGCTGTGTGTTGTACGACCATCAAAGAGAAACAGTCCCTGCCCCAAAGAATCTGCAAGCTAAACAGACAAGACAGACGCTTGGGCTGGGCCGGCAGCCTCTTTCCTACCCTGTGAGAATGTTGGAAATACTGAAAAATGTTCCCCTCCCAAACTGGGGCAAAAAAGTCAAAATCTTGACATTTTTCACCAACCAAAACAAATCTGCAAAAAGCCCATTCTGTTCCGGTCACTGGCAATGCGTCGATTCAAGCGGCGTAAACATCCAAACAAGACGTCGTTGCAGATCAAACGGCTCTGAAACGTTTTGTTTCAGAAAGGTCGGAATAGGACATGTTGACCCTTTCAGCGCTTTTCCCCCTGCACGAACGTGTTGAGCTGGGAGATCCCTCTCAGCCGGCCCTGTTCTGTCAACGGGTTCGGGTCTCATGAATTGGCCTTTTCTGGCAAAAAAAGTTTGTCTAAAACTTCCCAACTGGCTGGGATCCCGCCCGCGTAAGCTCTGTGTGTCTGGTGCCGACAGACCTCTGGGTGGCGCTGGGACACCACAGAACATCTGCTCAGTCCAGCCTGTGGATGCCCCTTTGCTCCAGCTCCTGGCATCCGAAGTGCCAGCAGCTGGGCATTGAAAATGGCCACGTTGGGGGCTTCTTCCCTGGGCATCTCCGTGGGGACAAGTGGGACTTGGGAGCATGGGGGAGCGTGGTAACTGTGCCGGAGTTAGAGAGGAGCCACGTAGACGCAGCACTGGGGAGAAGTAAATCGGGGTGGGGGGAGTGAAGTGCATTGTGTCACCCAACAGCCGCCCCCCCCGGCTGGCAGGGAACGACATTCCCATGCTGCACCCAGGAGCGCGCCTCCGGGAGGGGCCAAGGGGCCTGGGCTTGTGGAGAGCCGACGCCAGTTGGACAGGGGGGCACCGGGCTGGGCATCTTCGTTCCCCCTCACCCCACCCCCTTTAATCAGGAGGAGAATCTGCTCCCAGCTGTCCCGGGCTCCTGGCCACTGACCTGGGTCCCAGGCTGGTTGTCGGCAGGACCAGCTGGCAGCCGAGCCTCTGATGCCTGCCCCAGTGCCTCAAACTCTCCCCTTCTCCCGGGAATGGCTCCTGCCTGAGCCCATCTCCCCTGTCCCCGGGACTGAGGCGGGTTGGATGGGGTAAAATCGGACAAATTCCCTGCTCAGTAACCGGCTCCCTGGAGCTGTCCGTCACGGGGGCAGCGCCGGCTGATCCACAAAGCCCAAATAACCAGCTGTCCCTCCCTCAGCCCCCCACCACCACCACGGAGAGTGACGTTGGAGTCGTTCATGCCCCCCCCCTCCGGCGGCTAATGCTGCAGGCCCCCCCGACCCAGCCTCAGGGTCACCTCTGCAGATGTGGCTGGGTGGGGGCCACCGGGGAGGAGCGGGGGGCGGCGACGCACTCTCAGAGCCCATGGGGCTGACTTCAGAGCAAGCAGGGCCTGTGGAGGAATGGGCCACACATCCCACGGTGCACCCTAGAATAAAAGACCATGGCAACCTGACCAGGGATCTCAGAGCACTTGGGAGCCGTGACATCACTCCCAGCACCACTCCTGGAAGAAGGGTTGGTGTCGTGAGGGTATTTCATTTGTAGGGAAACTGAGGCAGGGGGAGGGGAAAGGGGCTCACCCAAGATTAGTCAGTGGTAGGCACTCAGAAAAGAACCCAGGAGTCCTGTCTCCTAGTCTGTTACTCTAACTACTGGACCCCACTCCCCATAGATGGGAAGAGAAACCAGGAGTCCTGGCTCCTAACCACCCCCCGCAACCACAAGACCCCACTCTCCTCATGCAGTCGGGGTAGAACCCAGGGGTCCCGGCTCCCAACCCCCACCCCATTCTAACAAGGCCCAGGTCCCCTCATGGAGACAGGTCCTGGCTCCCTCTCCACTGCTCCTTCCACTACACACACTTTCCATGCAGCATGGTGCTGCTCAGGGTGCTTTGAGTTCTCCCACTTCCCAGCAGTTTGCAGTCCCTCAGAGGGGAGGGGGCGACTTTATTAACTGTCTCCCAACATGCAGCCCCCCTCTTGAGTGCAGGGTCGAGGTTGCATTTAACAAAGAGCTGCCTTTCTCCACCTGCTTTTCCCATTCAGCCAGGAACAAATTCTCCCCAGACAATACGGACCCGGCGGTAACTAGATAAACGCCTTGGAAACGAATTTACTTCTTTGCATGGAAAGCCCATTTGCATGGCAAACGCTCCGGCTGCCCGTTGCTGTTAATAACCTGCCCTGACACAGGTTCCGGCCTCGCTGCGATGTTATTGTATCTCTGCCTCCCCCAGCCAATAATTGGCTCCATTAACTCCCTGTCCTCTAATGGGGGATTGGCTGATTACGGCCATATCCGTGCCCCCACTGAGCCTTGTGGCACATTCCCCGTGTCGCCGTAAATAAACTTCCCCAGGGGGGCTAGGGGGGCTAGTCTCTGGACTGCAGTGGCAGCTAGAGATTCCAGCCAAGATCGGGACGCCTGTTGCTGCAGACACAGCCTGGATAGACTGGCTCTCGGAGACCGCGATGCCCCAGGGCAGGACGGTAAAGGCTCACCCAGCAGGGCTGTGGCAGACCAGAATTACGTCCTCTTGAGTCTCAGACCAGGGCCCCTCTGACTTTCTTGGACTCCTCTCTCTGCTACCTCCTTTTCAGCACACCTGAGGTAGGAGGTAGCCGCCATGTCTGCTTCCCGGCTCTCCAGTCCAACCCCACCCCCCCGCCATGGGGCCCAATCCCCCTCTTCCGCGGCCTCGCTCATCACCAGGGGTGCTCCTGATTTGCCCCGGGGCGAGTGAGCACCAGGCATTGAAGCAGCCCTGTGGTCTGCATGCCGTGTCTGTGTGTGTGGCCCCTGCATGTCTCTCTGGGGCAGTGCTCAGCCATGGGGGGGCAGGTCTCGGAGTCCCTGCAGGCTGCCTTTGTGCACGGCTCCCCTTGAGGGACCCCTGCCAAAGACTGCCCTGGACTCAGTCCTGCCGGCCCCCAGTGCCCCAAAGCACTAGCCAGCTCCCCCAAATCATGAGGTCGGCTCCTCGGATTCCCCTTTCTGGTGCTGGGGCTGTTAGGGCTGCCCCTCTTTCCCGTTCTCCAGCTTATTCCCTGCACTCAGAAGGGCCAGAACCACACTTGGATTTCACACGTGAGCTGAGAGTCTCCTGACTCCAGGAGCTGGAGATTTAAGAGAAAACACCAAATATCATGAGACACTCACAAGAGGTGGTGATGCTGTACGTCTGGGTGCAGTAATAGCCGAGGCGGAGAGCTGCAGTGCTCACCACTGCCCCCAGGAGGCGAAGGAGAGCTGGAACCTGGGGCCAGTGCGGGGGGGGGAGAGACCCAGCAGGATCAGGCCCCGCTCCCCTTCCTGGCCCGGATCGGGCCCCCCCCACTCCAGCTTCTATGGAGGGCTCTGGACGCTCTATTTTCCTCAGCCCCGCCCCCACCCACCCCCCTGGCCCTCCTCTGCTCCCTCCTCCCATTGTCCCCCCCAGCCCCTTCTCCCCACCCCCGTCCCATTGCCCCCCACCTCTGCTCCCCGGCCCCAGCCTCTGCTGCCCCCCACGGTCACCATCTCAGGCACTTCGGGATCCTTTGGCTGCTTGCTCTGTGTGAAGTTTTATAAGCAGGGGGAGCCGGGAGGGTCTCCTCGAGCCCCCGCCAGAGGCCTGCCACCCACTAGGCCTCTGCTCACCCACACTCTGGCCATGCCCTCGCCCGGGCCCCAGGAGCCCCAGAGCAGGCGGAGGGACGTGGGGGGCACCAGTTCTTTCCCTTTCACCCCCGGGCGGGAACACTGCCCACGTGGGAGGAGTGGGGCAAATGGCGGGATCGAGCCACGCTCCCCAGTGCGGCTGGGAATTGCCCTTTCCCCGTGGGGCCCTCCCTCTCCCACTCTGTCCCCCCGCCCCCCACATCTCATCCCACCCTGTCCCCGTCTCTGCCCGTTGGGATTTCCCTACACCCCCCCAACTTCCCTCCCCCCCCCGCAGTGGTCAACAAGTTACAGGCAGTGTTCCCAATTTAGTCGTTTTCCAACCCGCCCCCCCCCCAGCCCTTCCAACGCCCCCTCTCATTTCAATTCCCCCATGGGCAAAACATGAAAAACCCCATCCGTGTCCGGCAGCTCTGCTCAGTCCTGGGGGCGACCAGCGGGGGGCCAGCATCCATCTCCTCCCCCCCCACCGGGCTTTGGAAAAATCGTCCCCGCACCCCTTCCCTGTCTCCTCCCTCGGGCAGGTGCTCCCTGCCTGCGCTGGGGGGGGGTTCTGGGCAGGAGGGGGTTAAGGAGCCAGGCTATGATAACAGCCCTTTTGTCATTGAATGAGGGGAAGGAAAAGACTGCCTGCCTGGGAGATAATCAGTCACTTTCGGCACCGGGAAGCGAAGGGAAGCGAAGGGAAGGGAGCTCCCAGCGGCTGGAGCCCAGGGCAGCGGGGGGACGGGGCGCGGAGGGGCAGCGGGCGCGGGCCGCCTTGGAATTCCGGCCATGGTCCCGGGGCAGCCCGCCGGGGTCTAGGGGGCTGGAGCTGGGGGCTGCGCCTCGGGGGGCTGGGTCGGCCCGGGGGCAGCGATGCGCCGGTGACGCCATGCGGTGGGCGCTGGTGGTGCTGTGCGGGGCCCTGTGCCAGCTGGGCGGGTCGCAGGGCCACGGGGCCAACCTGACGGTGGCCGTGCTGCTGCCGAAGCATAACATGACCTACCCGTGGGCCTGGCCCCGCGTGGGCCCCGCCATCTGGCTGGCCATCGACCGGATCAACCGGCAGCCGGACCTGCTGCCGGGCCACACGGTGCGCTGGGTCTTCGGGAACAGCGAGGACAAGCACGGCGTCTGCTCCGACCGGGACGCCCCCGTGGCCGCCGTGGACCTCAAGCTGGCCGACAACCCCGACGCCTTCATCGGCCCCGGCTGCGTCTACAGCTCGGCGCCCGTGGCCCGCCTGACCAGCCACTGGAAGCTGCCGCTGGTGACGGCTGGGGCGGAGGCCCACGGCTTCGACAACAAGGAGGACGTGTTCGCCCTGACCACGCGGGCCGGGCCCAGCCACCGCAAGCTGGGCGAGTACGCCGTGGGGCTGCAGCGCCACTTCAACTGGACCCACCGCGCCCTGCTGGTCTACTCGGACGAGAAGCTGGACGACCGGCCCTGCTTCTTCGCCATCGAAGGGCTGTACGTGCAGCTGCCCACCTTCCGCAACCTCACCGTGCTGGACATCTCCTTCAAGGACGGCGACGAGGCCAACTACACCTTCCTCATCCAGGAGATCAAGCAGAAGGGCAGAAGTAAGTGAACCTCCCAGCCCCCCCTTAGAACGGCTGCTTCCAGGGACCCCCCTGCCCCATGGTGCCACAAGCCCCCCATGCAACTTCAGTCCATCTCCCTATTGCAACATCCTCCCGCCCCGCAGCCCTGCCTGCCACTTCAGTGCGACTTCACCCCCCTGCTCTGCGGTGCAGCTTCTCACCACAACACCCCCGGCAACACCCCCGCGTGGCACGCTTCTTCAACCGAACAATGCCAGGGCCCCCAGTGCAGCGCCACCGCCTTAACGCACCCCCCAACGGAAACGCTGCCCCCCTTCTCCCAGCCCCCCACGTGGAACAAATCCAGCCCCTTGGATTCCCAGCAGGCCGGGGAGAAAGTTTTCTCCAAGTTGCTTTGTGTTAACTTTGTGGTGTGCTGCAGCTCCAGCCAGCCCAGCGCAGGGTCTGGTTCCCCAGCTCCCTGCACACAGAGTGGGGGAGCCAAGCGGTGTTGGGGGTGGCTCTGAATTGGAAAAGGCAAGGAGCTTGCTGGGATGGGGCTGATGGGTTCAGCCGCCCCTTTGAAATGTACAACCCTCCCCCTGGGCAGTGAGAGAGGGGAACTTGGACAGGACATGTTGGGGACCCCTCCAAGCCCAAGTCTAGAGCCAACGGGAGTCTGGCTGCAGGGAGATGGGGTGCGTTTGGTCTGCTCTCATCTGGCCCCGGTTTGGGGAATTCTGCTTGGGGGTTTGAATCTGACCCCAGCCAAAGCCACTCGAGGTGCAATCCACCCGTCAGGTCCCCTCTAATCCCCCAGGACAGGACCCTTCTCAACCGTCCAGTCCCCAGTGGTCTGTCCCAGCAGCAGAGGGCTGGCTCCCTGTGGGAGATGAAAGGGGATGCAGTTCCCGTGGGACAATCCCCCTGCCGGAGCCGTTCCCCAGCTACTGCAGAGTGCAGGGCAGCTCACTAGGTCGGGGTCCAGCACACAGCCCCTGGGGCGACCCTGCAGGGCCGGAGGATTTTTGCTGAGCGTCTTTCATTCCAAACTCTCCATCTTCACCAACGCCCCAGGCTGGCCACCAGAAGGCAGGTGGGCGCTTTGCAGGTGGGCCCCAGCCTGCTGGGGTGCAGCGGGCAACTGCAGGCAGAGCCCAGTCTGGGGCAGGGGCACCATCCTGGGGAGACAAGCTCTGAATCCCCCCAGTCCAGATGACTCTTGTACACATGACAGGTTTCAGAGTAACAGCTGTGTTAGTCTGTATTCGCAAAAAGAAAAGGAGGACTTGTGGCACCTTAGAGACTAACAAATTTATTTGAGCATGAGCTTTCGTGAGCTAAGTGAGCTGTAGCTCACGAAAGCTCATGCTCAAATAAATGGGTTAGTCTCTAAGGTGCCACAAGTCCTCCTTTTCTTGTACACATGGCTCTTGGCTCTAGGGGCCTGATCCAAACCCTGCTACAGGAGGAGACATTCCAAGGACTTGGATCTGGCCCTGGCAGCATGGAACTGGGCTGGTGCCTGGGCTCAAACCTGCACATTGGGGAGGTGACCCTCAGATGGGCCGTGAAAGTTGTCCCCCCCTCACCTCCCACCATGTGTCCAGCCTGACCACGGAGCCCTGGGCATGGGAATGTCTAACTTTCCAGCTGGCTCGGAGACGCGCTGCATGCCCCGGGCGAGCGTGTCTCTCTGTGCGTGTGCGGAGACGGATTGATTTGCAGGGCGCCTGGAAATCCCTTTGCCATGGAAAGGCGCGGAACTGGGCCCTTGGCAGAGAATCTTCAGTTTTTACATTTTGTGAAAAAAAAAAACAGATACTGTAGAACCCCCTTTATCCAAGCCCCCGTTATCCGGCGCTCCCTCGGGCAGCAGGGCTCGGGCTTCAGCTGTCAGCCCCGGTTCGGCTCCTACGCAGAGCTGGATAATGGAGGCTCAGATAAATGGGCTTCTGCTGGGTGTCCCTAAAAGCTGATACCTGTGTGTACTGTGGCTGGGGACCGTGAGGGTCAGCACTTCCATTTCACCATGTGAAAACATGGCTATGTTGGGGTTTGTATTGGAGAATGTTGGGGTTTTTATCACAGAAAACTAGGGTTCCTGGTGATTAGGCAGCGTGTGTGCTACCCTGTCTCGCACGTGTGCATGTGTTTGAGTGTGTAGTGCGTGTGCGCATGCAGAGGGATGGATTCAGACCGGTGTGGATTTGTGTGTGTGCTTTGGGGGGCGGTTGGGGCAGGCTGATGGATCGCCTCCCTTTTAGGGTTTATTGGACCCGGACCCTCACCGGATTTCTAACCCACCGACTCCTGGGCACCTGGCCCTGAAAAATCGTAGCCCCAACCTGCTCCCTGCTCCTGCTGGACAAAGTCTCTGGCCCCGTGGCCCGTCCCACAGATCCAGCTCCTGACCTGGCTGGGACAAAAGGCAGGAGACCTGGCCGTCTGGAAGTCAAAGCTGCTATGGCAATCCCTGGCCTCATCTGCCTGGCTGCTCCCAGAGGCCTGCCCGGGCCAGGGCAGCGTGGTACAGCAGTGAGCTGCATCAGCACCTGCCCTGGGTTTGTGCCGATGTCATTCAGAGCAGGATCCGGCCCCCAAGGCTGTGAGCTCTGTGGGCCAGGGGCCGTCTCCGCACTGTGTCTGTACAGCGCCTGGCGCTGTGGGGCCCGATCTGGGACCGGGCATCCCAGCGCTCCCCGAATACACCTAATGACAGCTGGGAGGAGCCGGGGGTCAACAGGCGATGGCTCCAGCCCAGGTCAGAGCAAGGCAGGAATTCCTGCGCGTGGGGAGGGGATTCGCTGCTCGGATAGCCGGCGGTGCGGGGAGGGCTGGGATCAGCAGAGACACCCGCGGCGGGGCAATAGCCTGGTATATTCAGCCTCCCTGTCTCCGCCCAGCAGCCTGGCTCCTGTGCGGCCTGGCCAGGAAGCCTGATCCTGGGTGACAGAGCAGCCCGTGACCCCCCTCCCTTCCCGCACAGTAGCCAGGCAGGAGGTGCGGATCCTTGGAGGGACAAGGGGGGCAGGGATCCCGCTCAGGGAGTGGAGCGGAGTGATGCCCCCCTGCCCATCTGACAGCCAGGAACCCCAGCGCCATGGTGGTGGGCTTCCAATGGAGACGCTGTGATAGCTGGAAGGGAGAGCACCCGTGTGGCTGGGCCGGGGGGGGGGAGGGAAGGGGGCAGAGCCAGGTGATGTTATTCGTGGAGGATTTCCTAAGGGTGCCAGTGGATCACGGCCATTCTAACCCTCGTGTGAGGGTCGCGGCTTCCTCCCAGCGTGGGAAGGACTGAGGACTCTGCGGGGGTGCTAATTAATGTCATTAACCCTCCCAGCCCAACCTCGGGGCTGAGCATCTACCATCGGGGCCAGATTTACCAAAGAGCCCGGCCCCCAGCTGGCCCCCAGCATGCCGGATCCTTCTGCAGCGGAATCCTTTTGAGACTCTGGCCCTAGAACTTGCTCAGTCCCCAAAAAGCAGCCATGTCTGGGGTGGGCCTCGGCAGCTGCGTACCAGCCACATGGCAACGCTGCCAGATGTTTTAAGACAGGAAGTGAAGAAGACTCCTGTAGTGGGGAGTCCAGGGAGGAAGAGGCAGGATGCAGGCCAGAATTAGGGGTGATTGCCTTGTCTCCAGGAGGAGGGGCACTTCCATGTTTGCAGCTGCAACTTCTTTAGCGTTCTGCTCCCCTGGGTAGGCGTAGCAGTGCCGGATTCCCACCCGAGCTCGCAGAGGAGCCCTTGTGCCGTTTATACAGGGGCGCAGAGCCCATTTACTCCCATCCGCCTCTTTCTCTGCTTTGTTTCCTAACGTGTGGGGGTTTCTGTATGCCTTCCACAGCTCACCCATGTGTCATGGGCCCTTTTGTGCAGGTGCCAGGGAGGTTCCAGGTGGCCCTTTAAGGGGTGCCTGGCCCTTTAAGGGGAGATGGGCACAGCCCCACCTGTGACCCACTTAGTTCACCTCCCCAGGTGGATACAATGAGCAAAGTCACATGATTGGCAGGTCAGGTGGCTAACTCAGTCCTCTGGGGGTGGAAATAAAACCAGGTGATCAAGAAGGACCTTTGGGGAAGTCGGGTGTGAACGTGAACGAACGTGAACGTGAACGTGAACCAAGTCCCGTTCCGTCCCATCCCATCCCAGGGGCTCGCAGAGGGTTGGGGGTGTAGGCAGTAGGAGCCAACAGAGAGAAAATTCTCTAGCGGGAAGAAACCACAGCAGGTCCAGGGCTCAGCTGGGGAGAAGTTTGGAGGTTTCTTGGGAACTTTGTGATTTGCCCCAGGAAGGGCTGTGACCTGACCCAGGGAAGCCTGTGGTGACATTATTCAGTAGCTCTAGAAGGGGAAACTGAGGCAGTGCCTAGGCTGGAGCCAGAGCTGGGTCAACAGTGCTGCTCCATTGGCTTCAACGGGTACTGTCTGCCAAACTCTGCCCGACTGTGCTAGGCCTGGGGCTGGAGCTGCCCCGATGGGCATGAGATGAGCAGTGAGTTCAGCGGCGCTGGGCACAGTGTGGGAGCCCCTGGGGGCAGGCTGGCTGCCCGGGCCCTGCAGCGCTGGGCATGGCAGAGGGAGCCCCTGGGGGCAGGCTGGCTGCCTGGGCCCTGCAGCTCTGGGCACGGCATGGGGGGCCCCCGGGGGCAGGCTGGCTGCCCGGGCCCTGCAGCGCTGGGCACGGCATGGGGGGCCCCCGGAGGCAGGCTGGCTGCCCGGGCCCTGCGGCGCTGGGTATGGCAGAGGGAGCCCCTGGGGGCAGGCTGGCTGCCCGGGCCCTGCGGCGCTGGGCACGGCATGGGGGGCCCCCGGGGGCAGGCTGGCTGCCCGGGCCCTGCGGAGCTCTGTCTGTCCCTGGTGTCTGTATTTCATGATGTTCGTTCTGTGTCTGCCTGGGTTTGTTTTGTCTCGTCGGCTGCTATTTCTGGGGCCTGGCGCGCTCCCTGCCCGGCTTCGCGCTCCCTCCAGGGACCTTCCCCGGAGCCCGTCGCTGCTGCTGGAATGGGCAAGGAGCAGCCCCATGGAGCCTTGCTCAGCCCCGCAGCAGTGGGGTGCGTGGGGTGGCCCGGGGCTGCGACAACCCCGGGGCAGGAGCTCTGGGCTGGCTCTCCCACCTCTCTGCTTTCCCCCAGCAGGAGGCGGTGTCCTGGGCAGGGCGCTCACCCCCTCCAAAGCTGCCGCCGGGAGCAGCCACAGGAGATGCCCAGCATCAGGGGCACAGGGCCCCAGGCTCTGCCCACAGGGCAGGGCCGCCTTCCACCCACTGCCCTGCCAGCATGCCCTCGCCCCACCCGGGACGGGCCCCTCCAGGGCCTGACGGTCTCCCCGCGGTTGGAACGAGCTGGGACCCTGCCCCCAGCCAGTCTCCTCTCCCCGCCCTGTGAAGGAGCCGGGCCCGCGGGGCAGGGCCGGGCGCTGGGCGAGCTCCACGGATAAATCGGATAAATCGCTGCCTGGAGCCCGGGCTGGAGGGGAGGAGGCGCCGAGTCAGCACAACAGGAAGCCTCAGGGCTGGCGCCCTGGCTGCGGAGGGGCCGAGCGTTGACTCGGCCTGGCCGGGGCCCCGCTGACAGAACGCGCCCCCTGACCCCGGCCGCGCTGGCTGACCCGGCAGCAGGGAAACAACGCGCCGGGCTGCGCGCGGCCGGAAAATAACAGGATGTTCCCGGCCAGCTGGGGCCTGGGGGAGGGTGGGCTCCGACCCCCTCCCTGCTCCCCATCCCTTGGGTGCTGGGCTTTTCCGCGTCTCCGCCAGAGCGAGATCGTTGCTCGGCTTCCTGGCCCCGTGTCTCGAGCAGCCCCAGCCCGTCCGTGCTCGGCGCTCAGGCCGGTATCGCCTCCGGGGCGGCCCCCGGGCTGGCTGGGCTGGGGACGCTCTGGCCTGCTGCTCGCGGCACGGCTGCCCCCCGGGCACAGCGGGTGTAAGCAGCGCTGCGGCATTGCATGCCCGTGGGCACAGCTGCCAGGGGCTGCGGGGAGTCGGGGGCCCCAGCTCCCCCAGGCCTCAGCCCTGCCCAGAGCGGCAGCTGTCCTGGCGGTGGTTGGGCTGGGCGGGTGCCACCCTGGCTGCTGGCACCAGTGGGGGACTCTAGGGTTAAGCACCTGGCATGGTGTCCCCGCATGTGCAGCCCACCTCTCCCTTGGCCTGCTGCTGCTGAGACTGGTGCCAGCCACCGGGACAAACACCAGCTGTTGCTAAATAGATCTGGGTGGGAGGCTGAGCAACCGGATGGGCTGTCTCTGTTCACAGCCCTTGGGCTGGGGCTTTGCCTGGGGCCCCACCTCTCCGACCGGTGCCCCCTCCCCGGCCCAGGCGAGGATTGTGCCAACCGGGAGAGCAGGCAGGGGGCTGCTGCCCACAGCTACAATTTTATGATCTACTTAGTCCTGCCAGGAGTGCAGGGGCCTGGACTGGACGAGCTCTCGAGGTCCCTTCCAGTCCTGCGATTCCATCCTATGGGGGCTCCCACCCGCCTTTCAAGGCAGGGAAGTGGAGTTTGTTTCACACACTCATTTGTGACCCTCCCTGGGCGTGCCCCCTTCATGGTGGGGGGAGATTGGAGCACATGCAGGGAAAGGGACCTGCCCCCAAATCAGAGTGAGCTGGGGCTAGAACCCAGGAGTCCTGGCTCCCAGTCCCTCCCCTCCCCTGCTCTAATCACTGGACCCCCTGTGATGCAGCAGGGAGGGGGGAGTGTTGACCTGGGAATGTGGCAGGGGAGTTTCACTGGGGATGGGAGACCTGAGAGCCTGTAACCTGAGCCGGGAGGAGGAGGGGGAGGTGACACCTCTGCCCGGGAATGTGAACAGAGGCTGCAGGAGGGAGCCTGCTGGGGGGGTTAGTTTCAGTTCGGGGCTGGGTGGAGGAACGCAGGGAACCCCAGGGCTGGGGTCTAAGCTCCCTGCTCCCCCAGAAGGACTTGACTGAGGGGGTCCTGGTTGTACCCACAAGCTCTGTTCTGGACTGTGTTCCTGTTGTCCAACAAACCTTCTGTTTTACTGGCTGGCTGAGAGTCACGGTGAATCCCAGGAAGAGGGGTGCAGGGCCCGGACTCCCCCACACTCCGTGACACCCCACTCCCCAGCCAGAGTCAGGGAGAGAACCCAGGAGTCCTGGTTCCCCATCCCAGTCATAATATGGCACTCACGTCCAGCGGTAGGAATAGCACCCCCACCCCCATTCGCCGTCAACCCTTTTGTGGTGTGTAGCTCTGGGCACCTGGACAGCCAGGCCGAGCCCCCTCCCTCCGGCGCTGGCTGCGTCCTGAGGACCTGGCACGGCCCTGGGCCCTTGTGAGGCGGGCTGGGGAACAGCTCGTTAAGCTCAGCTCCTCCCGATTTCACAATTTCACGATTTCGTGGTGTGAAGGGCTCCCGGGGGAGGCGGCTCTGGCAGCTCGTGGCCGGGTGGGGCGGCATGGGGGGGCCCTGTTGTCTTTCCAGCTCAGCAAAGGGGAGAAATATGGAGAAAAGTGCAGGCAAAACCCTGGGGGTTTGGCTTCCTGGCCATGTCTGCCGAGCACCTGGACCCCTGCTCTGCCGGCGGCTAGCAGCCAGCCCTGGTGGCTCCTGGCTACTCCAGCCCTGGCCTCTGCCACCAGGGGGCACCGTGGGACACAGGGCAGGAGGAGGGTGTGTGTGTGTGTGTGTGAGTGTGCATGGCTGGCTGTGTTGGTCCCAGACCGGCCCCTGCGCCCGGCCATGCCCCACGGGGCGTCCCTGGCTCTTTGCTGGCCAGCCCGTCTGAGGGGGTGCCGGGGCTGGTAACCTGCCTGCCCAGCTCCGGTCCAGCTGCTTCCCCTCTGGCAGCAGAAGAGGGGGGAAGAGGGGAGCATGAGGGTCAGGGCAGGATCTTGGGGCGCATGGGGGTCCATGCATTGCTCCCTTGGCTCTGACCGCGCCGGAGCTAGAGAATCGGGGCCAGGGTCCCCTCAGCGTCCTTGGAGCCACCAGCCTGGCCCAGCCTCCCCAGGACAGAGGAGCCTCAGGCGAGACAGGGCACGTGGCTCCATGCGCCTGGTCCGGGGGCTAGGGCCGCTAACCCCATCCTTCCCCCTGCAGTCGTGTACGTCTGCTGCTCCCCGGACACCTTCCGCCAGATCCTGCTGCAGGCCCGGCGCGAGGGGCTCACGCAGGGGGACTACGCCTTCTTCTACATCGACGTCTTCGGAGCCAGCCTGCAGGGCTCCCGCTTCCCCGACCCCCAGAGGCCCTGGAGACGCGGGGACAAGGACGACGCCAACGCCAGGGAGGCCTTTAAGGTGAGGACTGCCCAGGATGGAGCCCTCCAGCCAGGTACCTGGGGAGGCCAGGTGCCAAGTGCAGAGCCCAGTTTGGCTTGGAGCTGGCCAGGGTCTTTGAGGAGAGGCCAGCACTGGCTGGGCCTGTTCTAGGTCACCGCGCCGGCACCATGGGCTCAAAGAGTGTTGGGTAGTAACTACTGCAAGGGGCTGGGAGCCAGGATGCCTGGTTCTATTCCCAGGTCCACCACCAATTTGCTATCCGGCTCTGCGCCTCGGTTTCCCCATCTGTAAAAGAAGGGCTAGTGATCCTGCTGCCCACCGGGAGTGCCAGGGGTTTTGAGTCCATGCCTGAGGCCCTTGCAAGATTATTGGGGCAGCTCTGCCAGCCCGTAGAAGCAGGGAGGCCCAATGATGCCAGGGGCTCCGCATTCCAGGGTGGAAGGGGGGAGAACCCAGCGTAGGAAGCAGCTGAGGTGCAGCCCAGGGGCCTTTGTAGGAGCCTCGGCCACTCATGACCTCCCAGGCTGTTGAGCTCCAGCGGCGGTGGGTGCTGGGACCTAGCTCGGGGGCTGCCTTGGTTCCGGGGGCCGGAGCAGCACGGCTATGGAGCTGGCCCAGCTCCCTCCGTCCCCCTTGCAGCCAGAACATGCCGTGTTTGTGCCTGGCACACTATGGTTACACTGGCCGACGCACTCAGGTGCACCCAGCTTCACCCGTATAAAGGTGCTGCGGGCAGGTTCCAGGGCAGTGCCCTGCCTGGGGGAGGGGCACTGGGCTGACGGACTCAGTTTGCGGCTCTGGAGCCCTGGGTTCGAATCCTGCCAAATGCACTTGTGAAATGAGTTTGCTGGGCCTTGGCCCAAATTGCCCCCTTACCCCAGCCAGGCCCCTCTGTTGCCCGAGAGACCAGGGGCCGTGGGGGCAGCTTGTGCCTCCCACCCTCCCTGCTTCTGGCCAGCCCCTGCCTGTTTGCTCTTTGCTCTCCGCGAATAACGAGGAGGAAGGAAGCAAGATAATTTTCCCGGGTCTGAGTGCTGCCAGGGAAGGCTATTAATAGCCTGGGGGCGGGAAGCTGCCCCAGCCTCCCCAGGGAGCCCAGGCCTGGAGGGGCCAAGGGAGCCTATGGGCTGCGATTCTGGAAGCAAGATGAGGTGGAGGAAGGGGCCAGACTGGCAGACCTGGAGGCTTCTGCCCACAGCCTAGGGGAGCTGGGCAGTGGCAGGGGGAGTCCCTGGGAGGTGCCAGCTCACCAGCCGGCCCAGCCACCCTCCTGCAGGGAGTCCTGGCACCCGCCCACCTGTGGGGCTGCAGGTGCCATGTGGGAAACCCAGGTCCATCACCTCCCACAGGCCTCCTGCCGGGGGGCGGGGGTGCTGCCTGCTCTCAGCCTCTCTCCCCTCTCCGCCCCCAGGCAGTGATGATCATCACCTGCAAGGAGCCCGAGAACCCCGAGTACCAGCCCTTCCTGGAGCAGCTCAAGCAGGGGGCCCACACCCACTTCAACTTCACCCTGCAGGACGGTCTGGTAAGACCCCCCTGCCCCCGGCACCGCCCGCCCCTCCTTGGCCAGAGACAGCAGGGCCGGTCAGCAGCCCAGTAGGGAATGGCGGGGGGGACAGAGACTCGCCCGCAGTCTGGGCATGGGGTGGCCCAGTGCAGAATGGGGCCTGTGGGGCAGCATGGGGCACCCCGTCTCCCCCCCCCCGTCAGCCCATTGGCACCGCCCCAGCGGTTCTGAGCCGGCCCGTCCCTTTCAGATGAACTACATCGCAGCTGCCTTCCACGACGGGGTGCTGCTGTACGCCCAGGCCGTGAACGAGACCCTCCAGCAGGGCGGCACCGTCCGGAACACCAGCGCCATCACCCGCCATATGTGGAACCGCACCTTCTATGGTGGGCACCGCCGGCTGGGGCCCCACCTCGCCCGTATGGATGCAGGAGCCTCCAGTGGCTGCCCCTGGGGGGGCCCAGACCCCCTCCTGCCCGAGCCTCACCCTGGAAGGGGGCAGAGACCCCCCTTCATGCAGCCCGAAGCCCTGGGGAACTGCTAGGGGAGAAGGGGGGCCCTGGGGGACTTGGCAGGACCAACGGGGGGCATCACTCCCCTGGTGCTGGGCACAGAGCCAGCTGCCCCCTGCCCTGCCCAGCACTGCTACACGGATCCTTTCCCTGAGCTGCTGGTTCCTCCGCTCTGGAAATTCCAGGGTTGGTGTCGTTAGTGGCTCGGGGCGTGAGCTGGGCCGGGAGCCACTGGGCCGGGCTACTCGGCAGGAGATGGACGGGCTGTGGAGTGACGGAGCCACTCCCCTCACAGCCCTGCGCCCACGCCGGGGACCCTGCCGGAAAGCATCCCGAATGCCCTGGCCAGGCTCCACATGGGTCCGCTCCCCCTTCTGGCGGGGCCCCTCCGCCGACGCCGGGCTGCCGGAGGGTCTGTCAGACAATCCACAGCCCTGGGGCCTGCACTCTTTGGAGTCAGGCCCCGCCCGCTTTCCAACATGGGGAGGGGGCGAAATTCCCCAGCAGTTCCAGCGGCGTGCAGGTTTCTCCTTCGCTTTTTAGCCTGTACTGTGTGCTGTTGCTGCGCTCCACCCCAGAGGCAGCTGCATCTCAGCACCGGGCAAGGGATCCCTGTATAACCAGCCTTTGCGCCCCACCCCAGAGGGGCTGCATCTCAGAGCCATATGGTCCCTCCGATATCCCCTTCTCCACTTGTAGCCTGTCTTTTCAGGCCCTTCTGCCCTGTGAGCCCTGGGTGCTGCCCTGCGAGGGGGCTGGTCCCACGCTCTCTCACCCTCCCCTTCCCCGCAGGAGTCACCGGCTTCCTGAAGATTGATGAGAACGGAGACCGGGAGAGTGACTATTCGCTGTGGGACATGGACCCCACGAGCGGCATATTCCAGGTCAGAGGGAGTCTGGGCCCAGCCTCCCAATTCTGTCCTCGGCAGTCACCCCCGAGGCTGGGCTGGGATGGCTCTGAGCCAAACCCAGGGCCCAGTTACCTGCGGGCTATAGCTGGCGGGGGTAGGGGGTGATGGCAGCCTGGGACCCTGGGGGGTTCCTGCTGCTGGCCCCCTCCCAGAGCCCCCCTCTCTCGCCCTCTGCAGATCGTCTACAACTACAATGGCACCACCAAGAAGATGAGCGCAGTGCCCGGGTGTGAGATCCACTGGCCGGGGAAGGGTGTGCCCAGGGATGTCCTGCCCTGCGGCTTCGACAACAGCAACCCCCTGTGCCGCAAAGGTGGGGCCAGCGTCCCAGCCCCCCCCCCGCCCCGGGCTTTGCAGAGCAAGTTCTGAGGGTTTCATTCCCTGGCCCAGGCCCCTGGAGCGCCGCCAGCAAAAATACCTTCCTGCAGGCAGAATCCAGCCTCCCCCGGCAGGGAGGGGCTGCGCTGGGCCGGCCGCATGAAAAGAAGCCCCTCCAGGCAGCCTGGCCATGTGGCTTCATTTCCCACCCCCCAGCAGGCTTTGCACCCCATACAGGGGTGTGGGGAGCGGCCCCTTTCCCACAAGCCCAGCCTAGGCTCCTCGGCTGCAAAGCCGCGAGGTGGGACAAGTCTCCTCGGTGTTTCTCTGCACCTGGTACCCTGTGCCCCCAGAACGGGCCCAGCAACTGGGCACGCTCCCCCTGCTCCACTTTGGGCTCTGCTGCCTCGTGGGTGTTGCCATGGGAACTTCCCCAGCTGAGACCCCCCCAGCAAACTCCCCCGGCACAGATCAGCACATACAGCCCCTGGGCTGGATTCGAACTCAGGACTCCGAGCCAGCTGCTCCCCACCATCGCCCTCCTCCCTTGTTTTGCAGCCAGCTTAACCACCCTGGAGATCCTCTCGCTCATGGTGAGCCTCATCCTGCTGAGCATCACCATCACCTCCTTCTTCATCTACAGGTGCGGGGGAGCGGCCCTGCACCCCAGGGCTGGGCCGGGGGATGCGTCTGGCTGACCTTGGCCGGGATGCAGGGACGGGGATATGGGGAGGGGGGGCGGGGGGATCAAAGTGATGCTGGAGAAATACTCCTGCTTTACAGGCAGATGTGGGGGGAGGGGACACAGGGGGTGGAGGTGGGCTTGGGGCTGGGAGGGGGTATTTGTCCTGGGTTGGGGCAGCACCTGGCCCAAGGGGGTGGTTGGCCGTGGCTTGGCCAGGTGCTGGCACCATACAGATGCCTAGCGGCGTGGGGGGCACTGGGCATCGGGGGCACTCGGAGCTGGGCTGGTGCCCTCTCACGTCCCCCCGGCGTGTCCCGACGCAGGAAGCTGGAGCTGGAGAAGGAGCTGGTGGCCGAGCTGTGGCGTGTGCGTTGGGAAGACGTCCAGTCCAGCAGCCTGGAGAAACACCTGCGCAGCGCCGGGAGCAAACTGACCCTGTCGCTGGTGAGCCCCCCGGGGCTCGGCCAGCCTGGGGGAGGCGGGCGTGGAGCTGAGCCCGCCTGCCTGGCTGGGACCCCGGGCTGAGCAGCCCCCCTGAGAGACCCCCTCTCCAGCCGGCGCCGCATTGCGGGCATCTGTGGGTGAAGGCAGCGGGGCAGGGCCCCTGGTTACAGCTGTGGATCCAGGGCGGTTAATTAAACGCAAATCCCATCAGGGAGCCCTGAGCAGCTGCTGAGCCAGGCCAGGGGTTGGAGGGAGCCACAGGAGGGGGCGGGTGGGGCTGGCTCTGAAGTGGTGATGGGGGGGGTCCCCACAGCCTGGTGGGGGGCCCCCTCCAGCCACTGTCATCCTTCCAAGCCATTGCCCTCCACTCCAGCCCTGTCCCCCCAGCAGGCCCGTGGCCAGCAGGGCAGTGGGGGTGAGATGGGAAGGAGGGTTCCCCGAGGGCTGTGGGGGGGGGGTGCCCCAGAAGCCCTGGGGTTCCATTCCCCACAGGAGGGGGTGCGTTGGTGCTGCCCCCTGCCCTGCCGTCCCCCCTCACACCGGGTCTTGCTTCCGCGCAGAGAGGCTCCAACTATGGCTCCCTACTGACCACGGAGGGGCAGTTCCAGGTCTATGCCAAGACGGCCTATTACAAGGTGGGTGTGGGGATCCCGCCTGAGCACACGGGGAGCAGCCAGGAACTGCAGGGAGCGGGGCGGGGTCATGGGGGCATGGTGCTGCGGGGAGTGGGGCAGGGTGCAGGGTGCTGGGGGTGCTGCACTGTGGGGAGCAGGGGGGTCAGTAGGGGTCATGGTGCTGCGGGGAGTGGGGCGGGGTGTGGGGTGCTGCACTGCGGGGAGTGGGGCAGAGTCAGTAGGGGGCATGGTGCTGTGGGGAGTGGGGGGGTGGGGTGCTGCACTGCGGGGAGCAAGGGGATCAGTAGGGGGCATGGTGCTGCGGGGAGTGGGGGGGGTGGGGTGCTGCACTGCGGGGAGCAGGGGGGTCAGTAGGGGGCATGGTGCTGCGGGGAGTGGGGGGGTGGGGTGCTGCACTGCGGGGAGCAGGGGGGTTAGTAGGGGGCATGGCGCTGCGGGGAGTGGGGGGTTGCTGCACTGCGGGGAGCAGGGGGGTCAGTAGGGGGCGCTGTGGGGAGCAGGGCGGGGTCATGGGGGCACTGCGCTGCAGGTAACGGGGCACCGTGCTGGGCCCAGTGGGGCGCTGGGGGTGCTGCACTGCAGGGAGCAGGGGGGTCAGTAGGGGGCATGGTGCTGCGGGGAGTGGGGGGGGTGGGGTGCTGCACTGCGGGGAGCAGGGGGGTTAGTAGGGGGCATGGCGCTGCGGGGAGTGGGGGGGTGCTGCACTGTGGGGAGCAGGGGGGTCAGTAGGGGGCATGGCCTTGCGGGGAGTGGGGCGGGGTGCGGGGTGCTGCACTGCGGAGAGTGGGGCAGAGTCAGTAGGGGGCACGGTGCTGCGGGGAGTGTGGGGGGTGGGGTGCTGCACTGCGGGGAGCAGGGGGGTCAGTAGGGGGCGCTGTGGGGAGCGGGGCAGGGTCATGGGGGCACTGCGCTGCAGGGAGCTGGGCGGGGGTCAGTAGGGGGCATGGCGCTGCGGGGAGTGGGGCAGGGTGCGGGGTGCTGGGGGTGCTGCACTGCGGGGAGCAGGGGGGTGAGTAGGGGGCGCTGTGGGGAGCAGGGCGGGGTCATGGGGGCACTGCGCTGCAGGTAACGGGGTAGCGTCCTGGGGCCAGTGGGGCGCTGGGGGTGCTGCACTGCGGGGAGCAGGGGGGTCAGTAGGGGGCATGGTGCTGCGGGGAGTGTGGGGGGTGGGGTGCTGCACTGCGGGGAGCAGGGGGGTCAGTAGGAGGCGCTGTGGGGAGCGGGGCGGGGTCATGGGGGCACTGTGCTGCAGGGAGCTGGGCGGGGGTCAGTAGGGGCTATGGCGCTGCGGGGAGTGGGGCAGGGTGCAGGGTGCTGGGGGTGCTGCACTGTGGGGAGCAGGGGGGTCAGTAGGGGGCGCTGTGGGGAGCGGGGCGGGGTCATGGGGGCACTGCGCTGCAGGGAGCGGGGCAGGGGTCAGTAGGGGGCATGGTGCTGCAGGGAATGGGGCAGGGTGCTGGGGGTGCTGCACTGTGGGGAGCAGGGGGGTCAGTAGGGGGCATGGCGCTGCGGGGAGTGGGGCGGGGTGCAGGGTGCTGGGGGTGCTGCACTGTGGGGAGCAGGGGGGTCAGTAGGGGGCGCTTTCCCCTGGCAGTCAGTGTCCATAGATGTTACAGCTGCCTGGGGGGGTACAGGACCTACCCCCATCTGAGCCCCCCCATGTCTTTCTCCAGGGGAACATCGTGGCGGTGAAGCACGTCAATCGGAAGCGAATCGAGATGACGCGGAAGGTGCTGTTTGAGCTGAAACACGTAGGTGCCCGGCCAGCGCTCGGGCAGGCGGCTGGGCTGAGGGGCTCGGCGCGGCTGGCTCTGGGCTCGACCTGAGCGGCATCATCTGGGGCTCAGCGTGGGCTGCCCGGCTCACAGGGCGGAGGATCCAGGCGGGCTGGCACAGGGGCCATGTTACCCACCTGCCCACGTGCAGGACAGGGCCTCCCCGCCGAGCAACCCCGAGCAGGAGGCTGGGCTGGGCTCTCTTCCCTTCCTCCCCCTGCGCAGGCCCCAGCTTGCGGGGGGACCCGGACATGGCTCCCAAATTCTCTGGAGGGGAGGGGGTTGGTGGGACCCCTCCCTGCCCTGGGGCCCAGCTCCCCACTCCCCTGCAGCAGCTATTCACTGCCAGAACGTAGTGTGTGTGTGGGGGGGTGAGGTCTGATCCCGCAGCATCTCCATTGCTGTTAGCGCCTGGGCCTGTGTTTGGAGAGGAGAAAAATAGCTTCCCCCCACCCCCAAGCCTCATGCCAAGAGCCTCTTGGCAGCCCCAGGCCCGGGCTGCAGCCACCACTCCGGAGCGGAGCCTCTGGGCGCGAGTCCCATCCCCACCCCGGGGGCTGCGTGGGGGAGGCAGAGGGGGAGCGCGGGAGTGACGTGCCCTGGGAGACCCTAGCGCCCCTTGCTCTAGCCCCCCTGCACCACGGGGCCGGGGCAGGAGCTCTGCCCCAAGGCGGGGAGGGGTCCAGCCTGCCCTGTGCTGGCTGCAGCCCTGAGTGAGCCGAACATCGGGCCTTGCCCTGGGCCCTTCCCGCTCCTCCGGGGGGCCCAGCCCAGAGCCTTCCCTGGCTGCGCACATGCATGTGCGGATTCACACGTACGTGTGCAGGGTCACACGTGCACACACTGAATTCCCAGGCTCCGACTGGCCCCTCCTGTTAGACCTGGCAGCCTGCTGCCTCCCGCGGGCACCCGGAGGGCGAGGCAGGTCTCTGGCACTTGCAGCTGCCCCCCAGATCCATGGGGCCAGTCCAAGGCACTGGGAGAGCCCCCTCCAGCCTCTGTGACCTGGCCTCTTGGTGCGGGTTGATCAGTCCCTAGCGGAGGATCTGGGGCGGGAGGGGTCAGCGCAGTGTCCCAGCCCGTTGCTGACCCTGCAGCCACTGCCCCTGGAGAAGGCAAGAGCCTGGCATGTCCTGCCCCCCAGCTCTGGGCCCCGTTCTCCTCCATGTGCAAGGGCTCTCCCAAGCCGCCCTGCCTCAGAGCCCTCACGGGCCGGGAGAGCTATCCCCCTGGGGGTCCCTTTCACTGCTGCTGCTCTCTGCACCCCCCGCCACCCCCCTTGGCACTGGCCATGCAGGAGGCTCTTAATGGGGGTGGGTGGGCGCAGACAGACCCTGTGGTTCCCCCCACCCCCGGATTCCAGGCTGCCGTCCCCAGGGAGGGGCTGACTCCCTGTTGCCCTGTCTCTTCCACCCCTGTTGACATCAGGGTGCAGGGGAGTGAAGCTGCTGTAAATGGCTGCGTGAGGAGCAGGGGGCCTCAGGGCAAGGCCCCAGGGGGTGAAAGGCTGCGCTCCACTTTCACAGGCTGCGGGTCCACATGTGGAACTCACTGCTGCAGGACACCTGGTGAGCTGGGACTGAGCCAGCTTGGCTTCTGGCCCGGGGAGGTGTGAATGAGCAGGACCTGACCCCATAGGGACACGGCTCTGTGGGAGGTGTCTCGATGCCAGTGCAAAGCCCTAGTGTAGACGTGCGATGGCGCTGTGAGGCGTGTAGCGTGTGTGCACTAGGGGGATGGCATCTGTGCAAAATGGAGCCAGGGCACATGGACCCTGTTACTAGCAGCTGCTGTTGGCATCACAAGGGCCATCGAGGCCCCGGCCCCCGGTGTCAGGACGGATTGTCCCGGCACTGCGAGGTGCGCTGGGCCGAGTGCCGGAGCGGGGGCCATTCTCAGCTGCAGCCCGAGGCAAAATGCCCCCCCCCGCACCTGTCAACCCAGCAGGGCCTGGCCACTTGGCCCAGTCAGTCTGCCAGTGAGGCTGACGGGAGACAGGGCTGGACAGGCCAAAGGACTGTCCTGGATGGCAGCCACTCCTAGGGCTTCCCCCCCAGCCCCAGAAAACTCCTCGGGGCACCAGCAGGAGGTGTCGTCGCTCAGGTGGGCACTTTCTGCGCTATGTGCTGAAGGGAGGGACCCGCTCCCTGGCAGGCAGGCGGGGCTGGCTCAGGTTATCGGCGGGGCTCTGCCACGCACAATTAATTACTCGTTAGCAAGGAAGCAGCGGGGAAGCCACTGTCCTTTGCTCGCTCATTAGAAATCAACCTGAGCCACGGTGCAGCACTGGGGGGAGGGGAAGCTTCCTGGATCCCTGGTTGCCGTATGGGGTGCTTGCCAGGCCCCATGCGGGGGCAGTATTCTCCCCACTTCCCAGATAGGGAAACTGAGGCACGAGGCGGTTAAGGCCCGATTTTTGCTGGGGATTGAGGCTGGTTACTAACACTCCACTTTGGGCGCCTGGAGTCCAGCTTCCCTCCCTTCCTCCCCCACTCAGACCCATGGGAGCTGCTGGGCGTTATGAAAGCTGGTCCCTGGGCCCAGGCACCAGGCGCTCCTGTCGAAATCAGCTGGAGCCCTGGGTGCTCAGCGCCTGTGAGTAGCGAGGTGCCCCTCCCCCACGCCACCCAGCCTTGGCACCGCAGCTGGGGGTCTGGGGCCAGGGCAGGGCCGGCAGAGTCTGCAGCTGGATGGGACTGGGCTGGCTGGACGAGCGCTGCCCAAGTGCAGGGCAAGGCCTGGCCCCTCAGGGCTCTGGCCTGCTCGGCGACGACCCAGCAGGCCAGGCTAGGAGCTGGGCTAAACAAGCCCTCGGCCTTCTGTGCGGGCTGGTCTCCCCCAGAGCAGGCTCCTGCACCGGGCCAGGCGCTGTCCGTCCCACTCCGGGCTCTGGATGGGGATGGAGATTCCATAACCCCTGGCCAGGGCCTGAGGGCGCTCTGACGATGGGTCCTATCCAGACTCGGCAGCTGTGTGACCCATCTGGCCACCCGCCTCGGAAAGGGGGCGCATGGGAGATGGATTTGTAACTGAGGTGGGGCAGCGCTTTGGCCTGGGGCAGGCAACGTGATCACAATGCTTCCCCCTGGCCTCAGAACTGGGATCTCTGCTGCTTTCCCTGCTGAGCTGAGGGAGGCCACGTCTCAGCCCCTTTGCAGGAGCTCATGACCCCTGTGCGGCCCGAGAGCCATGACTGCAGCTTATGGGCCCTGTTCCCTTTCGGTCCCGGCTCCAAGGGAGACGCTGACCATGACTGTGAACATCCCGGCTCGGCGAGAAGCTGCAGGAATTCACCCCACACGCCACACTCGGATGGACACCCCATGGCTGTGGGGCGGGGAGAGCTCCCAGGTTAGAGCCACCCCAATCCATGGGGTGTCCATCCGAGTGTGGCGTTTGGGGTGAATTCCTGCAGCTTCTCGCCGAGCCGGGATGTTCCCTCTGCCCCGCACATGGAGGAAGGTTTTAGCACATCGGGTCTTTTTAAATGTATGGGCTGGCCGGGGACCCTCTGTGGGGAAAGAGCATGCAGGGGTTGAGCCAGAGGGAGGGGTGGGGAGGTGACAGGCCAAGAGGAAACTGGCCACGTGTTCCACAATCCCTGTGTCCTGTGCACGGCCCAGCTTGCAGGGTGCTGCACTGCATCTCCGGACATCTGGCTGCAGCTGGAGATGGGGCAGGGGGGGGACGTTGCATTGGGTCATTCCTCTGCTTTTGGGACTGGATTTCAGCACAAGAAGTTGGGGCTGCTGATCATGGAGCGACCTTGGAACCCACCCCCACAGCCCCCCGCTCGGCTCGTAAATATCACGCACTTGTATGCTGGCCAAGCAATTTCCTGCCCACCTGACTGGCCTTCTGAATCCTTCATTAGGCTGAGCAGAGGCTTCCGCCGCAGCTTCCGCCTTCACGGCTGTGTGGCTGTTAAACAGCTGCTGAGCCCCACCCCAGAGGTGGCTGCATCTCAGAGCCAAGTGAGGGGTCCCTTGTATAAATAGCTGCCATACTCCCCCTGCCCCACACACGCCTTTCAGAGTGGCTGCATCCCAGGGCTGGGTGAAGCAATGCCTCTGAGTGGCCTGCAAAGCACTCTGGGACGAAAGGCCCTATGGACTCCAAGCGGCCTTCCCATAACCCTGCCTTCTCCATCCCCCTGCAGATGAGGGATGTCCAGAATGAACACCTGACCCGCTTCATCGGAGCCTGCACGGACCCCCCAAACATCTGCATCCTGACGGAGTACTGCCCCCGTGGGAGCCTCCAGGTATCGCCGCACAGGAGCTATGGGGCAGAGGAGATGCAGTGGGGTGTAGTGGATGGGACTGGGAGCTGGGACTCCTGGCTTCTCTCCTGGCTCTGGGAGGGGAGTAGGATCTGGTGCATTAGAGCTGGGGGGGAGCTGGGATCCAGGACTCCTGGCTTCTCTCCTGGCTCTGGGAGGGGAGTGGGGTCCAGTGGGTTGGAGCAGGGGGCCTGAGAGCCAGGACTCCTGGGTTCTCTTCCCCGCTGAGGTGGGGGGGCAGTTCCGTGTGGCAGCTGGTGAAGGTTTGCCTGGTGCTGAGCAGAGCCCGGAAGGTGTTGGGGCAGCAGGGGAGGGGCCCGAAGGAGCCCCCAGGCCCGATGCCCAGCGCCCTGCATGCTGCTGTTCCCGGGTGGGGTCGCCAGGCACCGATCTCCTTGGCGACGGGGGGAGGAGAAGGGCTACGACCCCGGCCCCCAGGGTGTACTTGGTGCCCGGCGTCGCAGCAAACGTGCAGAGCCGTGGGCAGGCCTGTCCGTGCCCCATCAGTGCCCACGGCAGGGGGCCCAAGCGCGGCGGTCCCCGCATTGGGAGGGTCACGCTTTGCAGCAGCGACGGCGGGGGGCAGTGTCTGAATTGAAAGGAGGGGGCACGGCTGGGCTTCCCCCATCCCCAGGGCCCAGCGAGTGCTGGTGAGGAGTGCGGGGGCTCTTTCCAAGCAGGATGATTTATGGGGGGAGGGCGCTCCCCTCCCCCGTTTCCTCTCGTGACAGGCCTGGATTCCTGGCTGCATGCTCCACCGCAGAAGCAGTTCCTCTAATGACCGAGAGAGAAGCCCCCCCATGCTGGGGGTCCCTGCCGGGTACCCCGCTTGCTGTGGGGGTCCCTGTCGGCCAGCCAGGCGCCATGGGGACATGCTCCCTTATTCTCCAGCTCTCGCTGTTGAACACAGGGAGCCGTCCAGTCCCCCCGGCCCCTCCACCCGGCCTGCCGTGGAACCTCAGCGGCTGGCCGAGCCCCGTGCGTGCCACGGGCACTTTGCACCAGCGCAGCCCCCCGCTCCGGTCCCGGCTGCACGTGGCCCTGGTTCCGTTCCACGCCCAGGCCAGGGGGTGGCCCCAGGATAGACCGGCCCCCCACTCCGGTCCCGGCTGCACGTGGCCCTGGTTCAGTTCCACGCCCAGGCCAGGGGGTGGCCCCAGGATAGACCGGCCAAGCCAGGTCCGGTGGCCCCCCTGCCCCCCCATTACCAGCAGGTCTCACCGGTGCCACTGCCAAGGGCTGGTGGGGAGCCAGGGCTGTCGGCCCTGGGGGGCGGTTCCGGAAGGATCCAGAGCCCTAGTTGCTCGGGAAGAGGGCTCGGACCCCTCAGCTGGGAGGAGGGAGAGTAGCTCAGCCCCCCCCCGCCCCTGTGCCGTGCAGGACATCCTGGAGAACGAGAGCATCACGCTGGACTGGATGTTCCGGTACTCACTCACCACTGACATCGTCAAGGTAACGGCCCCTCTCCTGTCTGAGCCCACGCCCGGCCCCCTGCCTGCCCCACAGCGCCCGGCCCCCTGCCTGCCCCACAGCGCCCGGCCCCCTGCCCGCCCCACAGCGCCCGGCCCCCTGCCTGCCCCACTGCGCCCAGCCCCCTGCCTGCCCCACAGCGCCCGGCCCCCTGCCCGCCCCACTGCACCCGGCCCCCTGCCTGCCCCACAGCGCCCGGCCCCCTGCCCGCCCCACTGCGCCCGGCCCCCTGCCTGCCCCACAGCGCCCGGCCCCCTGCCTGCCCCACTGCGCCCAGCCCCCTGCCTGCCCCACAGCACCCGGCCCCCGCAGCGCCCAGCCCCCTGCCCGCCCCACTGCACCCGGCCCCCTGCCTGCCCCACAGCGCCCGGCCCCCTGCCCGCCCCACTGCGCCCGGCCCCCTGCCTGCCCCACAGCGCCCGGCCCCCTGCCTGCCCCACTGCGCCCAGCCCCCTGCCTGCCCCACAGCACCCGGCCCCCGCAGCGCCCAGCCCCCTGCCTGCCCCACTGCGCCCGGCCCCCTGCCTGCCCCACAGCGCCCGGCCCCCTGCCCGCCCCACTGCGCCCGGCCCCCTGCCTGCCCCACAGCGCCCGGCCCCCGCAGCGCCCAGCCCCCTGCCTGCCCCACTGCGCCCGGCCCCCTGCCTGCCCCACAGCGCCCGGCCCCCACAGCGCCCGGCCCCCTGCCTGCCCCACTGCGCCCGGCCCCCTGCCTGCCCCCGCAGCACCCGGCCCCCACAGCGCCCAGCCCCCTGCCTGCCCCCACAGCACCCGGCCCCCGCAGCACCCGGCCCCATGCCTGCCCCCGCAGCACCCGGCCCCCACAGCGCCCGGCCCCATGCCTGCCCCCGCAGCACCCGGCCCCCACAGCGCCCAGCCCCCTGCCTGCCCCCGCAGCACCCGGCCCCCTGCCTGCCCCCGCAGCACCCGGCCCCCACAGTGCCCAGCCCCCTGCCTGCCTCTGCAGCCCCCCCAGTCCTCCGCGCCCAGCTCCCTGTCTGCCCCTGCAGCCCCCAGCCTGCCCTCTCCAGCTCTCTGCAGTGCCCAATGCCCATACCCAGTCCCTTGCCTTCCCCATGGGGCCTCTGACCCATGCATCAGCTCTGCAGCCCCCGTGCTGTCCCCCGGGCAAGGCCTGGCAGGGGATCTGGACCTCGCTGCAGAAGGTCCCAGGCTGAGGCTCCGGCATCCCCCCCCTTCTCTGCCGCCCCAGGGGATGCTGTTCCTGCACAATGGGGTGATTGTCTCCCACGGCAACCTCAAGTCCTCCAACTGCGTGGTGGACAGCCGCTTCGTGCTCAAGATCACGGACTATGGGCTGGAGAGCTTCCGCGTGGCCCCCGACTCCGACGACTCCCACGCGCTCTTCGCCAGTGAGGGCCACAGTGCCCTGGGGGCCCCTGGAAACAGGGGGGTCCCTCGGGGTGGATACAGCCCCAGCTCTAGCCTGCTCACCCGGCCTGGACCCCACTGGATCTGGCCACTGGCTGCCCCATTTCCCCCCTGCTGGGCCCAGCCACGGTCCCCCCCATCCCTCCCTGCTGGGCCCAGCCATGCCCCCCCAACCCTCACTGGCCACCCCATTTCCCCCCCCCGTTCGTCCCAGCCACTGCCCCCCTCCCTGGCCACGGCCCCCCAAATCCCACCGGGCCCGGCTCCCCCCACCGCCCCATGCTGGTCCCAGCCATGCCCCCCGACCCTTACTGGCCACAGTCCCCCCACGCCCTCTGACCCTTGCCAGGCACAGCCGCGGCCGACCCCCGCCGGGCCCACAGTCGCAGGGGGCAGCTAGTCCCGGGGAGCTTGCCCCAGGCCCTTCCTCTGAGACAGGACCAGGGCTCGGCTCCAGGCCAGGTCAGTGGTTCTCTTCCCTCCCCCCGCCCCGGGCTGGGGGGAAGCCCTGCAGATCCAGGCCCTCCAAGCCCCAGCCTGGCTGGAAGGCCCCACAGTGCAGCAGGGCAGCCAGGCCAAGCCGGGTGTCTTCCCTCCTGCCGGCCTGGCCGTGCCCCTCTCCTGTCTCCACCCCCCGCCCTGCCTGACCCTGTCTCCTCGCCCCCCAGAGAAGCTGTGGACGGCGCCCGAGCTGCTGCGCATGGAGGTGCCCCCGGCCCAGGGCACCCAGAAAGGCGATGTGTACAGCTTTGGGATCATCCTGCAGGAGATAGCCCTGCGCAACGGGGTCTTCTACGTGGAGGGGCTGGACCTGAGCCCCAAAGGTGAGAGTTGGGGGAGGGGAGCCCTGCCTGGGGGGGACAGACCCCAAAAGTGAGAGAACTTGTTGGGGAGGGCTGGTGCCCCAGAGCAGAGGGAGTGCCCTTTGGGGGGCTCACTCGTCTGGCTGTGTAAATGGGGCGTTTCCCCTCTCCCCGGCTTGCCCGGCTAGGGGCAGTGTGCTGGGGGAGGCCGGGGAGCGGAGTGCCCGCGGGGCAGGTGCTGGCTGGAATCCTGGGCTGAGGGAAGCCGGGCTTGGCCCCCCCAGGAGAGCCCATATGTGGGGCAGAGGAGGGGGTCCGTTCCCTGGACAGGTGCCAGGAAGCAGGGATGAAGCGGAGCAGGGGGGTCAGCCAAGAGCCCCAGCCTGCCAGCCAGCTGGAAGGCAGTCAGGAGGGGAAAGCGGCAGAGCCAAGCAGGGAACCCAGGAGTCCTGAGTCCCATCCTGTGTGTTCAGCCCTAGAGCCAGGTGGGGCATTGATGGGAGGCTGATGCGGGAACACGTGAGCCTGGGCCGTGGCCTCTGGGGGGGCATATGGGGCCTGTGCCATGGGGCCCCTGGCTCACACCCCCCACCCCCGGCCCACAGAGATCATTGAGCGGGTGAAGGGCGGCGAGCGCCCCTACTTCCGGCCCTCCGTGAACGTGGCCTGCCACATCGAGGAGCTGGGGGTGCTCATGCAGCACTGCTGGGCCGAGGACGTGCTGGAGCGGCCGGACTTCCACCAGATCAAAATCCTGCTCCGCAAGTTCAACAGGTGAGCGCCCCCCCCGTCACTCCCAGCCCCCTCGAACCGGCCATCTCAGCGCCCCCCCGTCACTCCCAGCCCCCTCGAACCGGCCATCTCAGCGCCCCCCCGTCACTCCCAGCCCCCTCGAACCGGCCACCTCAGCGCCCCCCGCGTCACTCCCAGCCCCCTCTCACCGGCCACATCGCCCCCCGCGTCACTCCCAGCCCCCTCTCACCGGCCACCTCACCCCCCCGTCACTCCCAGCCCCCTCGAACCGGCCATCTCAGCGCCCCCCCGTCACTCCCAGCCCCCTCGAACCGGCCATCTCAGCGCCCCCCCGTCACTCCCAGCCCCCTCGAACCGGCCATCTCAGCGCCCCCCCGTCACTCCCAGCCCCCTCGAACCGGCCACCTCAGCGCCCCCCGCGTCACTCCCAGCCCCCTCTCACCGGCCACATCGCCCCCCGCGTCACTCCCAGCCCCCTCTCACCGGCCACCTCACCCCCCCGTCACTCCCAGCCCCCTCGAACCGGCCATCTCAGCGCCCCCCCGTCACTCCCAGCCCCCTCGAACCGGCCATCTCAGCGCCCCCCCGTCACTCCCAGCCCCCTCGAACCGGCCACATCACCCCCCCGTCACTCCCAACCCCCTCTCACCGGCCACATCACCCCCCCGTCACTCCCAGCCCCCTCGAACCGGCCATCTCAGCGCCCCCCCGTCACTCCCAGCCCCCTCTCACCGGCCACATCACCCCCCCGTCACTCCCAGCCCCCTCGAACCGACCATCTCAGCGCCCCCCCGTCACTCCCAGCCCCCTCTCACCGGCCATCTCAGCGCCCCCCCGTCACTCCCAGCCCCCTCTCACCGGCCACATCACCCCCCCGTCACTCCCAGCCCCCTCTCACCGGCCATCTCAGCGCCCCCCCGTCACTCCCAGCCCCCTCGAACCGGCCATCTCAGCGCCGCCCCGTCACTCCCAGCCCCCTCTCACCGGCCACATCACCCCCCCGTCACTCCCAGCCCCCTCTCACCGGCCACATCACCCCCCCGTCACTCCCAGCCCCCTCGAACCGACCATCTCAGCGCCCCCCCGTCACTCCCAGCCCCCTCTCACCGGCCATCTCAGCGCCCCCCCGTCACTCCCAGCCCCCTCTCACCGGCCACATCACCCCCCCCGTCACTCCCAGCCCCCTCTCACCGGCCATCTCAGCGCCCCCCCGTCACTCCCAGCCCCCTCTCACCGGCCATCTCAGCGCCCCCCCGTCACTCCCAGCCCCCTCTCACCGGCCATCTCAGCGCCACCCCCGTCACTCCCAGCCCCCTCTCACCGGCCACATCACCCCCCCGTCACTCCCAGCCCCCTCTCACCGGCCACATCACCCCCCCGTCACTCCCAGCCCCCTCGAACCGACCATCTCAGCGCCCCCCCGTCACTCCCAGCCCCCTCTCACCGGCCATCTCAGCGCCCCCCCGTCACTCCCAGCCCCCTCTCACCGGCCACATCACCCCCCCCGTCACTCCCAGCCCCCTCTCACCGGCCATCTCAGCGCCCCCCCGTCACTCCCAGCCCCCTCTCACCGGCCATCTCAGCGCCCCCCCGTCACTCCCAGCCCCCTCTCACCGGCCATCTCAGCGCCCCCCCCGTCACTCCCAGCCCCCTCGAACCGGCCATCTCAGCGCCCCCCCGTCACTCCCAGCCCCCTCTCACCGGCCACATCACCCCCCCGTCACTCCCAGCCCCCTCGAACCGGCCATCTCAGCGCCCCCCCGTCACTCCCAGCCCCCTCTCACCGGCCACATCACCCCCCCGTCACTCCCAGCCCCCTCTCACCGGCCACATCAGCGCCCCCCCTTCACTCCCAGCCCCCTCAAACCAGCCACATCACCCCCCCGTCACTCCCAGCCCCCTCTCACCGGCCACATCAGCCCTGCCGCAAGCCACAGACTTCTCAGTCAGACCCTCCCCACTGCCCCCAACACCTCCTCCAGGCACAGGCCCCGCTCGAGTCGCCCAGCCCACAGAGGGACGGGGGGGACTCGGCTGCCATCCCGCTGCCCGGCCCCCCCGCCCAGGGCTGCAGGTCTGGCCCTGCCCCCGGAGCCTGCCCCCTACTCCGTGGGGTGTGTTGCAGTAACCCCGGCTGCTTCCACCCCGGTTATTCCATCGAGTCCCTGTCCTCGGGTGGGAGAGGGAGCAAGTGGGGGGCTGTGCTGGCTGCATGGCTGGCGTGGGGTGCCCCACCCCGGCAAGCTCTGGAGGAGAGGGGCTGCGAGGGTGGGAGAAAGGGTCGTTCCCGCGGCCCAGCACCCTCATGGCCCCGTGCGTCGCAGGGAGAACAGCAGCAACATCCTGGACAACCTGCTGTCGCGCATGGAGCAGTACGCCAACAACCTGGAGGGGCTGGTGGAGGAGCGGACGCAGGCCTACCTGGAGGAGAAGCGCAAGGCCGAGGCCCTGCTCTACCAGATCCTGCCCCAGTGAGTGACGGGCTGGACCCGCCCGCCTGCCCCAGGCAGGCTCCTTAACCCCCCGTCCTCCCGAGGGCACCAGGCACGTGCCAGGCCTCGCCCGAGACCAGATCCTAGACTGCCCCATTGGCACCCAGTCTTCACCCTCAGCCCCCCCAGCGCTATGGGGGCCTGCTCCTCCTCCCCCAGCTGCGGGGGGGAACCCCACTGTTTGCCAGGGAGCCCCCCAAACACCTGGGCATCCAGGCCCCTTCTGCCCCCGTCCCTCACCCCGCTCTCCCTGTCCCCCAGCTCCGTGGCCGAGCAGCTGAAGCGCGGGGAGACGGTGCAGGCTGAGGCCTTCGACGTCGTCACCATCTACTTCAGCGACATCGTGGGGTTCACAGCCCTGTCGGCAGAGAGCACCCCCATGCAGGTAACCGGCGGGGCAGGGCGAGTCCCCGTAGGTCGCTGGGGGAGGGATGTGGTGCTCCCCCGGGGTCTCTGCCCCAGCCGCCTGGGCACAGCCGCTGGTTAGCCCCCAGCGGCTTGGGAGGGGGAATCCTACCTGCGGTGACAGTGCTGGGGAGGAGGAAGGCAGCAGGAGAGAACGGATGGAGCTTGGATCTGGCCAGGGCCCCCCGTCCCAGGTTCAAAGCCTGCCCTGGCGGGAGAGCTGCGTGGAGGCTGAGGGGCCAAGCACGGGGCTCTAGGCGCAGGCAGGGCTGGCGGTGCTTGGAGCCCTGGCTCCCGCCCCCACCGGCGGGCACAGCCCTCTGCTTGGGCAGAGGTGCCAGGCTCAGTCTCCAGGGTGCCCTGCCTGCATCCCTGCTTCATCCGTCAGCAGCCCGGATTCCATGGGCGGGAGCCTGCGTCCCAGGGGAGGGCTCAGCGCCACCCCCCACCCCCGCCTATCTGCCACGTCTCTGGGGCTGGTGCGGAAGGGGCGGAAGCGCTCACTGCCCTGGGGGTGGGGGGGGATCAGGCCAGGCCAAAGCCTCTCACCTCCCCCCCCCCCACCCCGCTGCGTGCATTGCAGGTTGTGACCTTGCTGAACGACCTGTACACCTGCTTCGACGCCATCATCGACAACTTCGATGTCTACAAGGTGAGGGGGGGCTGCGGGGGGCCTGTCGCGGTGGGGTGGGGATTGCTGGGGGAGGGGGGTCTGGCCGACACCCGCCTCCACTGAGACTGACGGTTCTGGCACGAACAAATAGCTGCTCCCCTGCCCCGGGACAGCCCCCCTCATGCTGCCGCCCTGGTGGAGGTGCCATCGCCATTGCCGTGACGTGCCCCCAGCTCTGCCCTGGGTCTGAGGCCGCCCCCTGCTGGCTGGATCTGCCCTCCTGGCCCTTGAAACCCTCACTCCGGAGGCAGCTCCACGCCCCCCAGTCGTGCCCCTGCTGCTCTGTCCGAGGAGCTGGAACTGCCCCCGGAAGCACACTCGCTGCCAGGCCCTCCGAGGGCCAATGCCAGGGAGCAGAGGAGCTGCCAGGCCGGCCCAGCCCAGTCTCGTGTCGCTGGGAGGAAGGGGCAGTGCTGGGGTAAGGGGGAGTTTCCTCCAGACCCTGTCGGCTGGGGGCAGCTCATGGCCAGAGGCAAGAGGATGCGTCAGCCGAGTACAACGCTGGAGGCTCCTGGTCTGCTGAGGTTTCCTGGGCACAGGCATGCACACGTGTGCACCCCCCCATTTCCCCCTGGGCTCAAGCCTCACAACACAGCCCTGAGTGAGAGGCATCCGGGGAGGCGGGGGCAGCGTGTGCAGCTGGCTTGCCCCAGGGCTGTGCTCTCTTCCCCCCCCCCGCAGGTGGAGACCATCGGCGACGCCTACATGGTGGTGTCGGGACTGCCGGTGCGCAACGGCAAGCTGCACGCCCGCGAGGTGGCCCGCATGTCCCTGGCCCTGCTCGACGCCGTGCGCACCTTCAAGATCCGCCACCGGCCGGACCAGCAACTCAAGCTGCGCATCGGGATCCACAGCGGTGAGCCGGGGTGGAGCCGGCGGGGCGGGCCTTGAGCAAGGGCAGCATGGCCCCAGGCAATGGGCTGCAGGGAGCCCCTAGGGTATCCCCCCCTCACGCACACACTGGGGAGCATGGAGGGCAGCAGGTGCCCCCTTCTGCCCCTCCCCTTGCCATGCAGCTCTGCAAGAGCCTGGCACGCTCTGACCCTAAATAGACTGGGCCATTTGCATGGGACTTGGAGCCAGGACTCCTGGGTTCTATCCCCGCTCTGGGAAGGGAGTGGGGTCTGTGACGGGTTCGGTCACAGAGACTCCCCTCAAGACTGTCACTTGATGAGCTGGCGTGCCACCGAGAACAACCCTCCTGCCAGAACAGGTGCTCTCCACTCCCGTCAGCTCCAGCACAGCCCCAGAGGTTGGCCACGCCTCTCTGCAGTTCACTGAAACTGAGATTCACTCAGCCCAGGGGCTTCTCAGTTAACAGGGACTTTCCCAGTGCCCAGTGTTCAGCCTTTCTGGGAGCCTGAACCCCAAATTAATCTGTTTTACTCTGTATAAAGCTTATACAGGGTAAATTCATAAATTGTCCACCCTCTATAACACTGATAGAGAGAGATGCACAGCTGTTTGCTCCCCCAGGTATTAACCACTTACTCTGGGTTTATTAATAAACAAAAGTGATTGTATTAAGTATAAAAAGTAGGATTTAAGTGGTTTCAAGTAATAACAGACAGAACAAAGCAGCAAAGAGCCTTGTGGCACCTTATAGATTAACTGACGTATTGGAGCATAAGTTTTACGTCTGTTAGTCTATAAGGTGCCACAGGGCTCTTAGTCTGGATCTGTAAAAGCGGCAAACACGGCTACCCCTCTGATACTAGACAGAACAAAGTAAGTCACCTAGCAAAATAAAGCAAAAACACGCAATCTAAGCCTAATAAAGTAGAAAACTGAATTCAGATAAAATCTCACCCTCAGAGATGCTCCAATAAGCTTCTATCACAGACTAGTTTCAGAGCAGCGGCCGTGTTAGTCTGTACTCGCAAAAAGAAAAGGAGGACTTGTGGCACCTCGGAGACTAACCAATTTATTTGAGCATGAGCTTTCGTGAGCTACAGCTCACTTCATCGGACTCCTTCCTAGTCTGGGCCCAATCCTTTCCCCTGGTACAGTCCTTGTTAGTTCCAGCAGACATCTCAGGGGGTAAGCAGGGGTTTTCTCATGACTGGCAGCCCCTTTGTTCTGCTCCACCCCCTTTTATAGCTTTGGCACAAGGCAGGAATCTTTTGTGTCTCTGGGTCCCCACCCCTCCTAAATAGAAAAGTGCCAGATTTAAGATGGATTTCATTGTCAGGTGCCATGGTCACATGTCACGGTAAGACCCCTAGTCTCCATTCCCCATGAGCTGACCCACATGTTACTTGAAAGCCTTCCTGTGTACTAAGGCCATTTACGACTGATTGTTTGTGGAGCTCCCTTAATGGCCTCCAATTAATATGTTTACATCAGTGATACAACTTCATGTCTCATTCTCCTAATTCCAGACGCAGAAGTAATACACACAAACAAATAGGATGAACACACTTAGTAGATCACAAGCTTTCTAATGGCACCATACAAGGGGTATTTAGCGTAAAGCATATTCCAGTTCTGTCATATTCATAAGCATATTTCCATAAAGCATATGGAGTGCAATCTCACAGGGTCTAGTGGCTAGAGCAGGGGGGCTGGGAGCCAGGACTCCTGGGTTCCGTTCCCAGCTTTGGTAAGGGAGTGGGGTCTAGGGGTTAGAGGTTGCGGGGGACTGAGGACCAGGACTCCTGAGCTCCAGTCAGCGCCACCAGCGGCTGGCTGGGGACCTTCCCTGCCTCACCCAGGGAGCCGCTAGCGTGCGAGGCCCTTTGTACAAGCCCAGCACTAGCAGTGCAAGGGCTGGTTGATTTGAATGTATGCGATCCGGGCAGGGGAGGGGTGAGCCCTGGTGGGGGACGAAGCAGCCCTGGGTGCAGCCTGCAGGGGGGTGCCCAACACTCTCTGTCCCTCCTGTCCCAGGCCCAGTCTGCGCGGGGGTGGTCGGTCTGAAGATGCCCCGTTATTGCCTCTTTGGGGACACGGTGAACACGGCCTCACGGATGGAGTCCAATGGGGAAGGTAAAGGGGCCAGGCACAGGGCTGAGCTGTGGGGGGCAGAAGGGGACACTGCGTGGGGAGGGTGGTGCCAGCAAATGGGGGGCAGAGGGGAGGACTGGGTTGGGAGTGGGGAGGGGTGCTGGCGAGCAGGGGGGCCACCAGAGTGGAGGGGGTGGCTGGAGCTGGCTGGACTGGGCCAGTCGTCCTCCCTAGGAGCTGAGCTGAGGCCGGGCAGGTGGCTGCGGGGAGCTGGAGGGGGCTGTGTCTCTGCCTGGGGGGAGACGGGGACGGCAGAGGGGCAGGGCGGCCGTGTCCCTGCACCACCCACAGCCCCATGCCT
The DNA here is from genome assembly GCF_965140235.1 of Caretta caretta. Taxonomy (NCBI): domain Eukaryota; kingdom Metazoa; phylum Chordata; order Testudines; family Cheloniidae; genus Caretta; species Caretta caretta. The sequence goes on along the minus strand of NC_134229.1, from coordinate 1,802,505 downwards.
GTGGTTCCAGCCCTGAAGATCCACCTGTCGTCGGCCACCAAATGCGTCTTGGAGGAGGTCGGCTGTTTTGAGCTGGAGCTGCGCGGGGACGTGGAGATGAAGGTGACGGAAGCATGGCCTCCCTCTGCCCCCACCAGCCTCATCGCCCCCCACTGGTCCCCCTGCCACTGTCTTCCCCCAGGCACTACTACCCGCCCCATGGAGTCCCGTTCTTGGGCACTGCCATCTACCCCCTCCCAGGGACACGTGCCCCCACCCTCGCTCCCCTCCCTCGAGCCCCACCTGGGTCAGGCCAAGCAAGGGGGGGGGCTGCCCCAGCCCTAGCACCAGCCACATCTCCTCACACCTGCCGGAGCAGACTCTGCCCCTGGCCCGCACCTTCCTCCCGGGCCAGGCTGCCCAGGGCCCTGCCTGGGGCAGGCATGGGGGGATCCCCCCAGGATACCCCCTGAGCTTCCTCTCCTCCCACAGGGCAAGGGCAAGATGCGGACGTACTGGCTGCTGGGTGAGCGCATGAGCAGCACGCGGGGCTGACCTGCCCGCCGAGGGACCAGCATCCACCCGCGTGCCGGCCCGTCCTGCTTCTCCTCCTGGCACCGGCCTCTCCCACAGACGCCCCAGCCTGGGGCTGAACGGGGCCCTGCAGGGGGGGCCCCGCTGAGCCCAGCAAGACACGGGGGCTGGGTGTGGACCCAGCCCTCCTAGGGGGCCTCCAAAGACACTTCAAACAATCACCCCCCCGCCAGCAGTCTCTGCCGCCCGACAGCCTGAGTCGGGTGAGGGGGAAGCAGAGAATGGTTGGACTGAACCCTGGGGGGATGATGCCCACGCCCGCCTCCCAGTGCCCCTGGCTCGTGAAAAGCCCTGGAGTAGGATCACCGGCCCATCCCCATTCCCAGCCCTGAGCCCTGGTGCTGCCCCTGCCCCGCTCTCTCTCCACCCCTGCGGTGAGGCCCCTGAGCCGGAGCCACATCTCGGGAGAGGATCCCACCCCTGTGAGCCCAGAGCCTTGCACCCTGGCGGGCCTCTCCCCCAGGCCCCGCCACGCTCATCCCCGGAGCCGCGGGTGGGGAGGAGCTGTGGGCCAGGGAAGGAGCCGGTGCTGCCCAGCACCTGCCCTTTCACGAAGAGTGAGGGGAGCTCACACAGCTGGGCATCACCCCCCCCACACACCCGGGGTTGGGTGTCCCTGTCAGGGCGTTGTCACCAGAGCTCTACTCTTTGTAATAAAGCCTGTGTATCTCACACTCAGCGTGATGGCTCCTGCGGGCCCTGGGGGGAGGCAGGGCTAACCCTCTGGAGTGGGGAGGCTCCTGGGGGGAGAGAGGCTAGCTCTGGGGCCTGGGATCGGGGTGTCCTGCCTCACAGGGAATGGGATGAACGGGGGAGGGGGCAGTGGGACACCCGCCTCCACCAGCTTTGGCAACACCCCCACTCCTGCCCAGCCGGGGCCCTCCCCGCTACACCTCCTACCCTGATGTGTCAGCACCCCTGATCCTGACCCCCCAGGACTGTCGGGGCACCCCTCTGCAGAGCCAATCTGGGAGGCTGGCTGGGCATGTGGGACACTGCGGGGAGGAGGGGCTCAGCCCAGTCTTGCCCCAGGAGGGGCAGGCAGCCCCCGCTCAGAGCCGGGAAGCCCTGGCCCCTGCCAGGAATGCGAGGGAGGCAGCGGGACTGAGCAGGCACCTCCGGCCCTGCCAGGAACGCACAGGCCTGAACGGGCCGTTCCCTGGGCTCGTTTGTCAAAGTCAGCAGCCAGGCCAGCAGCAAAGCACCCCCCTCTTCCCCCGCCCCGCCTGGGTGAGCGCCCGGCTGGCTGGGGGCCTGGAGCTCAGTGTTCCCATTCAAGAGCATTTGTGCACTACGGGTCCCCAGGACTCTGCCCTGTACCCCCCCCCCGCTCCCACCATCTACCTGCTCCTGTAACCTGCCCCCAGTAGGCACACGGAAATCCCGTTAGAGTCTCTTAGCTCCCCCGACTGGTCCCTGGGGTCGTGGCAGGAAACCTGGACGAGTGGCGAGGGCAGCACGTTTGGCACCAGGACTCCTGGGTTCCATGCCCAGCTTTGGGATGGGAGGAGTGCGTTAGAGCAGGCGAGGTGGGGGTGGGACTCCTGTGTTCTGCCCTGGTGCTGGGTGAGAGAGGGCTGGAGTGGGGGGAGGGAGTCAGGACTCCTGGGTTCTGGCCTTAGCTTTTCTGCTGACTGACTTCTGTGCTTCGGTATAGCCACCTGTAAAGTGGACTAATGACGCCTTCCTCTGAGGCCTGGGAAGGCTTATCCATCAGCCTCTGGGCCCCAGCCATGTGGGCTGCAGCGCGATGGGGAGCTGTGGCAGCCCACCCCGCTCCCCTGCAGGCCACAGCCTCAGGCACTGGGCAGCAATTCCCGGGAGCCCTCACCCCAGCTCAGAGGCAGCCGCTCCCCCATCCCAGGTGGGGCCCCGGCAGTTAAGCAGGGACAGGCTGCATGGAGGACATCGTGGGGGACAGCCTTGGGCCTGGAACGGCCAGAGCAGCCCAGAGAGCGAGCACCGAGGTGGGGACGAACCCTGGCCTCGTAGGGGCAGCGCTGGGCACCAGTGGGGCTGGACACGGCCTCCCCAGCGGCACCCAGCAGGCTGGGTCTGTAACATGCTGTACCTGCCGAAGGGCAGGGCTCGGGTCCCCTGGCCCAGCCCCATCCAGGGGTTGCCCTTCTGCTGTCCTCAGGCAGGCTGGGATGGGGAGCCTGACCACGCCTGGGGTGGGGCAGGGGGAACTGCCAGGGAGCTGTGGGGCTATTCTGTCGCCAGAGGGTGAGGGGAGAATGGGATCTTGAGGCAGACAGACAGACAGACAGCAGGCGGGGGGGGGGGGGTGTGCATTCCTGGGAGCCTGGGCAGGTCAGAGAGTGAGGGGAGCTCAGCCAAGGCGAAGAGCCTGGCCCCTGGGATCTCAGGGCTCGCCTGCCCTAGGGAGCGGGTCCTGCTGAGCCGCGGCTGAGCTGAAGGGACCCAATCGTGCCCAGCACCGGCCTGGCCCAGAGCCTGTGGGCCCACAGCAGGCACTCGGGGGGCCCAGGGCTCTAGGGTGAGCCGGGAAGGAAGTAGCTTTGCCAGCCATGGGCCCCTGACCCCAGGCAGAGAAGAGCCACCCGCTGACCCTGTGACAATGGCAGGAAGCCTGGGACCACGCTGGGGGAGGCTGGCTCCGTGCTGGAGGGATGGGCTGGGGGCTGTGATCCTTACAGCTGCCATGGGGGAGTGACTGGGGGCACGATCCCAGAGCCAGACTTTTGCTCCCACTGCAGTTTGCATCACAGCCAGGCCGGGGTCCTGTGTGGGGAGGGGGAGGCAATGAATTGCCCTGATGGAGCATGGCTGGGGCCGGCAACCCGCCGGCTGCCAGGGGGACGCTGCCTGGGATCATGCTGTGACTGGGCCCTCCTGGGATATGACGTCTGCTGGGCACTGGGGCCTCCTGGGATGTGGCCCTAGGCCTACTGCAGCATCGAGTCTTCTGGGCCCAGGAAGACGGGCACGGCCCTTGGCCAGGCTCAGCCTGCCCCAGACTGGCAGCTTCTGCTGAGCTGCCCAGGCTGGGCACGGCAGGCTCCCCTCATGCATGGCCCCAGCTTCCCAGGGGACGGGGCTTGGTCTCCGCGGCCCAGGCAGGCTCTGGCCTCTCTGTGGAGGCGGCTGGCAAAGGGGCCAGTTAGCATCAACAGTGATGGTGGTTCAGGTGACATGGGCACTTTGCCCCCCAGGAACGGGGCTGAGACCCACACAGGGCCACCAAGCGGCTGCCAGACAGGCCTGACTTTCAGCCCCTATGGGCCTGTTCCGAACTGTCCTGGAGGCGAGGCGCTGCGCCCTTGGACCCCATCTCTCCCCCCACCCCCAAACAGCTATAGTTTAGGCCCTCATGGTCAGATCTCCCTCATGCCTTTGCTGTCCCTAAGCCCCCTCGAAGTCCCCCTGTGCCCACCCAAGGGAAAGCAGGCATGGCCAGGCAGGGACGCAGCGGCCGGCGATCGGGTTATCGCCCCGGCTGTGGTGCTCTCTGTTGTGCCTGGCTTCCTCCCGCACTGAGTTGTTCACTTCCCCTTCTGGCTCCCACTTCCCTGCACTCCTGTATCTGATCAGCGCTGGGACGGAGGGGAGGGGAGGGGAACGGGCTATGTGCAAAACAGGCTCTGCTGGCTACCCTGGGAGGGAGCCAGGTGAGAGCAGTGAGTTTATCCCTGCAGCCACTGTGCGGTGCCAGTAGCCCTGCCGGGGGCAGCCCCATGCCCCACGGGGCCACAGAACTGTGGCATGTGGTGAAGAGCCATGGCTGAGAGCTGCCAGGGAGGGGGGTCAATGCACAGCCCTGTGTGGAGTGCAGAGTGCTGGGGAGGAGGGAAATGCAGAACCCTATATGGGCAGGGGTCGTCAATGCAGAGCGGTGTGTGGGCGGGGTGCGGTCAGTGCAGAGCCCTGTATGGATGGGGGGGTCACTGCAGAGCCCGGGGGGTTGTCAGTGCAGAGCCCTGTATGGATGGGGGGATAGGGGGTCACTGCAGAGCCCTGTGTGGAGTGCAGAGTGCTGGGGAGGAGGGAAATGCAGAACCCTATATGGGCAGGGGTCATCAATGCAGAGCGGTGTGTGGGCGGGGTGCGGTCAGTGCAGAGCCCTGTATGGATGGGGGGATAGGGGGTCACTGCAGAGCCCGGGGGGGTTGTCAGTGCAGAGCCCTGTATGGATGGGGGGATAGGGGGTCACTGCAGAGCCCGGGGGGGTTGTCAGTGCAGAGCCCTGTATGGATGGGGGGATAGGGGGTCACTGCAGAGCCCGGGGGGGTTGTCAGTGCAGAGCCCTGTATGGACAGGGAGATGGGGGGGGGTTGTCAGTGCAGAGCCCTGTATGGACAGGGAGATGGGGGAGTCACTGCAGAGCCTGGGGGGGAGTGTCGGTGCAGAGCCCTGTATGGACGGGGGAAGGGGCGTTGGTGCAGAGCCGTGGGGTGGGCAGTGCAGAGCCTGGGGGGGGTCAGCGTAGGGTGACCTGCCAGCAAGTGTGAAAAACCGGGGGGGGGGGTAATAGGAGCCTATATCAGACAAAGCCCCAAATCTCGGGACTCTCCCTATAAAACCGGGACATCTGCTCAGGGGCGCAGAGCTGCAGGCTGGGCACGGAGCAATGGGGGGGGTTAAGCATACAGCGCCCTGCACGCGGCGGGGGGGGGGGGGGGGGCACGCGCTGCGCGGGGAGGGGGGGAGGGGCGCTCAGAGCCTCAGCCTCGCGCCTCCCCCGTCCCCAGCCCAGCCGAGCGAGACGCTTCAGCCCGACGGAAACCCCGCCCCCTCCCTCCCTATTGGCCAGACCGCCTCGCCGGCCCCGCCCCCAGCTGTGACGAGCCGTTGGGGCGGAGCCGCCTCCCTCCCCTGTCGCTCGGGGGCCTCTCCCCGCTGCCATTGGCCGGCGAGGGGCGGAGGGGGCGGGCACTTCCGGCGCGTGAGGCGCTTCCTCCCCCGCCCCCCCCCCCCCGCTCCTAGTGGCTTCCGGTCCGTGCTGTTGGGTGGGGGGTGAGGAGGCGCCTGCTCCCCGCCCCCCTCGGTCCCCTCAGAGGAGACACCCCCCCTCGGGGAGAGAGAGCCCCTCCCCCGCCAGTCCCCTGCTCCTCCCCCCCCAGCCTGGGGACCTGCCCCCTGCGGGCCCCCGCCCCCATAACGCCGGCCCAGCCCCCCCGAGCAGGAGCCGAGGGGCTCCCCAGGCAGGAGAGAGGGGACCTGCCCCCCGCAGCCCCCCCCGCAGCCCCCCCAGGTGCCAGGCAGGTGCTGGGAGGAGTCTGGGGGCTGAGAGAGGAGCCCCCCCATCCTGCCAGCGGGGGAGACGGGGCAGCCCCCTGGAGCCCTCACCCCCCTTGGGCAGAGCTGCGTGGGCCCCAGGGCTGTGAGCGGCAGAGGGGAGCCCCCTGCCCAGCCATGGAGAAGGGGAAGGGGGGAGCCGCCGCAGGAGGAGGAGGAGGAGGGAAGTTGCTGCTCACCACCATCCTGGATGCCAAGGATGAGTTAGAGGAGGTAGGTGCACGTGGGAGAGGGGCCTGTAAGGGGCGGGGCTGGGGGCAAGGAGCTGGCCGGGGGCCTGTAAGGGGCGGGGCGGGGCTGGGGGCAAGGAGCTGGCCGGGGGCCTGTAAGGGGCGGGGCGGGGGCTGGGGGCAAGGAGCAAGGAGCTGGCCGGGGGCCTGTAAGGGGCGGGGGCTGGGGGCAAGGAGCTGGCCGGGGGCCTGTAAGGGGCGGGGCGGGGCTGGGGGCAAGGAGCTGGCCGGGGGCCTGTAAGGGGCGGGGCGGGGGCTGGGGGCAAGGAGCTGGCCGGGGGCCTGTAAGGGGCGGGGGCTGGGGGCAAGGAGCTGGCCGGGGGCCTGTAAGGGGCGGGGCGGGGGCTGGGGGCAAGGAGCTGGCCGGGGGCCTGTAAGGGGCGGGGCGGGGCGGGGGCTGGGGGCAAGGAGCTGGCCGGGGGCCTGTAAGGGGCGGGGCAGGGCGGGGGCTGGGGGCAAGGAGCTGGTCGGGGGCCTGTAAGGGGCGGGGCGGGGGCTGGGGGCAAGGAGCTGGCCGGGGGCCTGTAAGGGGCGGGGCGGGGGCTGGGGGCAAGGAGCTGGCCGGGGGCCTGTAAGGGGCGGGGGCTGGGGGCAAGGAGCTGGCCGGGGGCCTGTAAGGGGCGGGGCAGGGCGGGGGCTGGGGGCAAGGAGCTGGTCGGGGGCCTGTAAGGGGCGGGGCGGGGGCTGGGGGCAAGGAGCTGGCCGGGGGCCTGTAAGGGGCGGGGCGGGGGCTGGGGGCAAGGAGCTGGCCGGGGGCCTGTAAGGGGCGGGGCGGGGGTTGGGGGCAAGGAGCTGGCCGGGGGCCTGTAAGGGGCGGGGCGGGGGTTGGGGGCAAGGAGCTGGCCGGGGGCCTGTAAGGGGCGGGGGCTGGGGGCAAGGAGCTGGCCGGGGGGCATGCTGGAGAGGGGGCTGTAAAGGGTGGAATGGAGGCTGGGCCTGGGGACATGTTGTGCTTGGACAGAGTGGTTCTCACTCCCCAGTGTGGTTCCCCCGCCTCAGCTTTTCCTTGAGGAGAGAGGCAGCTGGCAGTAAGTTGCAATCTGAACCCATTGTGTATTTGTGTAAAGCCCCCTCGATCTTGTCTCCGTTGCACTGGTGGGCAAGCGGAAGCATGTTGGCCTGCTAATGTTCCCAGTGGGCAAGTGGTTCTTCACTTCATCTTTGGTTTCTCCAACTTCACTGGGGGCAGGCCCTGCTGCTTCATGTGTGGGTACTTTGGAGGGACAAGGGCTGTGGAACAGGATCACAAAGTCTGCTTTGGACTTCAGCGTTGACAGGATTCCTCATCTGTTCTTTCTGATAACAGGAAAACTGTGTCATCCTGGAATGTATTTCTACTGACTGCCAAAGCATTTTGGAGCCCTGGCAGGACCCAAAATATGAGACCTTGAAATCATGTCATTCTGCTCATTGTCTTGCTTTTTTCTCCACCATGGATAGGTGGTTAGAGAAGCAGTGGGAGTCAACACTTTTGGGATCTGTACCCGGTGCTGAGGCATTGTAAATAGTGGTTAGAACAGCTGAACAAGTTCTAGGTTTTATTCCTGGCTCTTCTTTCAGACTTTCTGCCTGACACATAATCTCTCTGTACCTCAGTTTATTCATTGGTAATGCAGGTAGCTATTATTGTACCTGTCTCACATGGGTGTTAATTAATGTTCATAAAGCATTTTGAGATCCTCTGAAAGGAGCTATTGTAGGGTGAAGTACTATCACTTTAGTTGTGACATGATTTGAGCGGCTAATGTCTCATGAACTGCTGGACTTGCAGAGCCAGCTTTTTATTTACTATGAGCCAAGAGCAAATGTGTTAAGGACTGTTGAAACAGTGCCAGCTAAAATCATATTGGAAATCAAGTAGAAAAGAAAGACCCAAAGGTATCTGGAATTACTTGGTTTCAAGGTCTGACATGTATCAAACTGCTGGGCCTGGAAACTCCCGTACCATTGGTAAAACTCTCAATTGTCCCTGTGTATTTTTGGTACTAGTCCAGCTCTGAATAAAAGATCCCAGTCCTCGGAGCAGTGCCACTTTTTGTGCCTGTCAGAGCTGAAAACTCAAATTCTCCTTGAAACCTCGCCAAGGACTCTCTCCGGGGCTTGTCTGGAATCCCTGTAGCACTATTATTTAGTGTTCTGTAGTGCCTCTTCTCCATGGATCTCAGGGCAGTACAACTCTCAAACCTTGCCCATCCAGCGAGGTAGGTATTGCTATTTTACAGCTGGGGAGATTGAGACATGGACAGGTGAAGTGACTTGTTCAAGGTCATAAAGTTGGGTAAGCACCAGAACTAGGAAGTGAATCCAGAAGTCCTGACAAATGGTCCCCTGCTGTAATTGTTAGGAATGTCTCCTTTGTGCATGTATTTTAAATCACTAAAACAGTTAGAGAGATACCAACTTGAAATTCAGTCAGTTTGTAAGAAATGAGTTAAAAATAATGTCAGGTATTACACCTGCTCCTGAGTCCCCCAGCCAGTTTCAGTGGTTTTACTATCACGTTTTCATGTTATGTTTTGTTTTGTTTTTTTAAAAAAAATCCTCTTCCATGCAGCGGCATGTAAGACTCTCACAAATGGGGAAACTGACTATGGGGGGAATAGGGCTCACATGCAGTGCTGTCAAATGTCCAAAGTCAATACGGTGGCAAACTCGAGAAGTGTCTTTTCTCATCTTCTCATTATAATCATGTGAGATGCTGACTATAACAACAGTAGGTTCAGCAAAGGTTTTGGAGGAGTGGTGTTTAAGGTGACAATGTTCCTCCAAAACATATTACATATGGTATCGTAAACTAAAACTCAGAGAGAAAGCTGACCTCTTGCCAGCCTGCTGTGAGTTCTGATAAAGGAAACACAGCTCATCACTGGACAGCATGCTTTTAAAGTCCCTTTAAGGTAAGGGTAACATCTTTCTTTTAGACTAACCATTTAGCCACTCTTCAAGTTTGTGTGTCTCCTATTTATTGTGACAGGGAGTTTCACTCTCTGTGTCTTAACTCTCTTCTAACACATGATCTAGTGAGGTATCTGCAAAACGTCAGCTCCTGCTGAGAGAGAAATACCAAGACCCTTTCTCTGCTATGGAGATACTGAAACTAGGGGTGTGTGGTGGGGGAGGGGGGCGTATATACACGCACACACATGTTTGTGTGTATGCACTTTTTTCTATAGCTAAAAAAATGACTGTTCTAATACTGATTCTGCAGTTACTCCAGTGTGTATAGTCACTTCCCTGGTGACCTATCAGGGTAGAGAATAACTGTGTGAGGATTGATCCCTAAAGTGTAACCATATCTATTGTCTTTTCTTTAAGATTGATTCCCTAGAGTTAGTTGCTATATGTATTTGTTGTTTTAGTGTCTGGACAGCGCTAGTCTTCAAAAATATTCATGGATTTTAAAGCCAGAAGGGACCACTGTGTTCATATGGCATGATCTCCTGCATAGCAGAGACCACGGAATTTCACTTGGTGAATTCTGCACTGGAGGGAATTATTCTTCCTCCTGCATAAGTGACATTGTCAAGCCCAGTGACTTGGGGTTCAACTAAAGCACACTGTTAGAAAGTCAATCAGTCTCCATTTAAAGCCTGGGTCATGATGCGCTTACCCACTCCTTTGGAAAACTGTTCTGGTAGCTAGCTACCTGCACTGTTAATATTGTCCTACTTGCAGTGTGAATTTTTCTGACTTCAGTTTGTGCTCACTGGATCTTGTTCTGCCTTCACAAATAACGGAAATGAGTCTACCTGAGATCTGGGCTTTCAAATTCTTTTGGTCCTCTCTGATAGTTCTGTAAACTATCAGCCCTGAAAAAAGCCTTACTGAAAAGCAGTGTTACCCTTCCGCACTTGTTGGCCCATGTGTGTTCATTTGCATGACCCTAGAAGGCAGACACTGAAATGGAGATGTTCCCCTTTGCCAACAGCTTCCTCCTCATTCATATTGGTACATGGGGGAGGGGGGAGAGTCACTAGCCTGTGCCATAATTAGCCTGGCAGATTTGCATTTTAAAATGGTGCTAATCCGAAAGTGATTGTGTAGAAATAACCCCTTCAGATCCTGCACATCAGCTCCTGGAGTCGCATCTGGCACCTTTCCCTGGCACAAACAAGTCATTACCCAGCTAACTCTGCAGGAGAGTGAGACAGGGTCCTTTTGTCTCACTTCTCGCAGGTGGAGTGGGTGGCTGTGTTCCAGTTGCAGGGTCTTTTGCCAGTGGTGATGGCAGAGCCAGAAACATTCCAGCTGGGTCTTCAGTTCCTGCACTGAGTTTGTGGCATGGGTAGTTTGAATGATTGGGCCAAGTGACAAGGGGCACATCTGCCCTTGAAAGCAAAATGCACCTGTTTGTGCCAGGGTTTAATCTACAACTCGCACAGCAAAATACTGGGCTGGAGAGACGACACCCTTAACTGCCGTGGAGCTGCCTCTCCACTGTAGTAAGAGCTGAGGCGTAAGTAGGGGGACCCTGCAGGGTCATTTTTATACTCGGGCTGTAGCTACACTGGCCAAAACGGGAACCGGGTTTGCCCACCTGTCTAGCTCCCTGTGCAATAACAGCTTTTCCTGTTGTCGGTGGAGCTGCACTGCTGGGGCCATTATAGACCTGTCTCGTTCTCTAACTGCACATCATTCCTGTTCCACTGCTCAGTCTCTTCCTAATTCTCGGTCACTGACCTGCTAATCAGGCCCTACCGGCACTACAAAAATAGCCACGTGAACATGGTTGTAGCTAAAACATGCTGCTCCTTTTCTGTGTGAACAGGAAAGAAATGCATTAACCGTATTCTAGCATAGGTAGGACATGGTTTCGGAAGGGTGATCATAACGTGTGTGGTTCTGTGTACGTAGGCAAGAATAAAGGATGTTTGACGATGGGGGTTCTTGTAGTGTGGACGGGGCATAATCCAGCACTAGCTCTTCCCCTCTAATGTCTGTCTGGTTACTGCAGACGGACGCTCGGAAGGATCTGTTGTCCTCGTGGCATGTGCCTGGAGCCCCTCAGGTGAAGTCAGTGAGCGGCTCTGCACGTGCACTGGGAGGTACCTACAATTCTTACATAGTACTAGTTGGAAACGCTGGTTTGAAATGAGAGCATGCCAGCCTCCGGAAGTTCACGTCCAAACTACCCCAAAGACGTCAGTCAGTTGGTGCTCTGGGAGGATTAACTTGCAAAAATCCAATTAAAATAACCCCTGTGGATTTCTCTGAGGTCGAGTGGAAGCTCTTGCCACTCATGCCTCAGACTTTTGCCTCTTGCACTGTTATAGCTTAGCAACAGCAAGTGGGTCTTATTAGGCCGTTCCAGTGCAGTGTCTTGTTCGGGAAGGAAGGGAATCGGGTTTGGTTGTGATCAGTGGCAGCTGTCTGGGGTGCTGCAGAGCCAGCATGCTCTCTCCTTCCCTCATCCCCACTCCAGCCCAATGCACAGAATGTTTCCGAGGGTGTGACTACACTGCACACTAGGCCTAGGTCTGTGACCCAGGCTTGTGGACTCGGAGTTTCCACACTGCATTATAAATTTGGGTTTACAGGTGCTGGACCTGTGTGTCACAGCTGTGCTAACACATCCATACTGTACTAAGCAGCCCTCCTGACTCAGCTCTGGGGCTTGACCTGCATCCACACTGCAAAATGACAGGGCTTGGACCTGAGTCACAACAGGACTCGGGGTCTGATCCATCCCCCTAGCAGGTCCTGAGTGCTTTCTGGTGTGACTATTCTGATGTGTGTAGCCAGAAGGGGGGCTTAGGCTCAAACCTGAGTCCGAGCCTGGCCTTAGTGGGCAGTGTAGGCACTCCCTGAGTGGCTCCAGAGTGGGACCCATCTGTCCCCTCAGTCAGAGCGATGTTTCACTGGGGTGTGTGTGAAGGGGTTGGGAAGGTCTGAGCCAAGACAAACGTCCTCCCACTCAGAACCCCTAGACCTTGTTTAAATTCTGAGGCCTTGTGCGACAAATGGGAGCGCTTAGCCTGGCTTTGTTCATAATGGAATCTGCACCTCCCGTAGACACGCCCCTGTAGAAAGCCTCCACTTGAGAGCACCCCCAATGTCCTCCATACAATCTTGTCATGTCTCTAAAGAGCCACCCCCATAAGAAACAGGGCTCTTGTTGCCAAGGCAGGGTTCATGGGCTTTGCTTAGATGCCACCTACCAGACTAACTGAGCTTTGTTCACCCCAAAGTCTCTGCTTTTCCAGTGTTCCTAGCACCTTGCTGGCTGTCCAGCTCCTTTCCTGTGCCAGAGAGTTGTCCACACAGCTTGAGAAGCTTACGGCACTTACAAGCCAGTGTTCTGAGTTCACTAGACGCTGCCTTTGTCAGATGTTTGTCCCTTTCTCCAGTGCTGACTCCTTTCTGTTGTTAAGCGTTATTTGAACACTAGGAAAATAGTTTCATGTACTAACCTGTCCCCACTTCCCTGGCTAGTTCTTGCAGTTTTACAATCACATTTTGCTCTATTTTAAAATGCTTTCCTCTCCCCTGTTGCTGGAAACAAGATCCACAGCAGCAAAGGAAGCTGACTGGCTGGCTACAGAGGCCTGTGCGCCCAATGCTGTCGAACGCACAAAGTGAAGTGAAATCACTTGTCGTGATTTTCAGCAAGTCACAAAAGTTCCGACGCAATCATCGCACTTTAAGCTGATGTTCTCCCTTGAGCTGCAGTAGATCTGTAAGGCCTTTTCACCTCTCACTCCAATACCAGCGTGAGTGCCATTGAAGTGCCTGTCTTGGTGATTTGGAGTGGGCCAGGGTGCTTAGCCAGACGTGCAGAAACTGTCGTGACGCACTTATCAGCCCAGTGCCAAATGCTCCTGCCCTCTGTTGATCATGACGACAGGAACGAACAAATGTTTTACTTGCTTGGGGTGAGCAGTCTGCTCCTTTCCATGGATAGGCAGGTGAGCGGGGCTCAGCGGGCTGTGGATGGCCTCAGAGAAGGATGGTGCTGTGGGTGAGGCACTGGCTTTGGACTTGGAAGAGCCGAATTCCATTCCTGTCTTTGCCACAAACTCCCGAAGTGACCTTGGGCAAATCACTTAACATTTCCATTCCTCAGTTCCCCAACTTCAAAGTGGTGACAGCGGTGCTCTCTTCTACGCCATCCCCTCCCCCTGTCTTGTCTACTGAGGCTGTAAACACTTCCCTTGAGGGACTGTCTCTGACTGTCTTCACGGGGCCCAGCGCAGGGCCACCCTGCTCTTGGCTGAGGCCCGTGCTACTGTAATGCAAGCAACAGGCATAACAGCAGTGCTTGGAGCAGGGTACGTCTCACTGGAACAAAGAAGTGCTGAGTGTCACTCAGCGTTGTGAGCGGTGGGCAGTGGTGGTGGTGCATATGTATTTATTTGTATTTCAGTCATGCCTACAGGCCCCAGTCCAGGGTCAGGGCCCCATTGTAGTAGCTGCTGCACCACACGTGAGAAGCCAGTCCTTGGCTGTTGTCGTAGAAGACGGTTGTGACAGCTGCTAGAAGACCTTGTGGTGCGTTGAGAGGACATGAGCGGCTGACAGCCCCCTTGGAGGCGTGCGTCTGCTATGCTTTCGTAGTCAGACTCTGCTCCAGAGTTACCATCAGGGTTTTGCAGTGGCAAATTAACTGAGTTTTGCCATGTGCTGGGCAGTCTGGCTTCGAGTCCTTCTCGCTGTCATTTCATTAGCTGGGACATCCGCACAAAAACTTCTGCTCCTGCGGTTTCTTAGCACCAGAAGCTACTTACGAAGTTAGTAATTAAAATGGAGGCCCTTGGACTCCGGCACCTTGCCTGAGCGCTAAAGTCACATAAAATGAAAGCGTCTTGTCTGTCTGCAGTGGGTCTTCAAGGGAACTCCACTTGCTGCTCAGTAAGGGGCACAGCTCTACCGTGTATGCCCAGAATAGTCTTTGCCATGGTCCGCGAATTGCAGCTTCAGAGAGACTTGCACGTGCAAGACTGTAGCTCTGCTCTCAGAAGGGGGACTGACGTCCCTGTGTCACCTTGGCCCGTGTGTCGTGGCCCAAATCCACATGATGCCATTAGCTGGCTCTGCAGGTGGGGGAATGGCAGTGGAGTATTTCCAACACAGACTAGGAATAAATGAGCAGCTATGAGATAGTAGCTTCTCCAGTCAGCGGCTGGTTCTGGGGCCTGGCGCAAGGGGAGAATGATTATCATACTGGTTTTACTCTCCAGCCCCCGTGGCCCGCATCGCTGGTGTATATGTGGTGTCTTGAGCATAGATGGCAATGGTCTCCCATCGCCTCTCTCATCACCCTTTCCATGGCAGCAGGAAGTGAGAGGGCCCAGGTTTTCAAAGCTGACTAGTGATTTTGGTGCCCAACTTGACACGTCCAAGTGGCCCTGTTTTCAGAGGCAGGAAACCAGTGTGTTTGGAAAGTTGGGCCCCTTAAAGGCGTCTCAAATTAGGCTTCCAAAATCACTCCTGGGAGTCTTGGCCCCCCTGTTTTGTTACTTGCACAAGGCACCCCAAGTGGCCGAAGAAACGGGGGCTCTGGGATACCTGTTCCTGCTAGCTGGTGTATGGATTTGTTTTCTCTTTTTCAGAGACTAGAGAGGTGCATGGGCATTGTGACATCACTGACCAATGGGGTGTCGGAGAGGGAAGCTAACGATGCCCTAAATGCTCACGTAAGTGCCAGATGTGGTTTTTCCATTATCTGTTCTGGGGTAAGGCAGGGTGGTAGATGAGGGTTTGGGGGGGGGGGGGCGCTACTCCTTCCAGTTTGGCGGTGACCCATTCATGCAGCATAACCCCACGTAACTAAGTTTTACTCCAACTCCATAGAGCACACGTTCAGTATAAATATATTATTCCTTAAATATCATCCACACGTACATCTCGCAGTGATTGTGTCTTGGCAAGTTACAAGCTTTCTGTAGATACCTTACATGTTACTCTTTACGGATAGGTTTCAGAGGAACAGCCGTGTTAGTCTGTATTCGCAAAAAGAAAAGGAGGACTTGTGGCACCTTAGAGACTAACCAATAAAGTCTGCTGCAGTTTCCACGGTAAACATCTGATGAAGTGAGCTGTAGCTCACGAAAGCTCATGCTCAAATAAATTGGTTAGTCTCTAAGGTGCCACAAGTCCTCCTTTTCTCTTTACGGATAAGTATTCTGTAAGACGTGTTTGGTGCAGTGAGTTTGTCAGGTCTGAGATGAGAGTTGTTTGCAAAGAACAGGGGACCCTCTGCCAAGGGGTTTCTTTGTCACAGAAGTTAATCCTGACAAGAAGAAATAATTCACCCAGAGGCACCTCCACGAGACGGCAGCCATGGGGGCTGTCGGCCAGCCAATGTGTAACCCTGCTAGGAGCAGTGGAGCGGGTGCTGTGCCACCTTCACCAATCTGAACACTGACCGGAAGTTCTCCAGAGTTATTTTTTTAAGAAAAACACTTACTCCATGTGTCGTAAAATTCGGCAGCAGTGCCACGCTGTGTTTCCTTGCTGAAACCTGGCTGACTCTTTTGCTCTTCCATCATAAGCCCACCCTGTAAGGTTGCTTGTGAGTGCTGGACAGTTGGTACTGATCTACCACGAGAGGGGTGCATATGCATGTTTGTGAATACGCACTTGCTTATGTGGTGGTGGTGACATGCCTGTGATTGCAGTTATCATGCACTTTTTTGCACACTCCCTCTTCATACATAGTTTCTCTGCTTGAGCTCCTCGGAATCCCCATTCCCAGTGGTACAATCTTCCCACTGCACTTGCTTCTGGTCCTGAAAAGTTCCCACATCATCGCCTGCTCCCTGATGATGTTGCTATATAGAGAACACTCCAGTAATTTTTAGAGGTTCTAAAATGTGTTGGCTGCAGTTTTCTCCCCCCTTGTATCTTTGGCTAGCTGGAGTCATGGCACTAGGGGAGCCTGGCTTAGCAGGAGGAGGGATGCAAACATGGGGCCTGCCAAAGCCCACTGGTGCTAGTGGAAGCCTTTCCCATGTGGCTGAGTGAGTCAGCAGTGAAGTGTGTCTCACACAACCCTGACACACCTCTTGTGAAGCCCCAGGTGTGGGGAGGGTGCCTCACGGGGTGGCCCTGAGGCCTTCAGGGTGATCCTGTGGAGTAACCTGCATCGCACAGGTATGGCCTCACTGCTTGTGAGTAATGTGGGCGTCCAGAAGTCCTGCCAGTAAAACCTTCAGACCACTCCCCACCGCCATGGAGTCTCTCACTTAGGAAGAGCATTGAAGCATTGCTTGAACTACGTATTTTAACTCCAAAATATGTGCGCGTGCAGGAGATACAGGCACAGGACTCAATGGACTTTGCCGATATGAACGATGGGGAAGCTCTGTAACTTTCTGCTGCTGAATTCCCTGGGGGCGGCTGTGCGCTGGTATGGAGCGTCCCTGTCCTAGAACTGAGAAGAGCTTCTCGTGTCGTCAACACCCCACCTGAGCGAGGCCTAGTGTTGCTCACCCATGTTGCTTCCCTTTCCCCTTGCAGGTGTGTAAAGGAGCCCCTCAGCATGAGGAGATCTGTCTGGGCCTCTTCACCCTGGTCCTCACGGAGCCTACTCAGGCACAGAAGGTAAGGCACGGTATGCCCAGCTCCTGCCTTAGGATGGCTTCTTTCACTGGGCGCTCTGCTTACCAGACAAGACATTTCTAACTGTGGCGGCTTTCCAGAGGCGCCTGCAGGCACTGAGGGCTCCCTGGGCTGGTGTCCTCAGCTCAGTGAGCGATGCTGATGGTATGGAGGAGATTACTCAGCTCCCACTGTTCTACTTTCAGTGTGTTCACATGGCACAAACATTGGCCTTTGTATTTCAGCAACAGCAGCTATGCTGGGGGATGTTAATGCTGTCGTACCAAGGAACGGAGTCTTGGTGGCTGTATCTTTGGCAGCTTTTGGGTTAATTGTTTTTGGTGGGGGTGGTGGTGGTGTCCTAAATAAACGATGGGAACTGGGGAAGGCTGTTACCTCCTGTCTCTGCGGTTCCAGAATGGAGATGTTTCTGGCTGGCCAGATGTATTTGCGTACAAAAGTAATTATCTAAAATCTGGATAATAAACAAATTCATTCCATAAGCAAAACTGTGTGTGAGAAGCCCGGCTCTAATAAGTTGGCAAGCTGGATTTTGTTTTTAAATATCTTTTGGAATGGGCTGTTAACAGCTATTTAGTTTCCTGGATGCAGGTTAGACAGTGTTGCTGCAAACCAATGAAGCGTTTTGGGAATGAAATGGAGCGTGATTTTTTTTTTTTGCTTGTAGAAATTGTGACTGCGTTGTAGGTAGAAGGATTTAGTAAAGGGATTTGCCCTGCTTTGCAAATGCAGTGAAATGCCATCCAAATACTTTGAGATGCAGATTGCGAACAGCTTCTCAGCAGGAGTAGCTAAGGCACAAGATGGGCAAGTGACACTGCCAGAAACACCGGGTCATGTGGTGGTGTTTGAAACTCCCATCCTGGGCTTCTCTACATGCAGCCTTTTGCACTAGCCACTGACTGGCACTGCTTTTCTGCTGTAGCCTGCCTGCCTGCCTGGCCACCGTAAGCAGGGACCTGGAGGTAAAAACAAGAGTACAGCTTTTTGCTGAATTATTCATGTTACAAACACGCAGTAAGGGACAGTCACTTTGTTCTAAAGAGCGCAATCCAAGTGAAGATGAAAGGCAACAAGTGTGTATAACAGACAGAGAGAAGAGGGGAAGGGTAACAGTGCTGGGGAGAGCTGATTAGAGAGCCTAGCTATGTGAGCTGTTAGCTGTGTTAATGAAATGGGTTTGCTGTCTAGTAATTGGATTGACAGGGAAAGCAGCTCCTTGTTGAACCCAGTCAATCATTTCCCCCTTTTCTCCTGTCACTTCTTTGGAAGCCTTGGCTGTCATATAGAAATGAAGAACATGAGTCAACAGTGTGTGTTTTGTTTAAACATGGTCCTCTTGTTTATCGCTAGAACAGCCTGAAAATGGGTATGAAACTGTTTTCTGGTTTAAAATCAGTGTACACCTGAAATTGCTGGTTGCTTGGGGAGGGAGTTTTCGGATGCAACCCCTTGGAGATTGTGGTGGTTCTCCTGAACTGGAAAATATTCCAGAGCATCATGATTCTCCACGAAGTGAGGTGGCCAGTGGATGCCGTGTGAGTGAGTGGGGAGGTTCCCCTCTGAAGTACCTGAGGTACCTGGAGTGACCAGCGCTGGAGTAGCACAGAGGCCCTGAGCCAGTTGAGAAACGGGAGCAGTGGAGCGTGTGCATGTTCGGGGGGAGGAGGGGTGTCTCTCCAGCTCGGAAAGGTTATTGTTGCTGCTGAGGTTTGGCTGCGTGACTGGGTCAGTGGGTGTCCCAGGCCTTTCCCTGGGGTCCTGGAACGCTGGCACGGGTCCTGCTGGCTGCACGTTCGGAAACGGGTCATTGGCAGTGTTCTGTCATGGAGTCAGGGAACTGCCCATTCTCTCAGTGCCGTGACCCATACCGAGGGCTTTCACTTGCCACATTGGCTCAAAAGCAGCCCTGGAAGGGCTGGGAGTCAGTGATGCTGAGGGGTGTTTGGTTCGAATGCTGTTCAGTGGATAGGCAACGTGCAGCATTTAAAGGGATTGAAGTAAACTCTTGAGGTGAGGGCTCTTCGTGGTCTGGTGTGAGCAGGGCTGAGTGGCCAAGTGTTAGGGATGCACTGTAATTGGACTAAGAGTGACTCATGCAGTTTTCTCTCTTCGCTGAGCCAGTGCTTTAAGGCTCGGGCTCTCTAAACCAGGGCCATAGCTCCACCTTCACCACCGACCCAGGACCGCTAAGCGGGGGGTGTCTCTTTCAGTGGAGTTGTAGTTATGTCCCCAAAATGACTCTTCTTAAAATACCAAACCAAACAACTCCCCTCCCTGATCGCTAGGACCCCCCCCCCACACACACACACACTCTTTGCTGATGCAAGCAGGCTTCCCCGCGGCTGAGCTGGGTTCTGTTCCGCCTTCCCATCAGTCACCAAAGCTGCTTCCAAGTCCTGACTCAGGAGCTGCTGGTGCAGCAAGGACACAAACCGATTCTCCCCGTCAGGGCTGCGCACGTGGGGCCAGTGCTCAGAAAAGTCTCGACCTGGCTGGTTCTGAACTAGGCCCCAGACAGCTACTGCAGTCACAAATATCACATAACTGGTGCCTGCCTCCCACAGCTTCTTCCTCTGCTCCAGCTCAGTGGCCACCCCAAAGTGTAGGCTAAGTGCTCACCGCAGTCCACGTGCTCTGGTATGGAGACTATGTAGTCTCTTAAAGGGTTAAACTCTTCCAATTAGAGTGAAATCCCCTTCTGGTGAGTTGTGATAAACAATCACTCCGGCAGGGCAGGGGTGTCCTGGCACCTGTACCCTGTCGAAGGGGTCTCCAGTCAGACTCTTCCTTGTGTTTGCAGCACCAGTGTCCTCCTTCCCTTTCATCTGTGCTGTGCCCATGGCTGCCCCGCTGCACGGGGTAGAGCGACGCTGGGCAAACAGTTCCCACCTGCTCTGTCTTCTCCGCACGTTCCTCTGTGGGAAGGGCAGTGAGGGGCAGAGCCTGCGTCTGTGACACCGTGCTGCTGACAGGCAGTGAATCGCTCTGCCTCGGCGGTGGCGGTGGAGGGCACAGCTGCTGCTCATGGCCCTACTCATTAGCCACCTGGCTGGCTCTGCTGCTTTGGTCAAGCACTTCCCTGTTCTTGGGGAATAATTGGATCAGCCAGCGGGATGGGGGCGGGGTTCTGTTGTGGTGGGTCATTGCCTCCTTCTTTCCCCCCCTTCCCCCCCCCCGTCCCCCCCCGTCCCCAGCAGGCATCTGGAGCCAGGACTGCAGAGTTTTATTTCTGGCTTTGCCACTGGCTCACTGCATGACCTTGGCAAGGACCCGCATCCCTCTGTGACTCCCATCTCTGTCTGTAAAGGGGGGATATAGCTTGCCCAGCTGATAAGGGACTTGTGGTGGCTCACTGCTTGGGGCAGGCTTTGAGATCCTTGCATGAGGGGCAAAGCTCCCTTCCCACAAAGCTGACAGGTTCAGGAATCCCTTCCCCCATCACAGAAGCACAGTCAGCTCTCGTGGGGCCTGTGACCAGAGCCCTGCAACTGCTCAGGAGGGAGAATTGGCCCGGGAACCCCCTGGGGGAATTGGTTGGTGGAAGGTAACTCCTGGCATGGAACGTGGCCAGGATGCCAGGGTTAGCGGCCACAGAAAGGGTGTGGGGTCTGTAATGATCACAAGAGCCAGGGCCACGGTATTGTGTCTCCTGCAAGAATGGGGATGTGCTGCCTGAGGATTTCTGGGTGCTAAGGCCGCGGGGCTGGAATACTTTGTTAATGTCTCCTGCTCTTTATCTGCAGTTTGACCCCCCTGAGACTCCACCCCCACCCCACCCCACATCTCTCATCTTCGTTTCCTTACTCCCAAATCTCCTTGGTATCTGTTGACACCTGTGTAGCCACGGTTAGTAACTCCTGAGCTCCAGTGGGGCTGCGGCTGGAGGCTGGCTGGCCGCACGGACTCTGGCCGTTTGGGGAGAGTTCAGACACCAGTGGGGCTGATCTGCAAGTCCCACTCATTTAATTTGTGTTGGCTGGAAATGTGGCTGACATGGTACTTGCCGTTCATTGCCGCTGCCTGAATTGGGCATCCTGCGTGCTGGGGCCTCTCGCTAAACTTGTCTTGCTCCCCGTTCCTCCCAGCATCTCATCCACCCTGTTCTCTGATGACAGTGCTTCTTTGTGCTGGCTCCTTTGGTCATCCCTTCCTGCGTCCCAGTTCCACGCGTTGGTATCCCTTTCTCTCCTGCCTCGCTGCAGCCCCGGCATTGGCTGGTGGGGAGATAAGCGCCAAAAGCGGGCTGGACCTACAACTTGTTAAAAGACAGCTCTGTGCCTCCCACTGCTGGCGTGGGAGGCTACCGACACCTTGCTGGCTGATTAAGAAGAAATGGGATCACAGCCGCCCCCTTCCCAGCCTGTTGAGGATCAGCTGAGGGATGCAGCCCCCCACGCTGGCAGAGATTAGCTGTGGTAAACTTGTCCAGCTGTGAGCCAGGACACTCGGCCCTTCAAATATCCAAGTGACAGCAGATGATGTGTAAGAAGCTGCCTCCTCCTCCCTGTGCCCTTTTGCTTTAATTAACTTCTGCTCTTGGACAAGAGGGGAAACAGAACCTCTCCCCCGAGTTTGAAGTGCCCATTTTCCCTTGGGTCTCCATCACGCGCCCCCCTCCTGCTGGAAGGGGAGGCTCTTCTGGATGGCCTGATTTATCTGTTTAAACTGCACATCCATCAGCATGTTCCCTTCCTATTAATTAAATGGGCTGTCTGAGGGGGTGGCTCTGACCCGCCGAGAGCAGGGACGAGATGATGAATCACTTGCATCCTTGAAACTCATCTGGCGATTCAGGTTCCCTTCCCTTGCCATCCAAGCAGGGTCACTTCTCCTCATGCCACCCACCCTTTGCTCCCCATCCTGTGGTCAAGACAGGTTAACAAGGATCCCATCTCATCTGCTTGGGTCTCTGTGCGTGAGACATGGAACTCCAGGGGCTGAGTAACAGTGCGTCTTGTACTCACCGTCCAACTTCCACCTTGAGCTGAGTCCAGTTCCAGACCTGCTCTTAAACAACTTTCATTTCCCCAAACCCTTTGGGACCCATGTGGGGTGAGAAGCTGAAATACAGCAGGACCTGTTGGGTGGGCTGGCTGCATCCTTCCCCATGGCACCAAAATACCCAGCGCTCAGGCAGCATCTTCCGAGTCTCTGTTCTTGCTGCTCCCCCCTCCTCTGGGGCCTTTTAGAAACAGGCCCCCGTCACACAGAATGTCCTCCTCCAAGCTTGGTCCTCCCATTTTTAGAGAGTCAGGAACCGGTCCGGGGTCTCTTGGGCTGGGCTCCATGGGTGTCGCGTCACAGTCCAAGTGAAGGCTCCCTCTGGGCTTGCACTGCAGAGCTTCAAGTGTGTTACCCCCCTGGAGCATGGCCACAAGGTAGCTGTCACAGGGAGCCGTAGCTATATGAAGCCAGCAAGTTCGAGTCCTGGAACCTCAGCAAGTTTCTCTTTCAGAGCAATTCTTTGAACCCCACTGTCCTTGGGTGTCATGGTAAGGGTTTCCTTGACCATACAGCTTCCTTGGGTCACTAAGTCAGCATGCCGGGGGTTAAATGCAGACAGGCCTCACCTCTGGGTGCGGGGAGGGGAAGCTCACAGCAGCAGGAGTATACCACACAGGAGAGGAGTCTGAGAAAAGCAATTAGATGTTACTGACTGAGAAGGAAAGATACTAGAGAGACAAGGCGGGTGGGGTGATATCCTGAGACAATGCTGCGTACAAGGAAAGGCCAGATGTGGATCTCATGAGCACTACTAAGGACACGCAGACATAATTGTCTGCGAGGGGAAATGCCGGGGGTCACTGAAGGCCTTCAGGGGACTAGTAGCAGAGTGTCATGGGCTGTAATCAGTGATGAGCTGCCAAAATCTTAACAATCGGTTCCCTCCTCACCCCATGAGGGGGTTGTGGCCCCCCCCTCCACCCTTCGGGACTCCTGCCCGATCCATCCCTGTCCCCTGACTGCCCCCAGAACCGGGCAGGAGGGTCTCATGGGCCACCATGGTGGGTGCCCCCCCTGCTCCTAAGAGCCAGAGGGACCTGCCGGGGGGCGAGGTGGGGAGTCCCGGTGGTGCTTACCTGGGGCGGCTCCCAGGAAGCATCCAGCAGGTCCCTCTGGCTCCTTGGGGTGGGGTAGTGTAGCTAGGGGGGGAGCAGGGGGAGCGGCCACTCCCCCCACTGATCACATCAGAAGTGGCACCTTAGGCACCGATTCCGTGGGTGCTCCGGGGCTGGAGCACCCACGGGGAAAATTTGGTGAGTGCTGAGCCCCACCGGCGGCTCTGCGCCCAGCCCTACCTCACCTCCGCTCCACCTCCTCCCCTGAGTGCGCTGCCCCGCTCTGCTTCTCCGCCCCCGGCTTCCCGCGAATCAGCTGTTCGCGGGGGAAGCCTGGGAGAGCTAAGAAGCAGGCTGCGGCTTCGTGCTCAGGCCCAGGGAGGCAGAGGCGAGCTGGGGCGGGGAGCGGTTCCCCTGTGTCGCCACCCCCCCGGGTTACCTGCTGCGGTGCGGGCAGCGCGTTCAGGGGAGGAGGCGGAGCAGAGGTGAGCTGGGGCCGGGTGCGGGGCGGGGAGCTGCTGGTGGGTGCTCTGCACCCACCAAATTTTCCCCGTGGGTGCTCCAGCCCCGGAGCACGCCACTTTTGGCCGGTTGTTAAATTTAGAAGCCCTTTTAGAACCGGTTGTCCCTTATGGGACAGCCGGTTCTAAAAGGGCTTCTAAATTTAACCCGGTTCTAGCGAACTGGCTCCAGCTCACCGCTGGCTGTAATTAAGGACAGGAAGAGGTAAGATCTGCACCAGGAGGGGTGCTGACTCTGGCATAGTCCTGTGGGAAGAGGTAGCAGCCTGGTCATCTGAGACTGGACAAAGCAGTAGGGAGCTTAGCGTGGGGTGTAGTCCCGGACCAGCGGATCCCATCAGCCCCTTCCATCTCTGCGACTTGCAGGCCTTGCAGGAGTTGCAGTGGTGTGTGTTAGGCTGAAGCCAGCGAGGCAGCTGCCTGAGGTTGGCGTTAAAGGCCAATGTTCCCTGGAGAGGCAGCAGGCGGCTCAGCCGGCTGGGCCCTGGCTCCTGTTTACGGAAGCTCCTTTAGCATCTCAGATTGATAAAAAGCCACACGAAACCTCCACCTGTTGTGTGAGTGTTTTATCCCTTCAGGTGCTGCATGAAAGGGGGAGAGCACCTGAGTGTGGGGAGTCCAATCAAAGAGCTCTTCCAGGGCCTCATTAACTCTCCAGAGGAGAATGATGAGACCACAGCCCTGCTCTCCGGAATAGCATGACATTTAACAGCACAAATTAACATTCATGTGGAATGACTTAGTGATTACTTCCTAATCACTCCCATCCCACTGCTCAGAGGGGAGGCAAGAGGAAGCCAGGGAGAGCTGTCAGAGCTGGTTACACCTTGGCCACTTGCTTTTGGAAAGGCCCTTCCTTTGCTGAGAATGTGACGCCTAGAATTGGCTGCTTCAGGGTGTGCCCTGGGCGAGGGGGGGGGGGGGGTGTCAGGATTTCAGTGGTATGGGTTGGTCTGTGAACTGAAGTTAGGCTAATTAACAGCCCATCCCGTGGTCTCTGCTTGATGAGTGGGAAGCCATCCACGGCTAGCAGTGATGTGGGAAGGAGCAGGTGGCATGGGAGTAGCCTGCTTTCGCTGCTGCAACTCTGGGCACCACTGGTTAGCCAGAGCCCTGTCGTGCTTGAGTTAGTTACCCTGACTGGTGCAGGTGCAGCATCAGCTGTGGCTGGTGTCTGAGACCCGGGAGTGGTGTAGGGAGGAGGCTTTGGGGATTGGGATGTGTGGGGGTTTTACCAGGCCAGACCTCCGTATGTGCTGTTCTCTGCACCACAAGTGGAGAGGCTGAGGACTAAATGGGCCACAGACTGAACTCCTGTTTCACTTCTAGCATTGGTCTCGGCAGGGCAGAACATGGGGGGCAAGAAGCATGGGTGTGGGGCGCTTTGGGCCCCAGCTCCATCGATCCAGCAACTTTCACCACCATTGTGAACCAGCCTTGCCTTTGGGGGGAGTTCTGAGTGCAGGAGAACTGGGCTAGCCCATGAACCAGTGTTTAAAGGCACCAGCACAGAGGCTGAGAGGGGACTCCGGTGGAATAAAATTCTAGCTTGGTGTGACAGCGGTAGGCCAGGTCTGAGGGGAAGGGAGCTTGGCTCTCCAACACAGTGACCCCGGTTATTCCCTCTGCCTGGATCCCCGGGGGTGCTCCTGCTTTACATGCCGATTCTGGTGCTAGTTTATTGAGTGTCCCAAGCCCTCAGCCAGGATCAGGGGCTTTATAAATCAGTCCGTTCGTTATGCTGCTCAGGTGGAGTCACCTGTACCCATCTCCCCCCACGTTGTCTCTGCTGCAGTGTTACCGGGATCTGGCGTTGGTGAGCCGAGATGGCATGAACATTGTTCTAAACAAGATCAACCAGATTCTCATGGAAAAATACTTGAAGCTGCAGGATGCCTGTCGGACTCAGGTGAGAGGAGAACTGCCTTGGAGTCGAACCTGATATCGGCCCTGGTGAGAGCGGAAAGGGGACAAGGGACTCAGCATCTTGGGGTTTGGTGACGGGATTGGAACCGTAAGCAGGAAGGGAATGTGGAGGAAAGAGCAATGTTGGATGAGTGTCCTCCCCCCACCATTGCTGCTAACACCCTCTTAGATGTGACCCTAGTGAACTTGGGGCTGTGGGGGTCTGTCTGTCTTGTGCCACAGAGGTGTAGTCATGGCTCTGTGGCCAAGGCTGTGCCGGGATCTGCGCTTGAAGCCACATCAAATTCCCCCTCTCATGCTGGCTCTGTTCTTCTCTGTCTCCAGCTGGTGTGGCTGCTGCGGGAGCTGGTGAAGAGCGGGGTGCTCGGGGCAGATGGCGTCTGCATGACCTTCATGAAGCAGATTGCAGGTGAGTGCTGCCTTGGGCCGGGTTCCTGCAGCAGTAGGGACTGGCCCCCATTGCGCTGCACTGCCCCAGGGCCCTGCCCAGCTATGGCTGCACCAGCAGGAGATCCACCCCATGGCAGCTGGAACAAAGCACGCTGCCTTGCTTGGGGTCTGTGACGCCTTGCCTGAGCTGGGCTGGGTCTGGACTTGCAATGGAGGCAGCTCACGCCCAGCTCTCAGAGCCTCGCTTTGCAGCAGTGGTGCGTTTCCAAGAGCCGGCTAAACCTACCTGTCAGGGGATGGAGAGGCTAGTGGGGCTGCTGCTTAGGCCTGGGAATCTGCGTCCTCTCTGTGAGGGGTTAATCCCTGGGTTAGGCCAGCAAGAAGCAGAGTGAGGTTAGGCAGCCTAGTGCCAATAAAGTCTCTGGAACAGCCAGTGGGCGTGTGGATTCCTCAACTTGTCAGCATCTCAGCTCCTGTGGCCTGGCACAGTAGAACCACTGAGACCAGCCCTGACCCATCTCTGACATACGGGCAGCCGAGGGGGGTGCTCGCATCCCCTGAGCTGGGACTCTCCCCTGCAGGGCCTGTAACGCTTCCAGAGGGGCAGGGCCAGGGCCTGGCAGTGTGGTAACAGCTCGTTTGCTCCCCCTGGTTCTCTGTGTAAACAGCCCCCTCTGTGCCATTCCAGGTCCACAGAGCAGTGTCACCACACGTCAGCGCTAGGCACCTACGTCCAGGGAGGAGGAATTTGCATTGCATAATAAAACTTGACATTTCATTTTTATTGTCTACATCTATGACATGGGGCTGGCCCAGCTGGCAATGGAAACCATCCCCTCGGCTGCAGGGAGGGGGAGGGCAAGGCTGGGTTGGAGGGGCCAAATGCTGAGGACGAACCGTGTCCCCCCCCCCACCCATCCTGCCCCCTTGCACAATGTAATAAACATGGTGATGGTGTCCCTGTTTCCCTTCAGTTGAGGCTCCCTGTGCGGGGCCCCATTCTACTCTGACGCTGCTGTCCTGCATTTTGCTATTTTTATGATGCCTTAATTGTTATGATCACATTGCAGTTGCTTGCAGCGTGCCTCATATGCGCTTCTGTATTTCCAAATGTCTGAGTACACCTCTGGGCTTCTAGCACCTTTAGCAGAGTGCTCCAGCTTCATGCTGGCGACTTGCTGGGGATCTCATTTAGAGGGGAAGTGAAGGCAGCTGTGAAACATGTCTGGAAGAAAGGGAAAGTTGATAGTAAGGACTTTCCCTCAGGAATTGTGGAAAATTGATAAGGGAAGCAAAGGGACACAAGGAGAAATCTGTGGCCCCAGAGTTAGGGACAATAAGGTGTTTTTGAAATATATTCGGGACAAATAGAATCCTGACAATGATATTGCTCCATTACTAGTTGGAAATGGTAGAATTATCAATAATGATGCAGAAAAGGTAGACGTGTTCAATAAATATTTCTGTTCTGAGTTTGGGGAAAAAATAGGTGTGTCTCATCATATGGTAATAATAACACTCTTTCCATTCCACTAATATCTCTGGAGGATGGTGTACAGAAGCTACTAAAGTTAGACATTTTTAAATCAGCAAGTCCAAATAACTTGTATCCAAGAGTTTGAAAAGAGCAGGCTGAGGAGCTTTCTGGACTGTTAACATTGATTTTTAATTAGTCTTGGAGCACTGGGGAAGTTCCAGAAGTTTGGAAGAAAGCAAATGTGCCAAGTTTTTAAAGAGGGTAAATGGGATAATCCAGCTAATTATAGATTTAGCAGCTTTACGTTGATCTCAGAGCGGCTAATACGGGATTCAGTCAATGAAGATTGAGAAAGCACGCGTTAAAGGTATTGAACATTGGCTAAGCGTTAGGTTTCGGAATGACAAGGTGGGTAAGGCGATATCCTTTATTGGACTAATGACTGTTAGCGAGAGAGACGAGCTGTCGAGCTACACGGAGCTCTTCGGGTCTGGGGAAAGTTCTAAGAGTGTGTCAGCTAAATACAAGATCAAAGAGAGAGGTTAGCATAAGTAGCTAGCTCATGTTCTAAGGGACCAGTGTGTGCTAGCTGTTTGATCTTGTATTTAGCTGTGACACTGTATTTAGCTGTGCCTTTCCCAGACCTGAAGAAGAGCTCAGTGCCGCTCAAAAGCTCTCCTGTCTCACCCGTGGAAGTTGGTTCAGTAAAAGATATTACCTTGGCCACCTTGTCTCTCTCACATCCTGGGACTGACCAGCGACAACAGCACTGCAGGCAGGTCTCAGAATGTACTTGCCACTGAGCGGGTGTGTTTCCAGGGGGGGTCTTGCAGGGATGAGTTCTTGGCCCTGCGTTTTTTAACATTGTAATCAATGACCTGGAAGAAAACATAAGTTGATCACAGAGAAAGCTTGCTGATGACGCACCAATTGGGGGAGTGATAAATAATGCAGAGGACAGGTCACTGATTCACAGCGATCTGGACTGACCAGCTTAGGATGGCTAAATATAAAAGTATACATCTAGGAATAAAGGCCAGGCTCTCTCTCTCCTGGGAAGCAGTGTCTCAGACAGATTTGGGCATCGTAGTGGACAGTCAGCTGAACCTGGTCTCCCAGTGCGACACTGTGACCAAAAGAGCACATAAACAGGAGAATCTCGAGTAGGAGCAGAGAGGTTATTTGAGCTCTGTATCTGGCACTGGTGGGACCATCGCTGGGATCCTTGGGATCCAATTCTGGTGTCCACAATTCAAGAAGAATGTTGATAAATTGGAGAGGGTTCAGAGAAGATCCCCGAGAATGAGTAAAGGATTAAAAAACCTGCCTCGTAGTGAAAGACTCAAAGAGCTCAATCTATTTTGATTAACAAAATGAAGGTTAAGGTGTGACTTCATTAGTTTGTAAGTACCTACATGGGGAACACATGTAATAAGGGACTCTTCAGTCTACTAGAGAAAGACATAACATGATCTAATGGCTGGTAACTGAAGCTAGACAAACACAGACTGGAAATAAAGCGCAACTTTTCCACAGTGAGGGTAATTAACCATTGGGGCAATTTACCAAAGGGTGTGGTGGATTCTCCATTACTGGCAATTTTAAATCAAGACAGGATGTTTTTCTAAAAGCTCTGCTCTAGGCATTATTTTGGGAAGCTCTATAGCCTGTATTATTCAGGTCAGACTAGATGATCACAATGATCCCTTCTGGCCTTGGAATCTATGAATCCAAGACAAGACTTTGCACTCCCATCAGGCCTTTAGCTGAAGATCTCAGAGCACTTTGCAGACATCCTCTAAGCTTTGCAGATTTTCTGGCCCAGAGAGAGGTGACTTGCCCAAGCTCATGAGGTGACTCAGTGGCAGAGCTGGGAATAGAACCCAGGAGTCCTAGTCGCCTGCTCTACTCACAATCCTACATTTATGCCTAAATGCGTGGAGCAGTGTTCCCCGTTTTCCTACCCGACCGATTGCTTTCCTGTCCCAGGCATTCTCTAAAGTGTCTGGTTCTTACTTCCCCTCTCCCCTAAACACCAAATCTCTTCCCTTTCTGCCTCTCACTCTGCCAGAAAGGTCAATATTGACTCTGTGTTCCAGAAACTGACAGTTCCTCTCTCAAGCATGCTCTAGGAACAAGACCCCCTCCATTTTTTGTATACAACAGAAAAGGATGGCAATCACCATGCTTGTTTCTGGGAACATGCTGAACACGTGCTTGGAAGCAGCCAGGTACCTGTGTAGCAGGCAGGATGGGCCAGATGTGAGGCTTGTACTGAGCTGGGGAGGAAAATACTGTCATTATGGTGCTCTGCCTCGCAGGGGCTGGGGCAGAGACAGTGGCTGGTTGGGATAAAGCTGACATCACAGACAATTACATCAATTAATGTAAGTAGCTGTTTGCTCCCATGCTGTGCTCTTGGTTGCAGGTGGGGATGTGACGGCAAAGAATATCTGGCTGGCAGAAAACGTCCTTGAGATACTGACTGAGCAAAGGTATGGTGCAGTGGGAGGCAGCAGTGTTGCTGGGAGCGGTCTTCTGACTGGTGGGAGCAGCGGGCTGGCCTGTGATGGGGAGAACTGGCTCTTTGGTCATCCGTGGGGCTAATGGAGACCTCCCTGCTTGGGCATGGCAAGGGGTGTGTTACAGGTTGTGTGTTTGGGGTGGGGTGGGTGGGGACATGTTGATGTCCCCATAGGTTGGCTTGTGGGCTGTCAGCTGGGTGATGCACTGGGATTGCAAGGAACTGAACCTGCCCCTCTGTACTGGATCTGACCAAAGCAGAACATGGCTTCGCCTTGAGTCCATGGCAGGGCATGGACCTTGTTCTCCTGTCATGAAATCCACTGCATGGCTGCAGCACGCCCCATAAGCACAAAATCCTCGTTCCCAAGCGCTGGGGCCGGCAGCGTACACCAGCTGTTGGTGTGTTGGCTGCCTCCCGGGTGTCCCGCTTGGCACTACTGGCTGTTACCTCTTGGGTGTTTTGTAATGCAGCTGGCAATGCCAGGCAGGATCAGACCATCAGTTCTTCTAGCGTGGTGGGTCACAGAAAGCTGATATCCCATAATGCTCCTAGCCAGTTGTGCAATGTGCTGCCGTGATGCCTTCCCCCTGTATGTGACCAGCTTCCCCCTGAAACAATGGGACTTGGTCATCTTGTGCCATGGACAGAACATCCAGGACTCTCTGGGGCAGTTTCCTAGGAATATTTTTCTCCTGACTTTCCAGAGTCCCGATGGAGGGTGTTCCTCTTAGAGGAGTGGTTTGGAATTCATTGCCCAAGAGCTGATCTTTGTCAGCTTCCTGTGCTTAAACAACAGCTCCCCGCTTCACTGGGGCTGCAACCTTCAATGACTTGCTGTGGTCAGGCAATGGGGAGACATTGTCCTACGGGTTCTGCATTGTCCTTTGTTGGTAAAGCGGGGGCTAGTTGATGATAAACAGACTTGGTAGTGTAGCCCTTAGCTGGGCGGTGGTGTTACTTTTAAATAGATTGATTTTCACAACTCACTGTTTATAATAACAGCAGTTCTCCTGAAATTACTGATTGCTGCGCTTAGCAATCATGGTTCAGCTCCCGCGTACCACTGTGCAGGCGGCCTTTCCCTACACGCTGCCACGCAGTGCCATCTAGCGCATCTGCTACAAACCTGCAGGGCTGGAGGGGGCCGGCCCGGGACTTGTTGCTATGGCCTAGAAACCAGTTGGGAGTTCTTAGTCCGCGTGTTTATGTAACCATTAGCGGTCAGCACTGCTAGGGCTTCCCTCTGCCAGCTCAGCTGATGCACCTCAGTCCTGCCCCTGCCCCCAACCCCTGCTGTTCTGTCCTTGGGCCCAGCATTGCCCTGCCAGTTCCTGTCCCAGCCACTGTGGCTGCTCTGCTCCAGGGGCTCCTCTGAAGCAGGCTGCACATCTTGCCAAATTATGTTATGGTTTTGTTTGCGAACAAATGACTAGAAAATGTTTGCAGGGGGAAAAGCAACTTCTCTCCCATGTGATTCAAAGCCACATTTGGACTGGGATGTGCAGGAGCCAGCCCAGCACATTAAATCACAGGAGATTTCCCCTGGGGGTAGGACTTTGTCAGGGAAATGATATGAGGGGAAAGGCTAAGCCCGTTTTGGAGGCATTGCTCGATTTTTCACAGCACACGCAGGTCAGAGAATGTCTGAGCACAAACAGAGCTGAGCCCTGGGAGGGAGCCTGCAGGGAGAACCTGCAGCTCTTTGCTGGGATTTATATGCTTTGATTAGGGGGAAGCCAAGACTTTAATTAAACAGCACATGAGAAAAATCTAATTCTGCATTCAGAATGTCGACTGCTTTGTTTAATTAAATACAGCAACAACAGAGCCACTCCCTGGGCTCTGGCTGGCTTGGAGAGGAGGCGAGCCCACCACCGCTGCTACACTGGATAATTTAGCCACTGGCCGCTAGTGGCCAAGCGAACATGACGCTCATTTGCTCTGCCTGCCGGATCTGTTAATCCTGGGGCTGCTGGCGGCGGCTTGGTCCCTTTTGACAATGGTTTTATATTCGTCTGCATCTTGGTTGGGCGAGGGGAGGAAACTGATCTGACAGGCACTGCCCAGATGCAACCTCAACCCCCGCTTCTTGCTGCCAGTCCAGACAGCTCGACTGCCTGTTTAAGCTCTGTGCGAGCACAGGGGTTAGGGGCAGTCTAGAGTGCCTGGGAAAGCAAACACTAGTCACATCGGGGCTCTTCCCCCCACCCCTCCTGGGTGATTTAGGGCAGCTGACTCATTTGCCATTGAACCATTATCTCCTGGAGTTACAGCTGCAGCATACGCAGTGACCCTTGTGCAGGGCTCTGATTTACAGCTCTCCGAGCTGAGCAATGGGGGTGATTATCAATCACGCTAAAGGCACCGAGCTATTCTGGCCCATTCCCAGTTCATGGCTGCAAATAGCAAGGCTGGGTAATTTACTGGCTGGCAGTGTTTGTCATTGCATTCAGGGAATCGGTTCTGATGCTGCAGGGGTCCGGAGGGAATAGTTCACTCTAGGTAAATGGCAGCATTATGGAATTACAGAAACGTGGTTCTTTGTGGTGCTGGAAGCAGGCGAGAGCCTGTGAGGGGACAAAGGTCTCAGCCCCAGAACTCCTGTGTGCCTGTCCTCTAGAGCCTGTTAGGGCCCGGGGCACTGCACAGGGAGGGTGGTCAAAGTAACTAGCTAGATTGGCAGCAAAACCTAGTCAGCTGCTGGCCTGGCTTGATAGAATGCATCTGCTTCTGGAAGACGTCAGCTTTGGTCCCCCCAGGCCCGGCAGACCAGGAGCGTCACTGTCTGTGCAGCGTGCGAGGGCCCATCCTTGTCGGAGGCTGGAGCCAGTTGCCCAGGTTAGAGACCCGGGCGCTGTGAGTGGGGCAGGTGCAATACACAGCTAGGACTTGCACTGGAGGGAAAGGCCTGTTTGGTCTCCCAGCCCCTCCTGCTTCTCTGGTCCCTGCAGCACTGACTCCAGTGTGTTGCCCAAATGTCTCTCCTCTGATGCTGCTCCCAGCCCCTCTGCTACAACCTTGTGCATCTCCCTGGTGGTTACGCCGTTCTCAGTCACAGCTGCTTACTCCAGGTCCTCCCCCGTCCCCTCGGTGCTCCCCCCCTCCTGTTCGTTTGCCTTTCCTTCTCCTCGCGTTCTTGTTCAGCCAGGTGAGGGGGGCACCTAGTTTGGTAGCTGGCGTGTTACTGAAGGCTGCCAGAGCCGTTCTCGTTGTGCTCACTGAAAATACGGGGACAAGCACAGCCTGCTCCGGTGCTGCCACTCGTCCCGTAGCCCTGGGGATCCGGATCTTTCGGCAGCGCCACATTGTTTACCGTAGGATGCACGTAGTCCGTGAGCGGGGTGGCAGCCCAGAACTGCAGCCTGATGAAACGAGGAGCTGCTGTTCGAAAGTTGATGCTTCGTTAACATCAGTAGCATGTGACTGTCTGGTCTGGACACTCACAACATTTGCTGGCTCCATCTGCTCTGACAGGCTGAGCTGGGAAGAATGAAAGCTCATCTTGTGCGATCTAATGCCGGCATTGGATGTCTCTAGTTCTGTTTACCCTGCGTTGTGTGCACTGGGTCCTGGCTATTGATGCCGTGAGAGAGCTGCTGGGTGCAGAAAGTTACACTAAGGCCAAGTTTCCCTATGGCCCAGCAGCTGATTCCCCTTGTCACTGGCATACCCAGTTACCCTGCAGGGTGCCCCAGCTGGCCCGAGGTTGCATGGCCCTGTCAATGTATGCAGAACTGCACACACAGGAAAACCCACCCTGCCCCAGCATGCTGGCCATGCACATAGGAGAAGCCAGGCAACAGCTTGTGAGAAGGCTCTTGGCAGAGAGGGGAGGGGTTGCTGGCAGGGCTGGGGTGTGGCGGAAGGTCAGCACTTGGTGGATGAGGGCACAGATTCATAGATCCTAAGGTCAGAAGGGACCATTATGATCATCTAGTCTGACCTCCTGCACAACGCAGGCCACAGAACTTCACCCACCCACTCCTGCGAAAAAAACCTCTCACCTATGTCTGAGCTATTGAAGTCCTCAAATCGTGGTTTAAAGACTTCAAGGAGCAGAGAATCCTCCAGCAAGTGACGCATGCCCCATGCTACAGAAGAAGGCGAAAAACCTCCACGGCCTCTTCCAATCTGCCCTGGAGGAAAATTCCTTCCTGACCCCAAATATGGTGATCAGCTAAACCCTGAGCATATGGGCAAGATTCACCAGCCAGATACTACAGAAAATTCTTTCCTGCGTAACTCAGATCCCACCCCATCTAATATCCCATCACAGGCCATTGGGCCTATTTACCATGAATATTTAATTTCCAAAACCATGTTATCCCATCATACCATCTCCTCCATAAACCAAGACCAAGTGGGAAGCACGATGGAAGGCACAAAGCTGGGGCCGGGAGGAGGAGGAGGTACCGATGTTATAACACTGGCTAAAGGCTAGCTGAGCATAGGGCTGTGCCATCTGCTCTTCATGCGGCTTTAAAAAGGCCAGCTGTAACTCAGTCCCCAAGTGGGGGACCCTGCACACTAATGCTGGATGAAAAAGCCTGTATCCCTGTGTGGTGAGTGCTTCCCCCGGAGGTGAGCCGGGCTGAGCATGCGCCAACTCCTGGTTGGGAGGGGGCTGGGAGATGCAAGAAGCTGGATTTGATGGGCCTGGGGTCTGAACAGATAACAGGTTGCAGGGTAGAGGTGACTGGCTCTCGCTATAGTCTGGGTAAGTTGTTTAGTCCTGCTCCTGACCCCTTCCGGGAAAGCGTGTGATCCAGTGTTTAGAGCAGGGCTGGGGGGTCAGGACCTGCTGAATTGTGTGACCTAGGGGAAGTTGCTTCCTCCCATGCCTCGATTTCCCCATTTCTGGGATGGGGATTAATGCTAATAGAGCGCTTAACAGGTCTTGGCTGGAGAGGAGGGTGGTGCTGGCTCAAGGTGCTGTCCCTTGCTTGCTTCCAGAGAGTGGGTGCTGAAGAGCAATATCCTGATTGCCATGGCTGTGTACACGTACCTGCGGCTCATCGTGGACCATCATGGCACCTCGCAGCTCCAGGCCCTGCGCCAGAAGGAGGTGGACTTCTGTATCTCCCTGCTCCGGGAACGGGTGAGGGGCTGTGTGATTGGGGTGCTGGTAGGGGGAGAGGTCCCCCTCCGAGGGAGTGCCTGGGTGCAGTTGTGGGGGTGGGAGGGACCTGTTTGTCCCAGCAGACACGTGGTTTTGGTCCTTCCTCCGCCAGGAGCCTGAGCCCTGCCAATCTGTGTACCTTTTCAGCTTGTCCCATACAGTTGGGGGGTGTCTGGGGTGCAGGCAGCAGCACTTGCAGCTGCTGTGAAATCGGAAGCGGTGGGCTCCGCTCCCTGCATGCCTGGCTGGAAGTTTGCCCATTGGTTGGCGTGTTCTCAGCCCAGCTCTCTTCCCCCGGCACTGAGAACAGCTGGTTTTATGGGGCTAGTTCCTGTGGGGCCTCTGTCCCAGGTCCAGGCCCATTTCCCTCAAGCTCATCACAGACACTGATGCCTTCTCATCGTCTAGCTGCAGCCCCCCAAAATGCCAGCATCTCTGTGGTGTGCAGCCAATCCTCACCTGTGCTCTAGAAGCCACAGAACCCCTGGCTTGGCGGAGGAGGCTAGAGGACTCCGGGGCCATGCTTCCCTTCAGGGTTATCAGTCCTGCTGGCACGAATGGCTCTCTGCAGCAGGTAGGGGTCAGCCCCTGTGCCCCACATCTGTCTCCCCTCCACCCCCCCCCCCCGCCTTCTCCTGAGCTGGCGGGACTGCTCAAGCATCAAGGGCTGAGCTTCAGAGACTGTCCACAGTTGTGGAGATGAAGCGCTAGATTTACGGCCCCGTTGTTTGTTTTACACTAGAGAACATTTTAAAATAGCCATTGACCTTCCCTCCTGTCACCCAGCCCCTTTAGAACCCGCTATCTTCAAAAGCGGAGCGGCCTGCCAGGGCAGGAGAGGAAATGTTGTGCAAAGAGTGAATCATCCAGAGCCTGCTCCCAGGTTCAAGAACTGAATGTTCCCAGTGCCTCCCCCCACCCCTCCCCGCAGCCCCCTCCTCAGGAGCAGGTAAACAATACATGATCTCTCCTCTCCCTTCCCCAAGTTCATGGACTGCTTCATGATTGGCCGGGACCTGGTGAGACTCTTGCAGAACGTTGCTAGGATACCCGAGTTTGAGCAGCTCTGGAAAGACCTTATCCACAATCCGCAGGCGCTGAGTGCCCAGTTCACAGGTAGGTGGGGCACAGGGGAGGTTACCCTGCCACAGCCAGCAGCACCTGGAGCTCTGCCGGGGCTCTCTGGCTGCAGGTCAGCCGCGCGTGACGTCCCGCATCTGTGCGTACACACCTTTGCATCCTCTTAGATGCACACAGCTAGGCGCAGCCAACCACGAGGGACAGGCGATTGTGGGTGAGGACTGTCAGCACCGCTTAGCCTGCGCTCCCGGACTGTGGGCAGAGCAATGTGGGGAGAATCCAGTGCAGAAGCTGCACGTCCCGGTGTCCCCCAAGGGCTTGTTCCCCTCCAGCAGATCCCTCCTCCTCGGGGCTCCATGACTCACCTGGGGCCAAACTTAAGTCCTCAGCAGAGTTCGAGCAGCTGGCTGCTTCTCAGCTCCGATATCCTGGTGTGTTCTGCTGGGCTCTCAGAGGAGAGGGTTCCCCTGCGCGCACACCTCTAAAAGGCCATTCATGAGTCCACCTCTGGCAGAGCCAGATTCCCCTCCAGAGCCACTCTTGGCCAGTGCTTAAACACAGTAAGTTGTGCCCTGCCTGCTGCCCCCTTGGCCGTGGGGATTACGGAGCTGGGCTGGGTCTCCTGCCACAGGCTTTGTCCCCAAGTGGCTTCCATATTTCCTTACATACCGCAAGGGCCTGGTGCACATCTGGGCTCTGAGTCTTCCAGATGGCATGATCAATAATTCAGCCAGCTTTAATTACAAAGGCAGCCAGACCCCAGGAAAACATAGTGCAGTTTGATTACATGTTCTGGACTTAAAGCGTCCTTCATTGTAATTAATATTTTTAATTGTCTGAACTGAAAACAAAGCTGAAGGTGGATCCCAATGATAGAAAGCATCTGAGTTCTGCAAACTCCCTGGGAAAGAGTCCTGGGGAACCTTTGAAATATCGAGCGAGGGCAGCAGATGCTGCTGTGATTATCTTTCCCCAGTATGCTGGCACACCTGACGAGCAGGAACACTCCGTTACAGAGCTCCCTGCACAGGCCAGATTAAAATAGCCTTGTTTTATTTTAGATCTCTATATGTCTCAGTATAAATTATTCCTTGCTCTGGAGGTCGTCTCCTCGTTAGCTGTCTGCAGCAGTTCTAATGAGCTTTCTGAAGGAGGACTTGAAAGTCCGCTATCCCAATGCCTTGTCCTGGGGGGCCATGTTAATGGCACTTCAAAGAACTCTGGTTCCACTCAGGCAAGCTCGCAACATGTGTCTTCTAATCAAAACCTCATTAAGCCTCCTAATCCCAGCCTCCTTCCCCTTTGGCAGCCTCGGCAGAGAGGCCAGGGGCTGAAGGGGGCCCCATAACTGAGCTCCCCTCACCCCGAAGGAGGGTCCCTGGGTGTCAGGGCTGGGACGCTGTGCTGGAGGCTTTGGTGTGCGCAGCCCTGCCCATCCATAGGGTAGGGAGAGGTCCTCAGTCTCCAGGTGCTCAGCCCTGCATCTTTTTTCTACTCTAAACTCCCTGAGAATTTACCCCAATCACCAACTAGTTCTCCCGCTGAACACTGAGGCTGTTCGTCCCTGGAGGGCCTGGGCACTTCACAAGCGCTACTCCAGCTTCCCAGCAACTCCCTCCTCACCCAGGGAAATCGGTCAGCAACTGTCCCCATTGCCATCTCCTCTCCACAGCAGCCACACAGCTGGCTCCTCACCATAAGGTATCCCCCCCGCCAGAATCTTCCTACTGCAGTTTTCCTTGGTGGGTGTTTGGTTTTGTACTGCTGCTGTTCTCTGCCCTTGTGCGTGCTGCCAAGAGCCTGGCCTAAGCACTCGGCAGGACCGCAGTTCCCTCTGGCAGCTGGCTATTTGCGTCTGCTTTCGCATTTGATACTGACTCAATCCCTTGTGCTGCGAACCTCGCCCCCTGACTAGTGCAGGCTGGCCAGGCCCAGGAGAGCGTGCTGCGAAGTGCTGGGGCTGGCAGAGAAGGGAGGTCTTGGCCCCGCAGGAGAGCTGGGAACGCAGGGAGCTGCGCTCGTTCCCTCCCGAGTGCCTGGTGGGTGCTTGGAGCGTTTATTAAGCAAGGCTTTTTTGAGGTTGCCTTTCCCTGATGTGCAGCTCACTCCATGCAGAGCTCCTTTCTCTCCGTTCGGGCTCTGAGCTTGTAAGCAGGCAAAACTTTTCTCCTCCTCTCCACCCACCCTCCGGAGGTGAGGACGGGGTTTCGGGTGTATTGAAATGATTTCAATGCCAATAGACCAAAGTGCACCTGGTGTCCGTAACTCTGACCCCTTGTACCTGCATCAGAGTGAGCAGATCTGTAAATCAGTCAAGTCCTGCCAAGGAATGACAGGCCTTCTCTGCCGCTATCACGGCTCCCTTTCTCACACCTTGCCTGGCTCTGGCCTTTGGAACCTAGTTCATCTATACCTCTCTTCCCCTCTTTGTCTTCCGGGGGTTCCTCTAGCCCTGAGGACGTGCCGGGGTTAAACTGGACCCACATCCCCAGTGCTATGTGACAGCCATGCCGTGGGGTCCCAAATGAATGCTGGTGGCTGAGATCAGCAATGGAGCAGAGAGCTGCTGTCGGCCTGCTGGCTCGTGGGCAGCTGAGACAAGCTGGCGGCTCTCATGGCAGACAGGTGGCTGCGTCCCAGCTGACAGTCGCTGGCCGCCTTGGTGGAGAGGGGTCAGAGTGAACAAGCTCTGGAAACTGCTCGGCAGTGGAGCAGATGGAGCTTGCGGCCCTGCCGGCCCTGCCGTGCTTGTGCTGTGGCTGACCCAGACCCTGCAGTAGGGAGGCTGTCAGCGTCTCACTGACCTAGGAGCACGAGTTCCAGTTGCAGCCCACCGCGCACAGCCCCTGGAGAATGCCTCCGGTCTGCGCCGGGGCTGACCTGCGTCAGTGCTGTGGTCTGAGAAAAGCCAGTGCTCTTACGTTTGTCCTTGTCCCATTTACCCCAGTTAAACCCAAACTGGCCTCATGCTTTCTCCCAGGGGTGCTCTAGAAGGGATGGGGAATCTGCTCTGCTGACAGGACTCCTGAGTTCCATTCCCAGCTCTGGGAGGGAGCGTGGTTTAGTGGTTAGCGCAGGATCCTGAGTGAAATCTCCACCCCTTCCCAATACCCAAAGCTCTGGTCTAACAGGAACTTTCGGAGCCACTGCAAGGCCAGGAGCCAGTGCGGACATGGGATCGGCTCTCCACAGGTGCCATGGTGAACCTGGCTGGGTGTGCGCAGGTACAGACCTCTTGGCTTTTCTTCTTCTTAGGTGTCCTGCAGCTCCTTCAGTTGAGGACCTCTCGCAAGTTCCTGGCCTGTCGGCTCACCCCTGACATGGAGACCAAGCTGCTCTTCATGACGTCCCGGGTAACAGCTTTGCTCTTCCAGAGGGATCCCAGCTGGCGGAGAGGGGAGGGGGAATCAGGGTACCATCAGTCACAATGGAATTGGGGGTGCATGAGCTTTAGAGGGTGGGGGCCCTTGGAGAGCTTCTATCCTGTCCCATCCATCCTCCTTCCCCAGTTGCTCCTGGTGCAGCCAGCTGGGTGAAGGCCAGTTTCTGTGCAGGTGAAGTTGCAGGCAAGTAAGTGTGACCTTAGCGCTGGGGAAGGTGCCAGATTGACAGCTCTGGAAAGCAGAGGCCTCCGGTAATCCCCAGAGCCAGCCCCGTAAGAGCAGGGTCCCTCCAGGCTGTCCTTTGGAGTGGCTCAGCCCTGGGTTGAAGAGACCACCCTGGGGTTGGGAGGGTGCTTCACAGCCTGGGACCCAGGTAGTCCCCTCTCTACAAGGGGGCCAGGGCAGTGGTTGGACGGGCCAGGGAACAAGAGATCAGCTGCCCCGGCCTGGTCTGGATTTAACCCAGTGACTGAGCGACAGCTGCTGGTTGCCATGGACCCACTGGGGCCAGCAGAATGGGGGAAGTGGCGCCCCCTTGGCTGGGCCTGCTCAGCCTTTCCCTTTGTTTTCCAGGGAAGCTGGTTCTTCAGCCAACTCCAGCTTCCCCTGAGAGAGGGGCGTGGCAGGAGGAGAGCGGTGGACCAGCTGATTTGCTCATTGCCAGCCATGTAAATCTGGAGTCACTCCTTATGACTTCATTGGAGTTGCTCTGGGGTAAACCAAATGTCGCCAAGAATAGAATTTGGCCCCAGATATAGAAAGGCTTCCCGTTGAGTGTTTACTTTGGCTGTCTGGTTTAGTGGCCTTTGATTGGGCCAGGCATAGCCTTCTAGCCCCCTGTCAGTGTGTGATGCCGTGGGGCGGGCGGAGGAGAGCTCATCCCTCTGCAGCTGCAGTTGTTTAGCTGGTGCCGATTTCTGCGTGGCTGGGGTAGCAGGGCCCGGAGTAGCAGATCTCTGCAATGGGGGGGACATGGAAGCTGGAGTCAGGAGTCTGGGGTTAAAAACATGAGCCTTCTCCACTCTGGCCTCCGTACGCCAGTGGAGGGAGGGAAGGGTGGCCGGCCAGTGCTGAGCGAAGCATGCCCGAGACACTCATTAAAAGGCGTTACATTGGTTTGGCAGGGAACTTTGCTGCAGGCTGGCTGATTTCTGGGGGGTTGCTTTTTCTATATGGTTGCTGTGTGGTGGGTGAGCTGAGCTCTGCCAACCTGCAGCCCTTTCCCAGAGGGAACGGGAACTCCACAGTGATGCCAGGGTTAGCCTTTCTTGGTGCGCAAACGCCAGGCAGGGTTTGTTTCCCCTTGCAAGCGAAGCTTGTCTTTTCCCCATGCTGCGGCAGCTTGCTGTGGGAAGGAAACGAACTTCAAAGATCTGAGTGCTGGACTTGGGTCCTGGAGGGTGCATCGGGGCGCAGGGCGTGTCTCTGGCAGAAAGCTCAATTCTGTCCTTCCTGTTGGAGAAACCTGCCCTTGGTGCATGGGGGATGGTGGCTGGAGTTTCTCTGGGGCCCTTTCGTTCTTCGGTTTCTGCTGATGCTGCTTGGGGATGGGGGGGGGGGGCTGTTTGTGCTGGAAAGTCACTGCAGCTACTGTTGGCCACTCACAGCCTCCAGTGGATTGCAACTGAGGCAGCTCCGAAGTGAAGGCTCTGTGTCCCAGGCCTGTCCTCCCAGATACTCGTGTCTCTGAACCAGACTCCGTGTGTCTGCCCCTACCTGTGTTTCTCCTCCCCCTCCAGGTGCGGTTTGGCCAGCAGAAGCGGTACCAGGACTGGTTCCAGCGGCAGTACCTGTCCACCCCAGACAGCCAGTCCCTGCGCTGTGACCTTATCCGCTACATCTGTGGGGTGGTCCATCCGTCCAACGAGGTGCTGAGCTCTGACATCCTCCCTCGCTGGGCCATCATTGGCTGGCTGCTCACCACCTGCACGGTAAGCGCGTGGGGCAGGGCCATGTCCCCCCTGACTCATCCATGCACCAGGGAGGAGCAGGGTAACATACCCAGTGCTGATCAGAGAGCCCAGCCTGCTCATCGCTGTCTGGGCAAGTAGCTGGGGGAGTGTGCATGACAGAGACATGGGTTGGATTTTCCAAAAGGAAGCTGGATCTCTGTGTCCCAGCAAGGAGGGCTGGGATTCCGGACTCCTGAGTTCTCAGCCTGGTTCTGCCCCTGCATTGCTATGTAACTTTGGGCAAGTCACCCACACTGCCCACTCCACTCCCGGCCTCATTCATGCCACATGGCATTGCTCTGCCTACAATCCAGCAGCCATTTCTCCAGGGGCGTTGCGGGATCCTGCCCAAATAGGCACTTGTGTGGCTCTCTGTGAGACGCTGGTAAGGCCCAGAGCGCTGCCGGGAACATATCATCCTCTCTCCTCAGCTGCTCTCTGTTTGTTATCCTGGCCAGCGCCGGGATTGAGCATGTCAGACACAAGCCATGACGGGACAGCTGCTGGAGGGGAGATCCTTTCGAAGGGGGCGATGCAGGGAATGAAAATGTACCCACTGACCTGTCCTGGTGGGGCCTGGTCACAGAGCCGCTCCTGTGGGAGGCGGGGTAGCAGACTGCAAAGAGCTCCTTGCTCCACTGGCCCTGTCAGGTGCAGCTGGACGTGCTGCCGGTGGAAACGGGGGTCTCTGCTCCGGCTGAAGGCAGCTTCAGAGCAGGCACGTTCCCTCCAGGATTCCCCAGCCGCAGCTCTGGCCATAGACCCCAAACCTGACCTGCAGTGTTAGCTCTGCTGCTGGCTGCCCTTTGGGCAGGCACTGTCATCTCTCTGCCTCAGTTTCCCTATCAGGTTAATGACCTGCCGGGGAAGCCCTGGGAGCTCCTCTGCTGGAAGAGGCTGTAGAAATGCCGTCTCGTTCCCAAAGCAGAGCGAGGCCTCCTCTCTGGGCCCCTGGGTGGCGGGGTGGGTGTGGAGATTGGGGAGGAGGGGCAGGGAACAGTTGCCTTTGCCCCAGGCCCATGCTGCAGTTATTAACACAGAACCATTCACCTCCAAGCACTTTTCAAGCCTGAATCCTCCCACCCCCTTGGGAGGGAGGGGATGTGACCCCCAGCTTCCAGACTGGGGAGCTCTATGCCGGGCCCAAGGCTGCAGAACGGAATGAGAGCCTTGGAGCTAGGAACAGAACCCAGGAGTCCTGGCTCCAGCCACTCTTCCTTGTTTTAAAACAAGGCAGGGGCAGGGCCTGGCAGAACCAGGGCAGCGGAAGATAGGTGGGGGCGCGGGCCGGCGGAACACTGCTGCTATCCTCATCATGTGGCTTCTCATCCCCTAGTCCAACGTTGCTGCTTCTAATGCCAAACTTGCCCTGTTCTACGACTGGCTCTTCTTCAGCCCCGAGAAGGACAACATCATGAACATAGGTACCATGTGCTCGCTGACTCCCCGCCCTCCTCTGGGGACGATGGACCAGCCCTCTTTCCCTGCCTCCCCTCCCAGCACTGAACTCTCCTGCTTTCCAAGCCAATATTGAACTTTCCAGTGTGGCCTGGCTCCACAGAGCCTCTAACCCAGAGCCAGGTGGGGTCTGGCCGGCTCGAGGGGGTGGCCTGGGAGAGGGAGTCTTCCACCTCTCCCTTGTTAGGGACTGACAGCTGTCCCCAGCAGTTCCGTGACCCTGCCTGAAGTGAGTTCATTCGTTCTCAGTCCATTCCCAGAGGGACAGGCGCCTCTGCAGCTAGCCTAAAGTGGGTCCCATCCCACATGCCAGTGTCTGTGGGGAGGAGCCCCCTCGACACAGGCCTCTACTCTGCACAAAGCAGTGGGAAGGCTGGTGAGCACAGGATGGTATCTATCTCCCCTGGCAGTGTGCAGCCCAGTCCTCTCCGGAGTCAGGGCCCCTGCAGCCAAAGCCAGGAGCTCTCCGCTTGGACAGCGGTCAGGGAGGGAGTTCCAAAGCGGGCCATGATAACGGGGTCTGTTAGCTTGCTAGAGCCTGATAACTTGTCTCCAAACAGCCCCACTCCGCCCCCCCGGCCCTGTTTGAACTCCTACAAGGCTTTGCAAGCTGGCACGAGAGCTGCTTTGATGGAGCCGCTTTGAGCGGTGGTTTCCATGCCTGCAGCAGCAGACGTCTCCCCTGGGCTCTGTGGCTGGCCACGGAGCGCCCCTGCCTGTGTGGGCCAGAGCATGGGGGAGGGAGGGAGGCTGGCTGGCTGGCTGATCTCACAGCCTTCCACTTGAGCCCCAGGGTGGGGGGCCGCTGGGATCCACTGGAGCAAGGGCAGGAATGACAGGAGTGACAGCAGATGGCACTGCTCTGCCCTAGGTCAGGTCAGGGCCTGCTTGGACCCAAAGCCCACACTCTAGGGAGGTGGGGAGTGCAAATGGGGTTGGGGTGTGTAGGAGCCAAATGGGGCATCTGCCCTCATTCTGGGTGAGTGGAGGGGAGGTTTCGCTGAGTCCCCCGTTCTCAGCGGGGGCCCGTGGAGTGTTGG
Organism: Caretta caretta; assembly: GCF_965140235.1. NCBI lineage: Eukaryota > Metazoa > Chordata > Testudines > Cheloniidae > Caretta > Caretta caretta. Next base: position 1,758,948 of record NC_134229.1, on the reverse strand, counting down.
TGCTCAGCGTGGAGTGAAGAGTGACCAGTTTCCTGCTCTCTGCCTTCCAGAGCCAGCCATTCTGGTGATGAACCACTCCATGAAGCCCCACCCTGCCATCACAGCCACGCTGCTGGACTTCATGTGCCGGGTGAGCTGCAGAGACACCCTCCCCCAGCTCCTGCACCTGTGCTGCCCGGCTGGTACAGTGGGACTGGGCTTGCAAGGGGCCGCTGTGGAAGCAGCTCTTCTGACAGGCTCAGTTCCACCCCCTTCCCGCCCTGACAGGACAGAGAGGACCCTCACTGCATTGACAGTGATGTCCTTGGGCAGGCAAACCAGCCGAGCAGGTGTGAGGCTGAGCCGTCACCCACCTCTGCTGAAACCAGCCCCAGCCCCGCTCAGTGGGGGGCTATTGGGAAGGCCCCTGCCCCCAAGAGCTTAAAGCAAACTCAGGCCCCAAGTGGGGTGACGACTCAGACCCAGGAGGCCCCTGAGGATGGTGTACAGGAGAGGCACTGGGGAAGGGGGGAAGGCAGGGGGTTAGTGCTTGGCCCACGGGGTGGGAGGCTGATCTTAGCATAGGGGACAGCTGGAGAGGTGTGAAGGGGCAGCGAGGAGAGCAGTGGGGGAAGGATGCAGAGGGGTGGAGGGCACAGTCCAGACACCCTTGGAGCTGCCATTCTGTCTGATCACTGGGGCAGGGGGATTCCCTGATGTCCCCCCAGCCTGTCACCCGGATTCTGTGAAGGTTCCCGGGGGCTCCCTCTGAGAAAGCTGAGTCGTGGCCCCTCTCTGCACTGTGATCTGACCAGCTGCCGAGGCTGGCAGCGCCTTGGCACTGCCCATCACTGCCTGGGGATATTTAGTGGCACTAATGCATCTTAGCACAGGTCACCGGGTTTGCATTTAGCCCCAGAGCAGAGGCCGGCAGCAATTACAGGAGCTGTCATCCAGCTGGAGAGGCTGCTCTGTGCTGTCCTGCCCTTTGCGTGCAATTAACCTTACTATCCATGCCTCACCTCGTTAGGGAGTGCAGGCTCAGCCCCTGCAGAGAGTGTTGTCTCCAGGGGGTATCGGGACAGGAGGAGGCTGAAGCTCCATCCCCCAGAGATGGGAAGGATGGAAAAATCTAGAGGGGATCATGGAAGAGCTGCCGAAGTGCCTAGCTGGTGGGGCAGGCAGCACTGGCTGGGTTCACGTGGCATGTGGACACAGCAGTGAGCCAAACTTTGCACATGGAGTCTCCACACTAAAGCTCGCCGAGCATTTTCAGTCCAAGGAGCTGGTGTAGAGAGGGGCCATCCCGGGGCTGGAGAGCAGCTGTCTTTGTCACACTGGCAGCCCCGGGGCAGAGAGGAAAGGGGGGAAATGGGCACCTGAGAGGCTCAGAGTAATGCCTCCCTCTGGCTATTGTTCCCAGCCCTTCGGCGGAAGCAGTGGGCTCTAGTGGGTAAGGTCAGGATGTCTGGGTTTGATGCTCCCTCTCAGCCTGCTGTTGTGGCCACGATCCACAAAGGCTACGCTTGGCAAGTGCTCATGTGGGTGTTTGCCTGTCACTACCGTCACCACTCCCTGTTCTGCAGATTCACTCCCGACCCCAGGGGCTTGCCCCTCGAAATGCTCGGCTCTGCAGTAAAACTGGCCGAGAGCAGCGAGGGGCAAATTCCTACACAGGGTCAGGATATGCTGCTGCAGAGTCACCCAGCCAAGTGCCTCTTTACTATCCTGGCATGGGCGTTGGGATGGGCGAGGGAAGGGGAGATGGGAGTAAAACCCTCTCCTGCTGCCTCCTCTCAGTTCAACGGGGTATGTTTGTCTGCTGCTCATGTGGCCAGGGCAGTTTGATTCCAGACAGGCAATGAACTGGCCTCATGACAAGCTGCTAACCCACCTCGGCTGGCGGGGCTGGGTCTGCAGCCTCCCAAACAGCGGGACCAGCCCGAGGGCTCGGGGACCTGCACTAACTCTATTTTCTCCACCCCCCTTTCAGATCATTCCCAACTTCTACCCGCCGCTGGAGGTTCACGTCCGGCAAGGCGTGTTCAACTCCCTTACCCACATCGTGGAGAAGCGAGTCCTGGCGTAAGGAGTCATTCGGTTCAATACAATCACAGCTGCGCTGCCCTGCCCTGCCCTGCCCTGGCTCCGTCTGTCTCTCACCTAGCAAAGACAAACCTCTCACGGCTCCTCGCAGAGCAGGGGAACTGATTTGGGTTATGGCCTGTGGCGTAAGACACAGCCATGGATTTATCCTGCCCCGGAGTGAGGGTCCTGAGATCCATAGCTCAGGCCAGGGATGGGTTAGATGAGCTCCCGCCCTCTCGGGGGGGCACAAATGTCTCCAGTAGGCACATGCCACTGTGCTGCCAGATGAACAAGCATGCAGGTACCTTCCTAGTCTGCCTCACATCTGCTGCCAGCCTGCAAACATTGCAGCCGTTAGCAACAGCTGGGTCCCCCTGCACCTGGCGAGAGCCCCCTGCCCTCCGAGCGGAGTTACAAACCCCACTGGATCCACAGGCAGGAAGGGGGACATGCCAGGCCTGCAGCTCACACAGCAGAGTTGTCTTGTGGAAGTGAGGCTACACCCAGCCCCAGGGGGGAATGAACCAGCCCCAGGCCCCTGACTCATCCCCCCACCAGCCTGCTTGTTCCAAACGAGGGAGCTCCTGTGCGGTTTGTCACTGTGGGGACTGAAAGGCCCTGAGATGGCGTGGGCAGAGCTGGGGGGGGGGGGGGCGTGCTGCCCTCTGTACAGAGCAAGGGGCAGGCAGCAGGGCTGGGAATGGGCTGCTGCTAATGATCTTGCTGGGGGGCAGGGAGGGGATGCTGCCGGACTGGATGAGGCATCTCTGGCAAGAGAGCTCTGTGGCTTCGGCCGAGTGTCGGGGGACAGAGCTGGGCTGGACCCATTGCGTCCATGGCAGAAGCAGTCCTGAGATGCTGCCAGAACTGGAGACCTGTCTGTGTCAGGGCCTGGGGCTGGGAACTCGAGTCCCCCAAGCCTGAAGGCCAAACCAAGCGGCCAGAGATCAGCGCAGAGTTGTGAAGAGCCAGTTACCCAGTGCTGTTCCCTGTGCTTTTCGCTCCTGCCCTCAAAGGCAGGGGACTCGGTGGCCATGGGGCTACAGCAATGCAGCAGCAGTTACACCAGCACTGTCTCCTTCCTCCCCCTCCCCAGCCCGCCCTGGGAGCAGATGGTGGTCACCAGCAGCAAATGCCCACCGGAGTAGTTTTCTGAGTGTGTGGGCAGTCGATTCTCTCTCTTGGGGCGTGCCCGGGGGCAAGCTAGTGGTCTCAAGGCATCAGAGTTGAAGTGTGTCCCCAGGCACGCCGGGTGACCAGCGGCCAGGCAGGAAGGGCCAGTGCCAATTGATCCTTCTTTTGCACTGAAGTCTGACCTTCCTCCAGGGCAAGGGAGCCTGGGCCTCTGCCACCAGCCGCAGGGCCTGGGGGCTCCTGCTCTGGGCTCCCAGTTCTAGGTGGGAGGTGTGGGGAGCCAGCTGGTTTGGTGCATGGGCAGGATCAGGGAATGCATCTTGGCTTGGACATTTCTCATCCCTTTCCTCCTCCCCACGCAGACCCCTGGCCCCTCTGTTTGACAACCCCAAGCTGGACAAGGAACTCCGTGCCATGCTGAGGGAGAAATTCCCGGAGTTCTGCAGCTCACCCTCACCGCCTATCGAAGGTAGAGCACCTGGGTCCTACAGGAGAGCGCCTCTCGCTGTGCGGGGCGGGGAGCTTTCCTGGCCAGGTCATGGCTCTTGGAGCTGCAGACTCACTGAGGCAGCTCTACACTGGGTGGCTGGAGCTTTACAGCCATGAATCTAGGAACCCAAGAGCAATTTTCAGAGGAGCCAAGCCCCAGAGACCAGCTGAATGGCATGGGAGCTGTGGGAGCTCAGCACTGCTGAAAGCCAGGCTCTTGGGTCAAAGCTTTCAAACTTGGGTGCCCATCACTGCCAGCCCTTTGCCCTGGACTCCACTCTGCCTCGCATCTCATTGGGCACTGCCAGCCAGGACTGGCCTTGGGTTCTCCTGCTGGCCTGGGTGATGGCGAAGCAGGAAGGGTGGTGCATGGTGCCAGTACCTAAGAAAACTTCTGTGCTCTGTGTGGGGCTTCGAAATAGTGTCCCTGGGTCGGGAGCACCCCCAGGTAAACTGCAGGGTCTCTCACCAGCACTGCCCTCTTCCCAGAGAGCTGCGGCCTCGCCCCAGGACTCTGCCCTGCCCGCAGGGCGCTATGAACGGCCAGGGTAACCAGCTCCCATTCTGACTCCTGTGCCTTCATTTTTGCAGTCAAAATTGAGGAGCCAGTTTCCATGGAAATGGACAATCACATGTCTGACAAGGATGACAGTTGCTATGACAATGCCGAGGCTGCCTTTAGTGATGATGAAGAGGACTTGAATAGCAAAGGTGAGAGGCTGTGGACAGCAGGGCCACCTGCACCAGCAATTGGCCAGTAATGCCCTCCAAGTGCTGCTGTATTTACTCAGTGCAATTAGCAGCCTCTGTGTGCACCATTGTCTCCCCAGCGCACTCACTGGTTCCTTTCCTTCCCAGTGACCTGGCCCTGAGAACAAGCCGTGAGCACGGTTCCCAGAAAGCCACTTCTCCCTGCAAACAGCACAGTCGCTGAGCCCAGGGCAAATCTGTCCCTGCAAACAGGGCACGGGGGGCAGAGCTGCTCCTCTGTGCAGGGGGCCCGGAGCATTTACCGAGCGCTCTGCAGTCATTAACCAGTGCCGGGAAGCTGACACCTGCAAGCACTGGGGAAGGTCACATGGGCCCGGGCTCCTGGGGTCCCTGTTTCCTGAGTCTTAGCGTCCCCAGGGCTAGCATTTCCTTCGCTTTCCTTGGAGGCTTTCCTAGGCCCTCCTGGCTCAGGCTCGAGTGCTCTGACTGGCTTCTGAGCCTCCCACTGAAATGGGAACCAGGCTGGGCCGAGCCATGGTGCGCTGTTTGCTGGGGAACTCCAGGATGGCTGGCTGGGGAACCAGCTCGCTCCTTTCTCAGGCAGCCCTTTCCGGCCCTTGACAAAGGCTTGCACATGTGGTTTTTGTTACACGCGTGGCAGGCCTCTCTGGGAATCTGGACTTGGGCCATGGGCGGGCTGGTCTGTTGGAGGCCAGAATTGCTGCTCTCAGAAGCTGCAGGCACCTGGGATCATTTCTTCCGCTGGCCGTTGGTGGAACAGCCCTGCGGTCTCCCCAGCGCTCTGATTAGAGAGATGTGTTGGGGTGGGGCGGGGTCCTGAGAGAGAGGGGTGGGGCAGCCCAGGCTGAGAATGAGCCGGTTGCCTTTTGCCGTGCCGCAGGCTGGTGCCCCACAGAGCGCTGGGCATGCTGGCCCCAAATCCACACACACAGGAAGCTTGAAAGTGCGATCAGTTCCCTTGGACCATCTGATCCTCACAGCTCCATGATGTACCATCTCTGCTGCGGCCTTCGGCGATTAGAGCCGGACGCTGGGAGTCCTGGGCTCTATCCCTCACGCCACCGCTGCACGCTGTGACTTGGGGCACGTTGCTGAACAGGGTATGGGTGAGGGGCAGCCGGGATACCTCAGTTTACCAATCTCTGAGCACTCCCCTTTACCTACCCTAGGGGTTGCAAGGCTTCTGACTTAATAAAGCACCTGGGGGTCTTTGGATAGCCAGCAAAGTGCCAGTATTTGGGGATGGGCCTGACCCAGAGCCCCAGCTCTGAATGCCTTGGGATCCAGCTCCCACCTCCCATCCGCGGTGTTGTGACACCTCGTACCCTGCTGAATGTGGCGTGCGCCTGTATCCAGCAGTCCCGCTCTGAGCACAGGGGTGGCACGGTGGTTTCCTTTGGGTCTGGGTTGTGGCTGGTGCCCACCTCTCAGGCTTGCGGTGATGCCAGCATGTTACAGAGCCCGACACGCAGGCAGCTTGGTTAAAGCTCAGTTGTTTTCTCCACTGCAGGGAAGAAGAGGGAATTCAGGTTCCATCCAATCAAAGAAACCATCGTTGAGGAGCCCGTTGACATCACCCCTTTCCTGGACCAGCTGGATGAGTCTTTGAAGGATAAAGTCCTGCTACTGCAGAAGGGAAGGTGGGTCTTGGCCAGTCGCGCTCTGTTCTGTGTCGGTCTCCTCATGCAGCAGCATGCGGGATGCTCCAGCCCTGTCGAGGCAACGCTGCAAACACTTGAACCAGAAGCCCTTGTGGGGCATTTATCTCCTCTGCAATGGAGGGCTTGTCTGAAGGAGGTGTGGGGGTCAAGTCTGTGAGCTGTGTCTTTTATTGGGGGGTCTCCCTCGGGCACTGGGCTCCTGTCCAGGCACATCAGAGCAACCGTCTCGGAGCCACTCTCTGTGGGAGGCAGCAAGGGATGTTGGCTGAGAACCCTGGAGTCTCTGTCACCAGAACAGAGGCCGCCTCAGTGCTCTCCTGTCGTGCCTGGAGCCTGCCCCCTGTCTCCAGGGCCGTACGCCACCCTTGGTGCCCTGAGGGAGGAGGTTAGTGCCAGCTGTGCTGGTTTTTCTTCCGTGGGTTTATCCCCCGGCCCATGTGTCCCAGCCGCCGCAGGGATCCGGGGCTTAGGAACCCGGGGCAGGCGGTGAAAAGCTCCCTATCCCGCAATCCTCCATGCGGATGAGGTGCCACGGTGGGAGGTTTGATTTTTCCCTGGCTAGCTGGGCGTGCTGGCCGTTGTGGGTATTGCTCCCCAATCGCTGCACATACTGGCCGGTCCGGGTCCCAGATAGCCCTCTGTCTCAGGGACAGTGCCCGGGGCACCCCTGGGAGAGCAGCTCCCTTCCCTCTGTCCCCAGGCCCTGCAGAATGCTCTGTCTTTCCTTTTGACCTCAGCGTCCTTGGAATTAGCTCCATCTCAAGCAGGCTGACGAAGCTCTTTGCTTCCCAGACCCAGGTTCGGCGTGCTGATCTCGCTGGCAGCTTTAAGTGCATTTAATCTTACGCTGTTAGTCAGCTCATTTGTATGCTGTTCCATAAAGTGTCCAGAATGCTTTTGTAGCTAGGTCTTGTAGCAGTGTAGCATGTTCTCTCCCTGCTGGCCTCTGCAGTGTGCGCTTGCAGGCACGCCTCCCTCCCCGTGCCGGAGCAGTGCGAAGCAGGGCCTCTGAAACTCCCCCTTCCAGCTTTGGGGTCCTTTGGGCCCCTGCGCAGAGCCGGCTGGGTACAAAGCACCATTGTCTCCTCTCTTGCTATCTCCCGCTGTAACTTGGATTGCCTCTTGTTTTTATGCTGCAGCGATACGGAAGCCCAGTGTGAGGTCATGCAGGAAATTGTGGATCAAGTCCTGGAGGTAGCTGCACAGAGCCGGACGCGACGCGACGCTCCTACCATGGGCTGGGTGACATGAGAGCAGCTGGGGGGTGGGCCTCAGAGATGTCTCTCCATGATCCAAGCAATCACGTTTCCCCTTGGAAATGTGACTAAGCAAAGACCTCCTGGAAGCAGCACCATCCTGTGGGGGAAGCACGCCTGTGTGAAGGTGTCTCAGTCCCGCAGGGCAGCGTGGGGGCCCCGGGCACGCAGCCAGAAGCTGGGGGGATTGTACTGTGTGGGAGGTGAGGGGAGGCAGCCTAGTGCCCAGATGCTCTTGAGATGGGCACGCTGGCAGTGCTTGAACAGCTTGTGTCTCGGAGTGGTGTATTTACCACCCTGAATGCTAGTTGTGGCGAGTGCCCCTGGGCACTGAGCCAAGGGGGCGTCCTGTCAGTTTTGCTTATCTCAAGGGTCCACATGATAGATTCCCCCTGCTTTGATAGTGCTGGGCTTGGGGCACGCATCTGGGTGAGAGCCCAAAGGAGCTCCCAAGGGGCCTCAGCCAGCCGGGGGTCGTGCTGGCCACTTGCCAGGAACCTAGCACGTCCTGAATGGGGCAGATTTCCTCCCCCTCGCCTTCAGCACACAGGGCTCCATGCCAGTGCCCGCAGCAGCGTCTGCAGGCCACGTCTCTGACCTACTCAGGGAGGCTGCATTCGAGAGCCCGGTGTGCTGAGCCCATGCAGGACTGGAGAGTCCTCTTGTCCGCTGCGTGGCTCCGTTTCCAGTCGCCGTTTGCAGAGGTGGCCTGAATTAGTGGCTGAGTGTCCTGCAGTGATTGTGAAGTGCTGCAGACCCAGGCGTCTGTGCGGGGCTCGTCTCACTGGTAACCAGCTCTGACAGCCGGTGCTTGTCACTGTGCCTTGGCAAGAGAATGGATCTTGTGGCGCTCAGGCCACGAGTTCCCGGCAGCCAGTATGTCTTGCCATGTACCACAGTACCAGGCCCTCACCCTGCCCCTTGCGACTGGACCTAAGCTGGTGGATGACGATCAGAGATGGCGCTTCGTTTAAGTGACTTTTTCTCTTTTTCCTCCTTTCTTTCCCCCAGGAAGACTTTGACTCAGAGCAGTTATCCGTCCTAGCATCCTGCCTGCAGGAGCTATTTAAGGCTCACTTCCGCGGGGAGGTCTTGCCAGAAGAAATCACAGAGGAGTACGGATTTATTTTTCTCTGTCTCATCCTTTCATGCTGGCAGTTGGGTTTTTCCCACTATAACTTCCGCTGCTCCCAGTGACTGCTCCGCAGGCCCCAGCTTCATGGAGCAGAGGAAACCCCGTCGGTGTCTGGCCCAGCGTGCTCCACCAGCGCTGTCGCAAACGGCACAAAGGCAAAGCAGACAGCTGCAGCACCCAGGGCTTGAATGAGACCATTCTCCCGAGTGCACCATGTACCACCCCCCACCACGCTGCTTAGCATGAGCGACATGTGGCAGTTAGCACCACACCACTGGGAGTCCCCCAACTCTTGCTGCCTGGGGACCCCAGATCCAAGTACCCCACCTGCCACCTCCTAGGCTGGGCCGGTAATTCCCTAGTCTTCCCCCTGGTTGTAGGAGTCAGGACTCCTGGGTTCTATTCCCTGTTCTTCCAGTGGCCTCTAGCACCTCCCCTCTCTGTGCCCATTCAATGGGGGTTACTCCACCGGCCAGGGGTGCCAACAGTCAGACCCGGAATGCTTGGGAGGGCAGTGAGGTGCCCTTGAAGGGCAGTGTATTAGACTGTTAGCTTCCTCTAGCCCCAGGTGACCATTGCCAAGTTGTCATGGCCAGCCGGCTGACTATGCGCTTTCCATGCAGGTCTCTGGAGGAATCAGTGGGGAAGCCGCTTTACCTAATATTTAGGTGAGTCTTTCTGAGTTTTAACTGACCGTGGTTAGGGTTTTCTCTGGTGTCTCCCACAATTCTAGCTGAACTCTGCATAGCTGGGTTTAATACGGTCACTGCTGCTCTCTGCCCCCTTGTATCCCAGGTCTGTAGGGATTTCCTGCCACGTGCTCTCAGGCCAGGACAGCTCCAGGCGCTGTCGGCAGAAGGCCGTGCAGAGGCACCCAAGAAGAGGATGCTGCATGGCAGTGTGTGTCATGGAGCACTTGGGCCCAGCCTCCAGCTCACGGCCGCAAATAGCAGCTGAACAGTGGCGATATCCTGGGCCACTGCTGACCCACGGCTGCATCTGCGCCAGTTTCCCGCTGTTGAAAATGCCTCATTAAGCTGCACTGATGCCAGCCCAGGGATTCCTGGCTCTTGGAGCTGTGATTAAACAGCAGCTGTGTCCTAATAGCCCTTTCCCTCTGAGCGGGGACTTCTGGGGGCAGGGCGTGAGCACCGTGGAGTCTCCAGTCCTCCCATCGCCTCCCCTCAGCCCTTCATGGGGAAATTTAGCTCCGTGGATCCTGTTTAGTGAGGAGCTTTCAAACAAGGCCTTGAAATCCCAGCTCCTCCCTGCTCTGCACAATGTCAGATTCTTCCTACGAGTCAGGCCTTGCCCTGAGTCTCCCCAGGCACTGTGCCGCATGCCAGCAGCCACCCTGGGGGGACAGTGTCCTAGTGGGGTAAGACCTCCCCTATCAGATCAGCCCTGTGGACCGTGCAGGACCAGGAATCGGGGTTCCCTGTGCCAGCTGCACAGGGGAACCCTTGCGCTCGGCACAGGGGTCTCTCACATCTGAATGTAACTGTTCTCCTCCCGCCCTGCCCCCCACAGGAACCTCTGCCAAATGCAGGAAGACAATAGCAGTTTCTCTTTGCTGCTGGATCTCTTGTCTGAGCTCTATCAGAAACAGCCGAAGATTGGCTACCATCTTCTCTACTACCTGAGAGCGAGGTAGGGGCGGCCGGGCAGGCCAAGGGCAGGTTGAGTCCACCATGGGCCCGGCTAAGAGTGCTATGCGGGTGGCTCTCACTAAACAATCTTGCTGTCACCCGGGGAGCGTGCTGCGGGGATTCCCGCCCAGCCAGGCGGCTGCAGGGGCTTCTTGTCTTTGCAGTTCAGCTCGTGTTGGGTTCGTCCTGGGCCCGCGCTTCCCCGCCCACCCCAGCCCCTGCTGAGCAGCCTCGTCCGCAGGCAGAGCCTTCTGGGGGGCTGAGTCGAGCTGCTCCTCGCCCAGCCTCAAGCAGCAGCCAGACAGAATCCCTCCCTGGAGTCCACTCCCCGGGGCAGCTCACTCATGTCGCCCTGTGGCCCCTCTAGCAAAGCAGCAGCAGGGAAGATGAACCTATATGAGTCGTTTGCCCAGGCCACGCAGCTGGGGGACCTGCACACCTGCCTGATGATGGACATGAAGGCCTGCCAGGAGGATGACGTGCGGCTGCTCTGTTACCTCACCCCATCCATATACACCGAGGTGAGAACCCAGGTCGGGTGAGGGGCGGGCCCCCCAAGGTCTCCGCTGCAGGTCATCCCGGTTAGCTCAGGGGCATGAGGCGGCCTGAGCTAGGATCTTGTTAGGTCAGCGGGGCCAAGGCAGCCCTGGGCCACATGGGATAATTCATCCGCCAGGTGCTTGGATAGGGGCTGCAAGCAGAGGTGCTGGCAAGTCGGTAGGGAATGGTCTTCTCTCAACTGCAGAGCCACCCCCGGCGCAGCAAGAGGGCTCAGTGCTCCTGCAGGAGCGCTGCTGTTTGAACTAGACCTTCAGTCAGCGTCCTGACGGCTCCCAGGTGCATGAAATCCCCTGGTGCTTTTCGTAGGTATCGGGGTGTTAATCTTGCACTCCCGAAGCTTTCCAACTAGACACAGTTCTGTTCTGCACTTCCTGTCTTACTCTGTGTTGTTTGGCTGTTAGCAGCTGCCATGTTATGCCCCAGAAGTGGCTGCATTTCAGCTATGGGTAAATCGCTTGCTTACACTTGGCAAGGTTTGCGAGTGGTGTGGGTAAAGGTGCTGTAGAAGTGGAAGCTAGTTAGGAAGGCTCACTTCCCTCCTTGGCCTTTCCCAACCAAGTCTAGCCACGGAAAGGTGAAAACCTGCCAAGCTGCAAGTCCCTGGCTGGTCCCTGTCGCACGTTCTCTAGGGCAGTGTTCAGGCCTTGACTTCCTTTTCACTCTGAACCCAGAGAGCGAGTTTTCTCCTGGCCTGCCCCATGTCCTTGTTGTCGGCCAGCTTGTGGTTCTAAGCAGGCGTCTCTGCGGGGCTCGGCTGTGGGAGCTCCAAGCTGTTACTTCTGTCGCTCAGCAGCACAGCAGAGCTGGTCTGTTCTGTGGGACAGTCAGTATCCGAGAGGGGAGCCGGGCTTCTGCATGGCCCCACGTATGTGCCAGCTAGTGGGGCTCAGGCTTGGTTCACACGGCTCATCCCAGGCTTGGCCAGCGCAGCAGTTGCCTTTCCCCTGCCAGGATGATGATGGGGGTTTGGCTCTCAGCTCCAATCCCTAGACTCTGAGGCTGCAGTCATTCATTTGAGCTGATCCCAGGGAGCAGAGGGTGAGAAACCACGGGGCTGGAATCCACCCAGCATCCTGCTCCAGTGCTGCAGGGAGCTCTGGCTCAGCACTCAGCGGGGTAACTTGACACGCTGAAACTGACACGGGTCACATTTTCGAGTGTGCTTTTTAATGCCCTGGGAGGAACAAGCTGATCGCGTCGCCCCCCCCCGGCCCCCTGCTGGCTGACAGGTCAGGAACATCTGCTGGGCGTTAGGAAGGGACCAGCCTGGGGAGAGTCCAGCCCACGCTGTTCTGTGGGGAAGGGGGCGTGAACGGGGGGTGAAATGTGGCCAAAGGAGAGGAGAGAAAAAATATGGAAAATAACAAACCTCGGGGAGGGGTCTTGTCCCTCAGTCACTTCCCTGTGCAGCGCCCCTCCCCCAGCATGCTCAGAAAGGGGGCCCCGCACTTGTGATGACAACCAAGGAAAACCCCTCGTGTGAATCCTGTGCCCCTCGTGTGAATCCTGTGCCCCAGGGCTGCTGCGGGCCAGTGTGTCTGCTCAGATCTTCAGGCCCTGTCCACCCTGGGGTCAGACCCATTCTCCTCTGGAGAAGGGCATGGCGAGCACCACTCGGGCACAGCTGCCTTGAAGCAGTGGGCCAGCTGCCATCAAGTGGCCAGGGCCTCTGAGCCGTGCCAGGATTGCTTGCTGCTACCCGCCATCTGCCCCGATCACTTCTGCCCTTTCCTCATGGTGTGTTTTCCCTGCAATTTCTCTCTCACACACACGAAAGGCTGTGACACTAGCAGATGTAGGGGAAATATAGGGCTTAATGAGACGCCTCTGGCCCAGCTGATTTCCCCAGGCAGCCGCATGTCTGCTCGAGTCAGCACGGCCAGGGTTGACGTTAGCTGCTTCTTGGGAGAGCTCCTCTGAGCCATGCTCTGCAGCCTCTGTGCTCTCCCGGGGCCTGGTTTGCAGAATTTAATGCTGAGCGAACCCACCTGCCTCCCATTCCGTGCAAACCCAGACGAAAGGATCAGCTTGTCTCTCAGCCCTGCCCTCTGCTTTGCTAACCCCTTCCTGCTGGCCGTCCCTTGGCCTGGAGCTCCCCCTGCTCTGCTCAGGGAGGGACGCAGGCAGCGTTCTCCCCTGGGTGCAAGGTGGGGCGATGCTGCCGTGAGTCGGGGTGCCGGTCTCTTTCAGCCTCAGCCTGGACCTGTGAGCCAGCCAGGGCCCCCAAGAGTTTCGTGCAGGTCCAGTCAGCTCCTGGTCTGCGCAGGAACAACATCCAGCTCAGCTGACTGCAAGGCATGAATGTGGGGTAACTGCATTGTCCTTGGACAGGGGCGATCTCTCCCCCTGCTCCTCTCAAGGCTGCAAGTCTGCTTCTCCCTGGGCTCCTCTCCTGAGCCCCTGCTCTGCTTGCAACTCTTCCAGTTCCCCGACGAGACCCTCCGGAGCGGGGAGCTGCTGAACATGATTGTCGCCGTCATAGACTCGGCCCAGGTAGGAGCGGGGGCTCTGCACTGGTGGGGAGGAGCGCCAGCTCTCAGAACTGGGGCGGGGAGGGGCATCATTTGTCTCCTTCTGTGTACCAGGAGCACATAGGCTGAGCTCAGCATGGAGCTGCAGAGAGGCAAGGCGGGATGTACCATTCTGGGAGCCAGCTGCCATCTCCTGGGGAGCCTTTTGCACCCCTTCATTGTCGGGAAGGGCAGAGCCCTAGGCTCTGCAGCAGCCGTTCTAAATCCATGGGGCTGCCTCATTTCCCTGAGGGGCTGGGCCGCAGCGTCCAGGGTCGGACTGTTAAATCCAAGCCACGTCCTTCAAGGGATTGTCAAGGCCTGGAGCTGCTGCAGGGAGGCGGGGGTGGGAGCATGGAGAGGGATTTGGCTGGATATGTTCTGATCCCTGTTGAGCTGCAGCTGTGTGGGAACGGCGGGTGAGGGGGCGGGAGGAGAAGGCTGCCGCAGAGCTAACTCTCCCGTGAGAGGAGAGCTGGGCGAAGGGGAGTCCCCCAAAGGGGCGAGACATAGGAGACTGTTGGAGGCCTCCCATAGATCCCGTGGGAGCTCCGGTAAATGTGGCACCCCAACCGACAGGTCGTGGGGCCTCCGCTTGGCTGGCGAGCGCTGCGTGAGGAGCAGGCGGCTCTTACCCCACAGCACTGGGACGCCGGCACACAAGCTTGTGCTGCAGATGCCAGGATGTTTCTGCACACCAGAGAGAGGTCGCCGTAGCCTTGGGTCAGGGTCCCCCCAGCCGGCCGGGGCCCATGATCTGCAATGAGATGGCCCAGCTGCTGCTCCTTCCCCTCGCCACCGCCTGGATGAGGCCTAGGCCGCATGGTCTGCATCCCTGCCACCTCCTGGTGCCGCTCCCCGCCCAACGCAGGCTGCAGCAGTACGTGGCTGGGAGATGGGAACCGACTTGACTGACTCAACTCGGGTCCCATGCAGCAGTACTGGGGGGGCAGTGCTGCTGGGAGACCATTGCTCCAGGCAGCCGCAGGCTGGGGGAGCCCATTCTGGTTGGGTTTGGGCCCGGGCCGTGCTCACCTCTAGCCAGAGCTGGCTTCCCCCATCCTGATGTGACAATCCAGAGAGCTGAGCCCTGCTTGGAGACCCTCTCCCAGCAGCAACGCTCAGGAGTTGCCATGACATCAGTTCAGAGGAACCCAAAAATAGTCCATGGGAGGCCGGCTGGGGAGAGGGAGGTGGCTGCAGTCCCTGGCGAGAGCCAGGCGCTGAATACTTCTGCTGTCTGGGTGCGTCTGGAGCGCGATCTGCTGATAGCCCTGGAACTTGCCCTATTTATACATCAGCTGAGTTTTCAAAATGGCTCGGTAGCTGCTTTCCTGGGCAGCCCTGCCTTTCCCAGCTGCAGCAGGGCGGGCGCTTCAGCCAGGGAGTTTTGCTTGGCGGGCAGCTAGATGGTATCAGGTATGGGAAAGGCTTGAGTCATGGTGCCCGACCCTCCTGTGGCTCGGCTCGACTGGCTCCTGTCACTGCTTGTGGGCTCCGTCGCTGTCTGCAAAGCACAGCCCTGTTTTCCCAGCACACGGTGGTCACATTTCCTCTCCCCTCCCATCCAATTCATTCATCCCTTCCTCTTATTCTTCCCTGCTCGCTTCATCTGTTTCCCTGCAGTCCCTGGGTGGCCCAACCTGCCTGCGAAGGCAGCCTGGCAGGCAGAGTCCTGGCCTCTCCCTTGGAACTCAGCACTGAGAAACCTCCCAGCCGATGGGGATTCGTAACACGACAGACGGCCTCTGACGGACACGAACGCAGCAAGGGGCAGGCAGGGAGAGGCGGGAGTGCTCTTGGCTCTCCTAGGAGGCCGCAGGGCCATGGCTGTGACCAGCTGCAGCCCTTTGTCTTTGGAGAGCAGCTTTCCCGGACCACTGTGCGGAGCCAAGCGATAGCATGGGGAGAAGGGGCATCAGTAGCAAGCGCGTGAGGCGTAGGGGGAGACTGCAGGCATGGCAGAGGAGAAGGCTCTTGCCCCAGTGGGGGAGAGGGGGTGGGAGAGGAGCCGGGGAGTCGTGCTGGCAGCTTGCTGTAAGTGGGGCTAAGGGAAGGGCGACTTGCAGTCGGACCGTGAGCCGCTGTCAATGGCCAGGTTCTGCCCATGTGCTTGCGCGTGAGTGTTCCCGTGGGTTCCTGCTGCAGACAAAATGGGCAGGGTCCATGTGGCCCCTCGGGCTGGGCTGGAGGCCCCTCTCTATCTGCACCTAGGGGACCCAGCCCTTGAGAGCGGGAACGACGTGTGATTGATTCCCGCCGTGCCCTGTGGTCCAGCTGTGGGTCTCATTCCCTCCCCCAACTGCTGGTCCCCCTCACCCCTGCTGGTATCTGCCATGTTCTGTGCAGCAGGCCGGCTCCCTTGGCTCTGCACCGCCTGGGGTTGAGGTGTGAAACCATGAAGCTCTCTTGGGTCTCCCTGGAGCTGCCTAGAACGGCTCTGATTTACGAGCCACCTGCACTCGGGAAGGTTTCCACTGCGCTCGGCTGGATCCCTGTTTTTGCTGGGGGGCCGTTCGTGTGTGCCAGATGGGCCGTGCTGGGGCTGCAGTTCCTCTGCCGCTTCCTGCCACCTGGGCTCTCCAGGGCTCATCTCTGTACGGCCAGGGCTGATGGTGCTGCACCAGGTGAGCACCGTCCCCCGCAGCTGACTGCCGCACCACCTGCTGCTGCTGGGAAATCCCACCCAACGTCATGCTGGCCTGGCCCCCTCCTGCACACAGCGCTCTGGCTCTTTGACACCCCCCTCCAGCTCCAGGCCTTCCTGCACTTACCCTGCTGTGCTCTGCTTTCCAGCTGCAGGAGCTGGTGTGTCACGTCATGATGGGGAACCTGGTGATGTTCCGAAAAGATTCGGTGCTCAACATCCTGAGTGAGTAGGACCCCCCTCACCCAGGGGTGGAGGTGGGCATGGCTGTGCGGGGGGGGGGCGGGCCGGGGAATGAGGTAGGGTGCCATACTTGGGAGGCGAACATGAATGCAGCTTAAACAGTCACCAGCAGCCGCTCGTCTTGTGCGGCAGACTCTGGCCCCCAGCTGGGCAGAACAGAGACCTCTTCTCCCTGCTGCTTTACTCTGGGCTGGCAAAACCTCTCACCACCTTCCCATGACCGCCAGGAGCTGAGCCAGCCTGTGGCTCCTTCCCTATTGACATCACCCTGGGCATCGTGAGTCCAGACGCTGTCTCTCTCATGCCCAGCCCTGTGGTGTCGGCACCAGGCAGCACCTTCTGAGGTTTCCTCGGCCTCTTTCAGACTGGAGATGTGCCGGCCAGGGCTTGGACCGTGCTGGGGCAGTTCAGCTGATGTCTCCCTGCTTCCTAGGCAGCAGCTCCAGCAATCCACATCCCGAGGCTCTGCTCCCAGCCAGGCAGGGAAGGGTGCCCGGTGCATGGGCAGGTGGGGCTGTTGTTTCTGAAGCACCTGCCTGGAGGAGCCTGTAAATCAGCCTCCACTCGGCAGTGTGTAATGGAGACGTGGCTGGCCAGTGCTGTGCTCTCAGGACCAAGGAGGAGGTGGCTTTCTCCCCTGGCGCTGTCAGACCTTCATGGGTGGCACTGCTGACGGCATCCGGCGCTCCCTGCAGCTGCCTGGAATGGCATGCTCCTGCTACTTGCAAAAGCCCCGGCCCTGGGAGCGCTGAGTCCCCTTCCCAGCTGGGAGGGCCTGCTCACAGATCAGGACCATGGGCGGGCAATGCTGGGAGCTCCAACTGGACCGAAAGGTGGCATGAGGACAAGGGGCTGGAGCCCTCGTTGACCTGGACTAAAGCAATGGGGGGGTGTTCCCGAGGTGGGGGGAGGAAATATCCCTCCCCTCTGCTCTGCAAAAGTCATACAGTCCGTTATAACTCTGCAGGTAACAAGGTCCTGGTAAAGAGATGCCCAGGCGTGGCCTGCCAATGCAGGAGCCTGGCAGCCTGGGGCAGCTGCGGGCAGCTCTCAGGGCTGGGACCATGGCACCAGCTGCCTGGAGATTGGCGTTTCCTCCTCAGATCCATGTCATCTTAGCTGCACTCCTAAAAGGCTCACTACCCCGAGCGGGCTTGTTGGATTAGTTGTTTGATCTGAGCTGTGAGCTGTGCTGATGGGTTTAACCAGGCTCGAGACAGAAGGCTTGGCAAGCCCTGATTCTTTGCAGCGCCAGGCCCTTGGTAATCCAGAGACACGCTGAACAGCATGGGGCAGGTTGTTAGTACCAGCTCGGCACGCCCTCCATCGAAGGCCTGGGCTGTGATCAGTGAGCTCGGATCATTCCCCCTCTCCCTGCGACAGGCTGCCAGAGCCTTTCAGGGGAACGTCCGGGAGAAAGGAGGGAAGGAAAACCCCGCCGCTAGTCCCGCCATCTCCACATGTGCACTTAGCCGCGGGGTTTCTAGGGGGCTCAGCCTGTCCGCTCACAGACTCGGGCCGGGACCAGTGCTCGGAGTGTCCTGGACCTGACTAGCCCTGTTTGCAGTAGTCTTCCCCCATGATGTTAGCAGCTGATAAGCTCTAAGTGCCTGGCTGAGGCTTTCCATTGTATACAGTATCAGCTGTTAGTTCTGGGGGGTCCCCAGACAGCAGCCGTCAAAACCCTGTCAGGCTGACAGGTGGTGGGAACAGTCGGAGGTGGACCTGTGGTCTGACCCTGTGCGTCAGGGTCTACTCCTGTGAAGCCTGGGGGCTGGGGTCCCCCTCGTGTTTGCTGTAGGACTCAGAGGTATTCGGAAAGGCCAGCAGGGACACTGCATATCCAGTCTGACCCATGTGTACAGCACAGGCCCGGGGACTGCCCTGATTTAACTCCTGGGCACCTGGAACAGAGCTTTCAGAAAACCACCGCTCTGGATTTCAGATTTCCAGGGCTGGAGAATCGCCTGGCTGGGCAGGTCCAGGGGGCATTTACCCTCCGTCCCTCCCGGTTAAAAAATTGCATCTTAGTTTGATTCTGAATCTGTCTCGATTCAACGTTCAGCGTTGGTTCTTTTTCATCCTGTCTGCTGGGCTGATGAGCCCAGGGTTGTGTTCCCCACTGAGGGAGTCGCCCCCAAGCCTGCTTTGTTAAGCTGAGACTGAGTCGGTGACTGAGAGACACATTCTGCGGCTCAGCTCTGAACCCTCTGCCAGGATCCTGACCTCACCCACACACACGCCCATTCACTCCTTGGAGCCCCCTGAGCAGCGGGAAGGACCCTGGCCAAGGAATCGCTCTTCCTCTGGGGGACTCCCCTGGAGGGCAGAGAAATGCTGGGCCCAACAGTCCCACCCTCCTTTCCCTGGGCTGGGGTTTGGGGCTGGGACACTGTCTGTTCCCAGCCTTTGCCTGTAGCCCAGCTGGTGGCTTCCATGCCCAGGCCTCACCCCACAGCCCCAGGGCTGGGTGCTGGATTTCTTGGGAGGCTGAGACTGTTCCTTCATCACTGCAGGAGCAGGACGTCCTGGTACCAGGGGCATCGCCAGCCCCTTCCCCAAGCCTCACCCCTGAGGGGTCCAAGCCCCTTTGTCACCAGTAATTAACCCTCATGCTCTTTGCGAGAGCTTTGCTCCTGAGCGACTGGGGTCGGTGCCATCTGCCCAAACCACTCGGCTTACGGGGCCTTTTTGCACTCTGCTGAATATTGCGTTTCACACACGCCCCACCTGGCTCGCAGCCAGCAGGCAGATCATTAGCATTCGGAACATTGCACAGCACAGGGACGATCTCCTGGCTCATCTGCCGCCTGCACCCTGTCGCGGGGGTGTCACGGAGTCCCTGGGCGATGCTCTGGAACTGCTCCCCATGAAGTCAGTCAGGACTCTGGGGTAGTCGCCTTTCTGTGAGCAGCCTGTCTTCAGGACACACAGCTCACACAGCTTCCACCTTCCTGGGTCTGACCTCGGAGCATTCAGCATCCTCTGCCTCTCCGTGCGCTTCCCACAGCGAGTCCGCTCAGGCGGTGCTCCTGGGGAAGCCAGAGGGTCCTGCACCCCAACTTCGCAGTCAGACGTGACTCTCAGCCAGCCAGTAAAACAGAAGGTTTATTAGACGACAGGAACATGGTCTAAAACAGAGCTTGCAGGTGCAGAGAACGGGACCCCTCAGCTGGGTCCATTCTGGGGGGCAGTGAGCCAGACAACCACGTCTGCACTTCACTCCATGTCCCAGCCAGCCCCAAACTGAAAACCCCCCCAGCCCCTCCTCCTCTGGGCTTTGTTCCTTTCCCGGGCCAGGAGGTCACCTGATTCCTTTGTTCTCCAACCCTTCAGCTCTCACCTTGCAGGGGGGAAGGGCCCAGGCCATCAGTTGCCAGGAAACAGGGTGTTGGCCATTCTCTGTGTCCAGACTCCTGCACACACATGCCCTCTAGGGCACTGCAATGATCATACACCCTTACCCCACCACCTAGATACTTAAGAACTGCCTAGGGGAAACTGAGGCACCCCCACACTATTCAGAGGAAACATTAAGAACAGTCCCACTTCGTCACAGGGGGCCTCTTGCGCTTGGCTGGGGGTGCCTGCAGAGCCCGAGTGTCCAGGCTGGGACACTGAAGGGGTAAGAGGTTCCCCCAGCGAGTGCCTGACGAGGAATCTCTCCCGCCGCTCTGGTCTGTTTAGCTCTGGCCCTGGCACAGCATGGAAGGCTCCAAGCAATGCTCCAAACCCCCGGATTAAAGAACCCCATTCATTCCCTCCCTCTGAGACCCTGGGGCTTTGAGCCATTCAGAACTGCTTGAGTGACCCCGCCTGCTGGCACCCCATGTTTAAGCCAGCACAGAATGCTCAGGCTCCGCTTGGCTGCTGGAATCCTGGATCCCTCTGCCAGGGCGTGGCACAGACAGACAAGGAAAGGGCCACCCACACTCCCCTGCGAGACTTCCCTGCGGCATGCAGCCCCCTCACTCACATCTCTGCCCTGCAGCTCATGCTTGTCCTAGGCCCCTGCCGCCTGCTGGAGCTGTTTTCCCTGCCTAGGGGCAGCGCCCTCCCCCCTAACGAGTGCTCTGCTTCCCCCTCTAGTTCAGAGCCTGGACTGGGAGACGTTTGAACAGTACTGCACCTGGCAGCTCTTCCTGGCACACAACATTCCCCTGGAGACCATCATCCCCATCCTGCAGCACCTCAAGTACAAAGGTGAGCCTGTGCCCTGCATGTGTCAGAGACACAATACGATCCCGGGGTCCGATCCCAGCTGGGTCCCGATCCCAGCCTGTTCCCCTGCTCGGCAGTGTGTGCATGCCTTCAGGGAGAGGAAGCATGCAGCCCTGTGGCCTGCCACAGGCTGCATGGGCAGACCTCACGAGGGGCCCTGGGGGCGGGTGACAGGAGCTGTGGGCATGTCTGCTCAGGTACTGGGCGTTCGTTCCCGATACCTGCAGCCAAGGGTTCTGAGCCCCTCAGCATTCACCGTGGGTCCCAGCTATCGGGAACTAACTAAGCCCCCTTGGTTTTCTTTGCAGAGCACCCGGAGGCACTGTCCTGTTTGTTGCTGCAGCTGAGGCGAGAGAAGTATGTATGCAGTGTGGGGGGTGGTATGAGCGTGCTGTGCCATGCGGGGAGGGGGGTTGGGGGGTGTATTTTGCTGGGCCCTTGAACTGGGCTCTCTGGGGTACTTCGCTGGGCCCTTGAACTGCAGAGGGCAGGGGTTCCCAAAGGAGAGCAGGCCAGAGCAGAGCGGCCTCTCTTGGCTAATGCTGGGCAGGTCCAGGCATTACGTGGCCCCGGGTGCAGCAGGCAGGGGGCGCTGGGGGACACCAGGGGGCCCTGCCCACATGCAGTTTGCTGCAGGATCAGGGCTTGTGTGTAGGGCTCATCAGGCTGCTTGCTGGGACCACATGCATTGAGTCCTGCCCGTTCTGATCTGGGAATTCCTGGCTGGGTCGACGCCGGGTGGCAGCAGCAGCCATAAGGGCAGGGAATCGCAGTGAGCACACCTGTTTCCTTTCGCATCGGAATGACCCTTGGAAGACGCGCTGGAGGGTTCTGGGGAGGAGGCACTCCCCAGGGGCACTCCTTATCCCCAGCCTCCCCTGCCCCGGTGCGTTGACCCACAGACGCCCCCCCCGGGCTGTGGGTCCCCGAGCTGTGCTGGAGTAACAGGCAGTACCTGCTCCGGGGAGCGCTGGTGAGGAAGCCGCACCACTCCCCCATTCATTAATGAGAGTGTGCGGAATGATGGTGACAGATGGAACATCTAATTTCTCCAGCACATGGGGGCTCCACTCCCTGCACTCCAAGGAAGTGATTGCTCTCCTGCGGCTTGGCTCTAATCAATCCAGATTGGATCAGTGCAGGAGCTGCCGCCGTCTCACGTCTTTAAGGTGGTCCTGAAGAATCCTGCTCTTCAAGTGTTCAAAGTGCCGGTCACAGGCTTTGCAAGGCCGGGCAGGGTCCAAGCAAGGGCTGCAGGCATGTCCTGGCCCTCCTGGGCAGTGAGTGAGGCTGCATACTGTGTGCTGCAGTGTCTAGGGCGGGAGGTGGGAGGACAGGCCCTGTCCCTCCCTCCCTGAATTCCCCCTTCCGGCCCCCTGTCTTTGGCTGCTCAGACCCGCACCGTCAGTCTGATCTCTGCCTGCGGATTACAGAAAACCCCCTGGCTCTTCCCTGGCAGCCCCAGTCTCCAAGCCCGTTACCCTTCGCAGCACCTCTGAAATGGATATCCTTCCCATTTGCAGAGGGGAAACTGAGCCCTGGAGAGGGGCGGAGACTTTGCCAGGGTTGAGTCGGCAGCATAGCTGTGACTTGAACCCCAGAGTCCTGGCTCCCAGGCCCTGACCCCTCTAAGCACCAAACACCTTCAGTTTGTGAATGCTTGAGACCCCAGGCAGGAAAGATTAGCAAGAGGGAGGCTTCCTGGGGCCAGCCTGTCTGCCTGGGGCGGGGCGGTTGCTGGCCACTGGGGAGTTCAGCTTAGTTGACATTGGGCTCAGGTGTCGTATCCCAGTATCCCGGCCAGCGCCAAGGGGGAGAGGGGTTGCCTTCTGCCCTCAGAGCTGGAGCTAGGGTCCAGCTGGGGTGGGGGGGGTCCAGCCCTACCCACCACTGGCCCTTCCCGTCACAGCCCCGCCCACATGGCTGATGTGCATGGACTGCTCCAGAGAGGCTCCCAGCTGGGGCGGCAGGGGGGCCACAGGTCTGTAGGGACGTCTCTTGGGAGAGCTCTGTATTGCTGGAGCTGGAATAGCAGGGTGCTGCAGGCTGGGATTGACGGGCGTCGGCAGGGCGATGCGGCTGCCCCTGGGAGACTGATCCCAGACCAAGCTGCAGGGCCACTCTCCTGAAAGGTCCTTGGGGTGTCCACCCCCGGCTCTCTCTTGTTGGGGGTTTGATCTGACACTTGTCCCCAGTCTCCTCTGCGTGAGAAGGCAAACAGCCTCCTGCATCTGGGGGCAGAGGCTCTGTTCTGGGCTGTCCCCTTCCCCTTGCTCAGTAGTAATTGGCAATGTGATTCTGCCCAGCCCTGGGGACGCATTATCACTGCCTGCATTCCTCTTGCCTGCTTCTCAAGGGACACTTCCCCCCTGCCCCCCGAGACCGCTTTCAATTTCCTGCACGGCTGGCGCAGTGTTCACACTGGAGGACCTGGACGGGCAGTGCGAAAGCCACTGGCCGCTCCTCAGGGCTCTCGGTTCGTGCTGGTGATCCTTGCTGCCAGACACCCTTAACCGTGGGGCTGTGGAGCACGTGGGTGTCACGGAGTCCCTGGGCGATGCTCTGGAACTGCTCCCCATGAAGCCAGTCAGGACTCTGGGGCAGTCGCCTTTCTGTGAGCAGCCTGTCTGCAGGACACACAGCTCACACAGCTTCCACCTTCCTGGGTCTGACCTCGGAGCATTCAGCATCCTCTGCCCCTCCGTGCGCTTCCCCCAGCGAGTCCGCTCAGGCGGGGCTCCTGGGGAAGCCAGAGGGTCCTGCCCCCCGACTTCGCAGTCAGACGTGACTCTCAGCCAGCCAGTAAAACAGAAGGTTTATTAGACGACAGGAACATGGTCTAAAACAGAGCTTGCAGGTGCAGAGAACGGGACCCCTCAGCTGGGTCCATTTTGGGGGCAGTGAGCCAGACAACCACGTCTGCACTTCACTCCATGTCCCAGCCAGCCCCAAACTGAAACTCCCTCCAGCCCCTCCTCCTCTGGGCTTTGTCCCTTTCCCGGGCCAGGTGGTCACCTGATTCCTTTGTTCTCCAACCCTTCAGCTCTCACCTTGCAGGGGGGGAAGGGCCCAGGCCATCAGTTGCCAGGAAACAGGGTGTCGGCCATTCTCTGTGTCCAGATTCCTGCACACACCTGCCCTCTAGGGCTCTGCAATGATCATACACCCTTACTCCACCCCCTAGATACTTAAGAACTGCCTAGGGGAAACTGAGGCACCCCCACACTATTCAGAGGAAACATTAAGAACAGTCCCACTTCGTCACAGTGGGGCTAACCCGACTGGTGCCAGCCAAGCTGCCCACTCCCTGCCCTTCAGTTCTGTGGCAGCTTGGCAGGTCAGGGAGACTCGGGCAGGACTGGGGAGAGGTGCTCTCCAAAGGGAAGGGGCACCAAGGTTACCTGCCCTGTGCCTACAGAGTGGGGCTGGGGCTTAGGGGTTCCTGCCATGCTGTCAGCACCTGAGCAGGGCCTGCTGGGGCTGGGCTGGGGCATGCAGCAGAGGTCGGAAGCTTGGCTTTGTCAGCGTCGTGGCCTCCACCAGACGGGACCAGTCTCCTCCCTTCCTGTCACTCTAGGGCTGGCACCTACTTGGCACCAGACACGCTGCCTGGTAAGGCTCATCCTGCCCCCAGCGTCTCTTCTGGAGGGCTGAGGAAAAGGCACGGGAAGCACGTCTGGCACTGGGCAGGGGGCGTAGAGTCAAGTCCTGGCTCAGGGTTGATCCGCGGTGTGACCCTAGACGGTCACTTTGCCCCACACCTCCGTTTGCCCATCTGTAAAATGGGGCAGTGGTCGTTTCCTCCCTGCCGGGAGTTGAGAGGCTGAACGAACACCACTGGCAGCCAGGTGCCCCCCTTTGCTCCAGCCGTGGCACCAGCCGTGCCGAGGTTCTCCTGGGCCTCCCGTGTCCGTCACCGGGCACCTCTCAAAGCCGGAGAGCCGCCTGTCTGCCTCCCACGTGGCGCAGTAGTAACCCTGCCTGGACACTCATCTCTCGGGCTCCGTGCCTGCTCTGCTCACCTCCCATCGCTGAGCGAAGAGCTCTTTATTCCTATTCATTAATGCCGCATTTGGAGCTGGCTAATCTAATCCCGGCTCTAACTTGTACTCGCCCAGCCCAGCCGTCCCGAATGCACGGGCGCGGCAGCGGGAGAGCGTGTTGCAGCGAGGTTGACACAGGCGTCTGGTGCTGGCGCAGGGATTCTGGGGAGGTGCCAGGC
Organism: Caretta caretta; assembly: GCF_965140235.1. Classification (NCBI taxonomy): domain Eukaryota; kingdom Metazoa; phylum Chordata; order Testudines; family Cheloniidae; genus Caretta; species Caretta caretta. Next base: position 1,734,421 of record NC_134229.1, on the reverse strand, counting down.
TGCTCCATGGGGCTGGTCTCTTCCGTGTCTCAGGGAAAAGGGCTGTGTGAACTCCCTGCCACACAGCTTTGTGTCTAACGCACCTGGTCCCCGCCCAGCTGGAGGTCTTGGAGCCAGAGCTGAGCTGGGGAGCTCTGGACTAGGACAGCAGGGAAGCCCGCCATCCCCTGCAAGCCCTGGGACCTCAGAGCCAGAGGGCCATGCCGAGTCCTAGGGAACTAGCAATGGTCAGGGTTAGTGCTCCATTGATGGGCAAGGGGTGCCGGCCGCTTGCCACGTCTCAGGGCGGCGGGGGTAGGATTTGATGTGCCGAGGCTTTCCAATCACCCCCTTTCCCTTCCCGCGGCAGGCCCAGTGAGGAAATGGTGAAGATGGTGCTGAGCCGGCCATGCCATCCGGACGACCAATTCACCACCAGCATCCTGCGGCACTGGTGCATCAAACACGACGACCTGCTGGCTGAGCACATCAAATCCCTGCTGATCAAGAACAACAGCCTGCCGCGGAAACGCCAGAGGTGAGGGGTGGGGGGGGTCTCGCCTCAGGGAGCCTGTGGCCTGGCCAGGTGGACACGGGGGCTTGTTTTGGGTGAGGAGATGTCCCCCACCCTGGGCTGGCCCAGCGGCATGGGCAGGGTATGTCCCCATGTTTCAAGGGCCTGTCCGGAAATGCCACCAGCTAAGAACAGGAGAGAGGCCCCCAGCCTGCGCTGGCTTGGGACAGCTGTCAGGGCATGCTGCGCTTGTGGCTTCTACAGACACAACACCGGCTGGGAGGGCTGCATTCCACTGTTCAGCTCCTGTTGGCAGCTTGCAGCGCCCGTGGGGCATCGCTCCCATCGGCAGCAGGACAGCTCCTGGCAGGCGTGGACACTCCACTGGTATGGAGGGACCCAAGTCCGTGGGCTGCAGGGTTTCCCTTCTCCCAGACTTGCTCTGCCCTTCATCCCAGCGCCCTGGCACACCCTTCTAGGAAATCCCTCTCCTCCAGCCTGCCCTGCAGCCAGGGGCAGTATCTGAGCTGCTGTTAGCAGGGGTCGCTGCAGGGATGGCCCCTCTCCACCGGCCCTTCAAGACAGGCTGGGCTGGCCTTGCCGGTGCTGGCTCCGCAGGAGTGCAGGGTGAAGTGGGTCAGGACATGCTTCACAAGCACAAGAGCCCTGGAGTGTGTCTGAGATTCAGGGACACGCGGCTACGTCCCTGAGCCGGCTGGCGTGGAGAGAGCAAGGCCTGGGCCGGCTTGGGGAGCAAAGGCCTAGCGCAGGCCGCACCAACGCTCCCTGCAGTCCCAGCTCAGGAAGTGGCTTATGTGAACCCAGTGGGGCCGAGCCTCTGCCCTGAGAGTCTGAGCTGCATCTCCCTGGGTGGAACTGAGCCAGGGTGGCTGCAGAGCGGTGACCGGGACAGGGCTCAGACTAGGAGCTCAGTGCTCAGCCGGCCTCGTCGTCGTCGCTGTCCAAGAGCGAAGGCAAGCCGTGGGAATCCCCTCCCCACATCCTCCCGGCTTGCCAGGACCCCAGAACCTGCCTCCACCTTCCCCGCATGCATTTCCAGTTGCCTCCAGGCGAGGCGGAGCGCAGCCTGGCCATGGTAACCAATAACTAAAATCCAGGCAGGTATTTACAGCAAACAACTGGCTGGCGTGCTCGGGAGCATCCCAGCACCTCCAGGCGCGTGGGGCTTCAAGGTACTGGCCAGCCTCCCGCTGCTGTCCTTTCCCCACAGCTGCTTGGGGGTTCTCTTCCGGGGCAGAACGACCCCTTGGTTCTCGCTGGATTCCTCTGTCACAGAGCAGCCCCCTCCAGGTGCGGCTCTGTGCTTGTGTGGGGGGAGCAGGCTGCAGCACCAGAGCCCACGCAGAGCCTGCCTCACTCTCCTGTGTGACCCAGCCCCACATCCGGGGCTCTCCCTCGCTCCCTCCCTCATTCAGCGCTGGGTGAGCAGCCCGGGGGGCTCCCTGCCTGTATCTGCAGCCTGGGCAGGCCTGGCCCGCCACAGGCCTAGCGAGACCCCTTTGGTGGGCAGCGAGATTGCTGGCTCCTTTGCCATGGTGAGGGATTAGACGAGAGGTGCCAGGCCTTGTGCAGTCGGTGTCCTGAAGCCGGCGTGGGCACAGCTGCCGCTCTCCAAGGCTTGTCCCGTGGCCGCTGCATGTCGTGCCTCCACCCAGCTGAGCCGATGCGCAGCCGATGCCCAGAATGAGCCGCTCCGCTCTGCAGTGGGCAGAGAAGCTGCTCTTTGATCTCGCTCCCTCTGCCGTCAGCCTGCAGGGTCTTTTATCCTGAACTCATTGGCCGCCTCGTTTGGGGGAGAGTGTTTGTGACGAAGCGGGACTGTTCTTTAATGTTTCCTCTGAATAGTGTGGGGGTGCCTCAGTTTCCCCTAGGCAGTTCTTAAGTATCTAGGGGGTGGGATAACGGTGTATGATCATTACAGAGCCCTAGAGGGCAGGTATGTGCAGGGGTCTGGAGACAGAGAATGGCCGACACCCTCTTTCCTGGCACCTGATGGCCTGGGCCCTTCCCCCCTGCAAGGTGAGAGCTAAAGGGTTGGAGAACAAAGGAATCCGGTGACCTTCTGGCCAGGGAAAGGTACAAAGCCCAGAGGAGGGGGGGCTGGAGAGAGTTTCAGTTTTGGGGCTGGCTGGGACATAGAGTGAAGGGCAGACGGGGTTGTCTGGCTCACTGCCCCCCAAAATGGACCCTGCTGAGGGGTCCTGTTCTCTGTACCTACAAGCTCTGTGTTAGACCATGTCCCTGTCGTCTAATAAACCCTGTTTTACTGGCTGGCTGAGAGTCACGTCTGACTGCGGAGTTGGGGGGCAGGACCCTCTGGCTTCCCGAGGACCCCACCTGGGCGGACTGGCTGTGGGAAGCGCACGGAGGGGCAGAGGAGGCTGAATGCTCCGAGGTCAGACCCAGGAAGGTGGAAGCCGGGTGAGCTTTGTGTCCTGGAGACAGGCTGCTCCCCGAGAGGAGACTTCCCCAGAGTCCTGCCTGGCTTCGTGGGGAGCAGGTCCAGAGCATCGCCCGGGGATGCCGGGACAGCGTTCAGCTCTTGGTAGTGGAGGCAGTGTGCCGTGCTCACATTCGCTGTGTCACAGACTGGGCCGGAGCTCAGCGTTCTCCAGCACCGGCCGGTCATTTCCAAGCATTCACTAGCTAACGGGTCGTTTGTCCTCCAGAGGAATGCAGCTGCCTCGTGGGTGGAACATGGCAGCAGTTGAAGAGTGCACAATGGTTTAGGACAGGAAGTGAGCAAGGACTACCAGTCCCGTCCCCCCTCCCACCCCAAAACCCAGAGTGACTTGGGCCCAGTGCTTGTGTGTCTGTGTTCACACAGCTTTTGTCAGCCTGGCTGGCCCCCAGCAGCGTGCCTCCCATCAGCAGTGCCCGTCCCTCGGTGTGTCCTTCCCAGCCAGAATCTCTCAGCCTCACTTGCCAGTTCTGCCCCTGTGGTGTGGGGCTGTCCTGGGCTGGCTCAGGGCGGACCCAGCTTGTGCTTGGAGCATTTACATGGAGAGGATCCCGTGGGGCGTGCAGGCCCCATGGGCGCTCCAGAGAGAGACTGGTGCTTTGCAGATGCCCTGGTGAGACCTCCCCTTGCTGCAACGCCCTAGCAGTCCTCACCTCAGGCAGCCTCAGCCAGGGAGTGGAGAGGAAAGCAGCAGCCCTGCGATGCTCCCTGCACAGGAAGTGGGTACCCTGGCAGGAGGCTATCCTCAGGGTTGGGGGGCCGGGGGCCTGGCACTGCTGCAGGGAGTGGACGCACCAGGCTGTCACTACTGGACACCATGGTTCAGGCTGCCTAGTGCAGGCACGAGTGAAATGAGCTGGTTGATCTCGGTCCTTTGAGAATATTTGTTGTGGCCAAAAACAATCGCATGGTGGAGATTAATTCTGTGCCTGAAACTGGACTGTCCCGGGGTGCTGCAGGTCAGGGCTGAGGTGCATAGGTGGGGCTGGGAGTATCTGGGCTTGTTGGGGTCCAGGTCTGGTGCTGGGGCGGGGGGGGAGGCATGTCAGGGCTGAGGTGTAGGGGGGGTGCTTTAGAGGGATGCTCTGCAATTAGAACCCAGTCTGAGGAGGGAATCCTGTGAAATGCTCCCAGCACATCTGAGTGAGGAAGGGACGAGGCTCGTCTGCATTGGCAGCAGCCTGCACGCAGCCACCGTCCCCAGGTCGCTGCGGGACCACACTCCCCACAGAATGCAGGGGGTGGAACGGAGCCCTGCTTGTTTTCACAGGCACTGGGCCCTGCAGCTGCCTCTCCCATGCCCCATGTCTGGCGCGCGCTGGGCTTGCCGGCTGGATCTGCTGAGTGCTGGTGTTTCCCCTCCTGCACAGTCTCTCCCAGGGCGGCAGAAGGGGCCATGGTTCATGCGTGTGTAACGGACATGTGTCACTGCCGTGTCTTGCAACCCCACTGAGCTGGGCATGGGGTCTGGACCCAGCCTGGCCTTTCCCATTCGGGCAGGGGCACAGTTTGGAAATGCCTGGCAAAAGCTCCATTCTCTATCCCGGGCAAAGAGCTCTTGGGATTCCCGTCCCCCAAGCGCCAGCGCTGGAGAAAGGGCCTGGCTAACAGAAAGGCTGCAGGCAGCACCTGCAGGGGGCCCAGCCCTGCCCCAGCCACTCCACTCTGGTTCTGGAGGGACCCACTCGAGGGGAGATGGGTTCCATTCAGTCCTCGGCCCCTCCGACACCACGAGTGCCAAGAGCAGGCCTGAGAGCTTGCAGAAAGCCCCCAAACAGCCACCAGATCAGCTGGAAATACCGTGCCTGGGCCAGGGAAACGGGCAAATGGCCTCTTGTCCAGTCCTGCTCCCCGGAGCCGACCCCCACCCGCAGGCCAGCTCCTGACGAGGCGGTTTGGGGGTGTCTCTGTTGGGGGAGAACAGTGCCCTCCGCTGTCCTCCCAGGGCTCTGCAGGTACAGAAGGGACATCTAGTGTCCTAAAGAGGCACTGCCGCGGGGCGCAGCTCCGAGTCTCTGGACCCGCTCCCTGCAGTGCGGGGCACGGTCCCTGGGCTGGTGCCGGGCAGCGCTGCTCGGGGAGTCTGGCTGCATGGCCGGGGCATGGTGCTTGTGCTCCTAGGAGGAGAGAGACAAGCTCCCAGTTTCACAGCTCTCTCCCCTTGTCGTGCCTTGTTCAGTGTCTGTACCGCAGAGGCTCCAGGCCACCCGCTCAGGGACCCGCTGGGCTAGGCGCTGTATGGCCCCCGCTACCCCCCCTCCATTCTCCCCCGCCCGAGGAGCGGTTCCTGTGGAAATCTCCAGCTCCATCCGTTCAGTTCCATTTCCCCTCGTTAATTAGCAGCGTTTGATAGGTGATCACCAGGGCTCTTTTCATTATTTTTTCCGGGCCCAATAAATCGGCCATTCTAATCCCAGCTAGCGAGCTCGCCAGCCAGCTGCCCCCTGCGGCTGTGAAACCAGCGTGCTGGCATGCGAGGGAAACCGCATGCCCCGCAGCCTGGCTCTGAGCACAGGGGTGCTGCCGGGGAGGTTTGGCCTGGGACCCCAGGTCCCTGCTGCAGCGCCAGGAGGGGCTGAGACTGAGCCCCTAGTTCCATGGTTGCTGGGGTGCAGTGGCCTGGCATCGAGCAGCCCCTGGGGATCAGAAGAGCCTCCAGGCGCCCCAGCTTCGCAGACCAAGCCCTGGGCTCGGTCTCATGCCAGGTGCTGAGCCTGCCTTCTCCCCCACCCCTGCCTTGGGGCTTCTGCAACGCCCTGGTATCTGAGTGAGCAGGGAACAACCTGGTGTCCCCCAAGAGGGTGGGGCAGGGCCTTGCTCTGACATGGCCTGCCCTGGCGAGGGAGAGGCCCCAGCTACAAGCGCTGGGCAGAGGGGGGATCCCCACAGCACCCTGAGCACTCTGGGACAGTGGGTGGCTCTGAGGCCCACCAGGGACTAACTCTGCCTCCCTTGCCCTGTCCTCAGCTTGCGCAGCTCAAGTAGCAAACTGGCCCAGCTGACGCTAGAGCAGATCCTGGAGCACCTGGACAACCTCCGGCTCAACCTGACCAACACCAAACAGAACTGTATGTGGGCCGGGCCAGGGCTCTTCTCCACGCCCGGCGGGGGGGGCTGCCTGGCCACCGGTGGGCGGAGCTGGGAGATAGGGGGCAGGCGACAGGTTGGCAGCATGGTTGGTCCTGAGTGCCTGGGATGGGGTGAGGCCGTCAGGGTCCGGGACCCTGTGGTGCTCTGTGCCGTACAGACGCATTGCTGGAGCCCTGATCCACTGCAGGGTGATGGGCAGCGATGCTGCAGGGTTTCCTTTCTTAGCACCATGGCTGGAGGGGCACTGCCCTCCCCTTCTCCCCCCATGGAATCGCTGGCTCCAGCCTGGCTCGGGTCAGCAGAAACTGGGAGGGACATCCAGGCTCTGGCCTCTGGTGCTGCCTCCTGGGACAAGAGCTCTTCCTTCACCCACTGGGCTGGGATTCTGCGCCATGGGGCTTGGCCCCTTCCTCCTCCACATAGTTACCCAGCCCTGTACACGTGGGGAGCCAAGGTACAGAGATGGGACGGAGCCTGGCGGGTGGGACCCAGCCATCGGTCAGTGCAGGAGGGACATCCCTCCAGACTCAGCCAGGCAGAAGGGCTTGCTCCATGCCACTGGCCAGCAGTGGGGCTGGTAGGGGAGGCTCTGACTGGCCTTTCCTCTCCCTGCCTTCCAGTTTTCAGCCAAACGCCGATCCTGCAGGCGCTGCAGCATGTCCAGGCCAGCTGCGACGAAGCCCACAAGATGAAGTGAGTGCAGCCCCGTCATCGACCCGCTCGCTGCCCCCGGGTGCAAAGCAGGGTGGCTCAGTGGGGTGTGCTGGGAGTGCACCCAGTCGCAAGCTTCAGCAATAAACTCAAGCTGTGTGTTCCAGCCCAGGCCCCCTCATGCAGCCAGGCAGGAACCAGCCTGCATGTGCCCCGTGTGTTGCTATGGGGCCTGGGGCTGTGCTGCTGGCTCTGGGCCTGGAGATGGGGGGCGGGGAGAGTCCCCGAGCTGCTGCTTCTGCTTGGCCCAGAGACATGGGCTGGGCCCCGGCCTTGCTAGCCGGTTCCCCTTGTGCTCTCCCAGCCTCAGGACCCAGGGCTTTGCGCTGTCCCTAGAGTCCAGGGCTACGCACTGGGCTTCACACAGCCTGTCACCCGGGGCAAGCGGGGGTGACGCGGGGTGTCCAGAGAGCTGGGGCAGCACGGGGGAGTGACGGGCCAGGAGGGAGCAGAGCTGGGGAGCTAGTGCAGCTAAGGGGACCTGAACTGCTCTGTCGAGCTCTGGGGTGGGGCTGGGGGTGCCCAGAGCCTGACCCCACCCTGCTTGCTCTCGGTCCAGGTTCAGCGACCTCTTCTCCCTGGCAGAAGAGTACGAGGACTCCTCCAGCAAGCCCCCGAAGAGCCGCCGGAAGGCCGCGTTGTCCAGCCCCCGCAGCCGGAAGAACGCCGCCCAGCCAGCCAACAACGAGGAGGAGTCTGCCTCCAGCAGCGCCTCGGTGAGTGCCGCCCCAAGGGGCCCTCTGGAGAGCTGGGGCACGGCACCACGCGGGGTCCCGGCCATGGAGCGAGGGGCGGCTGGGCACGTCCAGCAGCCCTCGCCCCACTGGGCTCCAGGGCAGGGCTGCAGCGTGCTCAGCGGGGTTCCTGTGCTTTCCCTGGCTCCTTCCCCTGGATAGGGGGCTCCTGCTCCCCTGTACCTTCTTCCTCTGGTGGGGACAGGTGGGCACTGCCCTCAGCCATGCCAGCTCCAGGGGCTGCTGCTGGACACAGCCATCACGGCCCCAGGGCTCTGCCACAGCCCTGCGCAATGGGGCAAGGATCCCACTGACCCCAGCCTCACCGGCAGCACCCACGGAGGGTCACCCCCACCAGGCCTTGCCCCTCTGCCCACCCAGCAGTGTCCATGACTGCCGCCAGCCCCCAACCGGGCCCTGCCGTCCCCACCCCCACCGGTCCCTCCCCCTCTGCCCGCCCGGCAGTGCCCGTGACAGCTGCCCCCTCCTCTCCCTTTCAGGAGGAAGAGGACACCAAGCCGAAACCCACCAAACGGAAACGGAAAGGCTCGTCCGCCGTGGGCTCGGACAGTGACTGAGGGGCGTGGCCCCGTGCCCAGCTCCACCCTGGCCCACTGTGGCAAGTGGCAGCAGCGGCTCTGGAAGTCCCTGCAAAGCAGCAGCAGCAGCCGCCCCTGGTGGTTGTGGAGCAGCTGGGCAAAGCCGTCCCCAGGCTGGGAGCAAGCGAGGCGCCCGCTGTGTGTCTGTGGCTGCACCCACCACGTGACTGCAGCCTCCTGCCGGCAGCACGACGCTGCCAGCCCAGCCCCACCGGGCGTGACTTCAGTCCCTTTCTAACGGAATTGTGGGGTGACCGGCTGGAGCGAGCGCCCCTCTGCGTGGCCTCTGGGCGCCAGGCCGAGGGGCATGGCCCTGAGTCCCCGAGAGGGGGCAGCCAGGGTGATTCCAGCAGCAGGCGTGCCAGGCCCCTGCGTGCCGGGGGCTGGACAGGAAGCCAGACAGGCTGCAGAGCAAAGGTCTCCTATTTTCATATAAGAAGTGTAAATAAATAGTGAGAACTAGATTGCTGCTCAGAGATGCTTCCAGGAGAGGATGGCCTAGCAAACCAGCAGGGAACCCCAGGCTCACCTGTGCCATGGCAGCCAACGGCCTGGGGCACCTGCCCACCGTTCCCTGGCCATGCTGGGTTAGTTCCCACCTGTGATTTTCACCACAATCCAGAGCCTGGGCCCTGCTGCAGCCTTTAGCTTCTGCCCCGGAGCGGGCACTGCCCAGGAAAGCACAGCCAGGGGGGCAGAGACCAGCACCCAGAGCCCATTCGCTGCTAGTGGGACGAGCTGGGGCTGGGAGTCCAAAAAGAGCCAAACCCCATGAGCAGCCACTGCCCCCCAATCTCTTCCCTGCGAGCCAGGCCCCCCCAAGCTGGGAGAAGGAGCAGAGCACAGACCCAACGCAAACGGGCTGCACTGGTGCCGAAGACACCTGCTCGGCAGCACTGTTCACAGGCAGGTGGCCAGGACGCGAGGCTGGTGATTCAAAGCTCTTTCCCCAGAGAGTTTCACCTTTTAAAGTGTTTTTAAAACTACAATAAAACTGTCAAATGTTTTGTACAAAGTGCCCGTCTTGCCTGATGGTTTGTGCCTGTGGGCAAGGCAGAGTGGCTGGCACAGGGACAGGCATCGTCTGCCTCTGGGTGGGCCTGGGGAGACCCCATTGGCCGTGTGTTCAAGTGAATGGCTCTTTTCTGGGCCACACCCCCCCCCCCCCCGGAGCTTTAGCCCCCATGGTCAGCCAGCGCCTCCCCCGCAGAGCAGCTGGCCCCTGAGCCCCTTCCTGCTGCGTTGCAGACCCAGCCCGTGGGACACAGGCGAGTATTGTCCTCGCCGGGAAACCCACGGAGGCCCAGACAGCTTGAGGAGACTTGCCCAAGGTCCCGCAGAGAGGCCAGGCCAGAGCTGGGAACAAAACAGTCATCCTGGCTCCCAGCCCCTTGCACTAACCACTGGACCCCATTCCTCTCCCAGAGCCGGGGAGAGAACCCAGAAGTCCTGGCTCCCGGTGTCCTGCTCTAGCCCCAGGACGCTGCTGCCCGGCTTTGGCCGGCCCAGGAGACAAGCCGCTCCTGCAACGCACGGGGTCGAATTGTGCCAGGGCAGAGGCCCTCGGTGGGCACTGCGCCGCGTGGGACTCTGCCTGTGAGTATTGCCACTTCCTTGCTGCGTGGTGGGTTTAGACGTGGCAGGCCCCTGTGGTGCCCCCGCCCCATCCCTCGGGCCGCTGACCGTAGCCCTGTTAGCCCAGCTGTCACACCGCGCATGTGCCATTTCTCCCCGCCTCCCTTCCAGGGCCGCTGCCCAGCCCAGCTGCCAAGGGGAAGAGCCTGCCAAACTCCCTGCTCAGGACAAGACAGCCCCTTCCTGGGGCAGGCTGGGCAGGGACTGCCCGGGCCATGGGGGGAAGCGGGGCAGTGGGAGGCCTGGGTACGAGGAGGCTCTGGGCTGTGGGGCAGGGAGGGAACACAACTGGCCTGTGCTGGGGAGGTTCTTGGGCCTGTGCGGCCCGCTGCAGCCCCGCTCGCAGCTGTTGCCCTGACATCAGGGCTCGGCCCAGGCTCCCTGGCAGCCCGAACTGCTCCAGCATGGGCTGCTCGCATGTTTCCAGCTGTGGAAGCCGCCTAACCTTTCCCCTACTTCGTCTGGTTTCAGCTCCAAGCCACAGACCTCCTGGCGCCCGCCACTCGTGTGTTTCTCCTTCGAGCAGCAGATGTTGGGAATGCGGCAGGAAAACCCCTGCGCCGCCTTCTCCTGCTCAGCCCTGCTCCGAATGCCTGCCCGGGGGAGCGAGCTGCGGCTTGTCGGCCCCCCGCAGAAAGGCAAAGGCGTTTTTCACCTCCCCAGCCCCCTCCTCCCTGAAAAGTCCATCTGGGAATCAGAGCTTCAGAGGACAGGAGCCTAGACCCGGGCAGACCGAGGGCAGGGATGAGGGGGCGGCCATGGCCGTTTGCACAGCGCCTGCCTTGGGGGGAGGCTGCAAAAGCTGCTTGAAACCGACTGGGGGAGGAGAGGCGTAGAGATGCATCAGCAGGCAGAACGCGGGTGCACCGCCCAACCCGGGGCAGAGGGTGGCTGTGGGGGGGGGCCTTGCTATAGTTAATCCCGCCTGGCACCATGCCCTCGCGGTTACCCCTCTGGTTTGCACAGGGGCTGCTTGGCCACCCCAATCCACGAGGCAGATCCGTGCCCCCTGGCACGAGCCAGGCATGGGCAGCTCGCTGCAGCCAGCCAGAGATTTCTCATGTGGCTCCCATTAGGAAAAGCTGTGGGAGCCCTGCGCTTTGCCACTGAGCCGAATGCAGCCCCCAGGCCAGCTGGGCGTGAGCTGGGGAAAAGTTCCCTGCTTTCCGCTGACTCACAGGGCTGGGCTTGGGGCTGGCCGAGGAGCTGGCAAGGATGCAAGGGCTGTTTGCTCCCAGCTCAGGGTGTGCGTGGGGCGGCCCAGAGTGGGGCACTGATGGGGCCAGGGTTCAGGTCAGCCCAGCCTGCGCTGCAGGGGGTGCATGGAACTATCCCCTCAGCCTGGCTGTGTTGCCAGCATCTTGCTGGGCCTAGCTCGATGCTGGCAGGAAAACGGCCCGGAGCCAGGGTGAGATAAGGGCCCCTGACGCCACCCACACAGTGCGAGACGGTCCCAGCCCTGGGGAGCTCAGCCGTCAGATGCAGGGCCCCTGGGTCTGCCCAGTTTACAGCCGGAGCGCTGCTCCCCGGGGCAGCTCTGTCCCTCTGCAGGCCCGGGCTGGGGCCGCCTCCCCCTGCTCAGACCATGCGCTTGGGCTTTGCACCGCCTCTTCCGCAGGGTTGGTTCCCCTGGCTGTCCGACAGCCGGACTCCCACGTGCCCCCAGCTCCCACTGCGCCCTCCTCCAGGGCAGGCCTGTGCTACCCGCTGTCTGTAGCCCTTGGCCCTGCTGGGTTTGGCTCCTCCCAGAGTCCTCTAGCACTGGGCCAAAAACGGGGATCCAGGACTTCTTCGCAGTGCAGGGCCCTGTACGGGGCCCAGACCAGCCCCCTCCCTGCAGTGGGGCCGGGCCCAGCCCCACCTCTCAGGCCAAGGCAAGATGGGGCAACAGCTTTGCCCAAAGTTTCCTTGTTGCAGCCAACCCAGTGCAGCACGGCTGGGCCCTGCCAGCTCTGGCTCCGCAGGGGACGTGGGTGCTCTTCTCCTCACGTTGGCACCAGAATCAGGGTGCCACGTCCCTTCCTGTCCATGCCATGGCAAACCTCTGCCCAGGCCAAGCACAGAGGGACGCTAAAGCAATTGGGGGCAGGTTAAATACAAGGATCTTGCTGGGGGCTGGACAGAGGAGGGGAGGGTCTGGTGTGGCCCCATCTCCACAGTAGCCAAGTCCTTCCCCATCTTCCCAGTGTTTAGTACCTGCCCAGGGAGCTGGGCTGAGCCGAGCCCCTGTCTCCCAAGGACTCCCAGTGCCCATGGGCAGAGGGTACAGGGCGCAGAGGGGTTACAGGCATCCCCTGGGTCTGGGCGTGACAGACCCCTCCCAGAAGGTCTCTGAAAGCCAGCATCACATGGGTTACCGCAGGCACTGCCCGGTGTCCATGCTGCTAAGGTGGCAGGAGACCCCTGTGCACCCTGGAAATTGTGTGCTCGGGCCTTGTGCTTAAAGGCAGGTCAGGCCAAAGTGCCAGGCCCTGAGACAGGCTCCGCCAGCCGGGAGCCAAGTACTGACCTGGCTGACCAGGGTGTGGCGTGTGGCTTATGCAGGAGCCTGGCTGGCCCATGGAGTCAGCTGCCAAGGAAGAGATGGAAGGGGCCTCCGCCAAAGAACGTACCTGGCAGGGACGGATGGTGGGGACCCTGGTTGCAGGTACAGAGCAGAGCTCTGGACCGTCTGGTCTAACGGAGCAAGGGGTGCAGAGAGAGGCCCTGCTGCCCAGGACCCGCTCTAGGCCCCAGGAAAGCAGGCACGTGCTGGGGGTGACACATTTCCAGGGGCAGCATTCTGGCCGCCCTCTTTTTCTTGGAAAAATCCGCCAATGTACGGAAAAAAAAATACAGGAAGATCAAAACCATCTCCAGTAATGCAATAGGAGCATGACGTGAAAAATATCGTATCACATCTTGACACGGTCACTCATAACGTGAATGTGCGTAAATGTGTAAGCGTTAACTGTTCTTGATCAACTAAATCAGGAATCACGATTACTTGTGTGTACATTTGTGCCAATTTCCATGTCATGTCGATGCCAGCGGCTAAAGGGCTCAAATGCTGGGACGAAAACGACTTTCTGGAGCTGCCTACCGGCCACAAAGAGAGAAACGGCAAAAAGCATTAGAAAAACTCTCTTGTACTCCAAATAAGTATTTTTTAAAAGTCTACAGTCAAGGAGAAAGCTCTAAGCAATGCCTTGAAAGTGATTCTTCACCAACTGATGAAGACCACTCGAAGCAAAGATTATCTTTATCAACTGATAAAGTCGAACAACAATCCGACCAAAGATTATCTTCCCTACCTGATGAAGACGGATGTTTCTATTGTATTTTGGAGGGTGCTATAACTTCCACAGCAGAACGATTTTGTCAGTCGCACGGTCACTGTGAAACTTTTGCATTTTTATACGATATTGGAAATATTAAAAATCAGTTTTCCCAAGATGACGCCCTGAAGCACGGCCAAGGCCTGCGTTTTGCGCTCCCTGCTGCTGGGTTTTCATTTTTATTTCATTTTAAACACCACAACACTGCAAAGTGCAAACTGTAAAAGCCCCAACAAAGCTAGAGCCGGCCCTGCTGCCACCCACCCGAGGGAGACGCTGCCCGCGGGCGAGGCCGTTGGAGGGGAGGGTCTCAGCCAGGCTGGGGCGAAGGACTTGGGGGCAGGCAGGACTCCAGTAGCCAAGCGGGGTTCGGGGCCCTGCCCGGGGAGGACTGGGTTTGTGGGTGCCCCGGGGTTTCCATTAACCCCGCTGGCTTTTCCTCCCCTCTCTGCTGGGTGTGGAAACTGGAGTCTTGTTCTCCCTGGAAGCCCAGCTGGGCGCCAAGTGGCCGGGGTTGCCCCGCAGGGCTGTGCTGGCCCCGGGGGCCGGGCCGGGCCAGGGGTGGCCCGTGGCTGGCGTGTATCTACAGCGGGGTACGGCAGCACCCAGGCGGGGGGCACTGCCCGGCCAGGGGGAAGCAGGCGGCTCCCAGCCCTGTGGGCCCTGGGGAGCTCCCCGCTCCCCAGCTGGGAACCGAGCCCCGGGGCCCCTCTCCTGCGCCAGCTCCCGCCGGGAACGCGGGGCGCGGAGCCGGCTCGCCACTGGAGCGACCCCCGGCCCCGCTCTGGGCCCCCGCCCCGCCTCCGGCGCGCGGCCCGGCCCCCTTCTCCTCCCGGGGCGCGCAGGCTCCTGCCCCGCCCCCGCGCGCCCCCGCGCCCGGCCAGCCCCAGCCCGGCTCCGGCGGCGGCATGTACCTGGCCGGGGCGGCGGCGGCGGTGGCCGCGCTCCTGTGGCTCCAGCGGCGGCTCTGGCCGCACCTGTGGGCGGACGCGCGGTTCCTGCTGCGGGCGCTGCGCTGCCGGCGCCGGGTGCTGCGGGGCGCGGCGGGCTCCAGCCTGGCCCAGCGCTTCGCCAGCCTGGCGCGGGCGGCCCCGCAGCGGCTCTTCCTGCGCTTCGAGGCGCGGAGCTTCAGCTACGGGCAGGCGGAGCGGGCGAGCCGGCGGGTGGCGAACGCGCTGCGCGCCTGGCGCGGCCCCGGGGGGCCCCTGCTGCCCGGCCAGACCGTGGCGCTGCTGGTGGGCAACGAGCCCGGCTTCGTGTGGGCCTGGCTGGGGCTGGCCCGGCTGGGGGCCGTGCCCGCCTTCCTGGGCACCGGCCTGCGCCGCGGGGCGCTGCTGCACTGTCTGCGGGGCTGCGGGGCGCGGGCGCTGCTGGTGGCGCGCGGTGAGTGCGGGCGCGGGGGGCGCGCGGGGGGGGCTAAGGGGGAGCCCGGGGGGCGCGCGGCGGGGGGTAAGGGGGAGCCCGGGGGGCGCGCGGCGGGGGGTAAGGGGGAGCCCGGGGGGCGCGCGGCGGGGGCGGCCCGGGGGGCGCGCGGCGGGGGGTAAGGGGGAGCGCGGGGGGAGCCTGGGGGACGGAGGTGGGAGATGGAGGAACCAGGCGTGGGGGGGAGGGGGGGATTGTGGTTCTCTGGGGGGCGTCCCAGAGGTCACTTGATAAACTAGCCTCACCCAAAGGATCATGGGGGGACGGGACACCCTGCCCGGTCTGGGTGTTATGGGGAGCAAGGGAGCAAAAAGCTGCCCACCCCGACCCTTGCCACGGGACCCGGCTTCCTGCTGTGACCAACTGCGGGCCCCTGGGCAGCTGCCTCTGCACCCTGTGGCCCGGCTGGGGACTGGACTGGCTCTTCCCCACCCGCCCAGCCGGTCAGCCCCAGAGCCCTGAACATGGGACGTAGTTGGGGCCAGGTTTTGGAGAGAGCCCAGCATGGGGCCAGCAGGTGCCCGCTGGGTGCCGGGCAGGGGCTGGGTGCTCTGTACCCGCTGGGTGCCGGGCAGGGGCTGGGTGCTCTGTACCCGCTGGGTGCCGGGCAGGCGCTGGGTGCTCTGTACCCGCTGGGTGCCGGGCAGGGGCTGGGTGCTTGGCCCTTGGAAATCTCACCCCAAATGAGGGCGAATGCTGGGTGCGCTGGGGTCCTCTCAGTGCCATGACACTTGACTCCTGCTGTAGACGGTTTTGGTACCGAAGGGGGGACAGGCAAGGCCCGTGACTCTGCAGGGACCCCCATGAGCACCGCACCGCTGGGGCTGGGCCTGAGAGGCGGAGCAGGCAGGGTCTCCAGCCAGCGCTTCGGCAGGGGCTTTGGGCTCCCAAGTGGAGTCAACGCTGCTCCCTGTGCAGCCTCCCTACCTGGGCCCCGAAACCACAAGGCCCGTGTGAAACCCTTGGCCTGAAACCTTGGCATTAAAGCTCCTGCGGGCGCGGGCTGGCTGGGAACTGAGCCCCTGAGGTGGCTCCTTGGCATGGCTCTGAAAGCCCCAGCTCCTGTGGGGCCAGGTGCTCCTGGCATTGCCCAGTCAGGCAGGCGGGTCTCTCATGTGTCCCTGGCTCCCCAAAGGCCCCGGCTACAGAGGCAACCTCCTCACTGGTCACCATGGGCAGGGGCCCAGGGTCTGGGGCCTGGTGTCTGCACTGCGTCGATAGGGCCAGGGCCTGTGTGGTGCCATGTTTGCAAAGTCGCCGTGCCACGGGGGACGGGCACTGGCTCTGTCTGAGCAGCACCCAGCCCGACAGGGCCCTGCAACCTCCCCCGGGGCCCCGCAGCTCGGCCTGGCCGGACAGGGCCCTGATCCGGGCTGACGCCTCTCGTGCTGCCTTGCTATAAACCTAGGACTTGACCATGGCTCTGCTCAGGCCTGGGCAGAGCCAGGCTCTCGTTAATGCCGCTTCTGCAAACTCTTCGCCAGGCTGGGCTGGAAGAACCTTTTAAAAGAAGTTTGAGGGAAGTTCTCCCGTGTGCCCCTCCCCCCACGTGCCCCACCCTTCCCCCGCCAGCCGCTGTGCTGTGGCAGTAGGAAGTTTTTCCAGGAAGATGAGCCCCAGCCACGTTGTTTGACTTCCTTAAAGCCGAGAGCCCCAAGTGGGTGGATCCGCAGTCTGGCTCCTTGGACCCACGGCTGCCTGGGCCCAGCACAGAGCAGGTCCCGAGCGCTGGCCGGGCTGGGGCTGGGGCTGCTGTGGGTCGCTGGCGTCCCACAGCCCAGATGGGCTCGTTAGTGCTCCTGTCCCTGTGGCGCGGGGCGCTCTGTGCAGGGAGCAGGGATGGGGGAGGGGAATTCGGTGCCTGGGGGGCCCAACCAGGACGTACCAGGTGTGGGGCTTTAGGATGAGCCGGCTGGGGCAGGGCAGAGTCGTGCGGTGTTTGCTGTGGGGCCGGGTCTCGGCGTAGGCAGAGTGGGGGTATCCCTGGGGGTCGCCTGGCATCTGGGTCTGAAATCAGGGCACCCTCCTGGCATTGGAGCTGGGCCAGGAGCCGCGTTAACTCAGCGATTGTATCGCCCCTCTGCAGAGCCCTGCCCCACCTGGGAGCAGCCCAGACCCCCCCAGCTCGGTTCACACCGACAACTTGAATAACTGTAATTAACGCAGCAACATGGCGCATGGCCCGAGCCACCCTCTGGCGTTGCCTAACGAGCTGGAAGTCATCGCAGTAATTGCTACCGCTCCAGGGCTTTAATGATGATTTAATTGGTGACAATTTGGCATCCTCTGCGGGGCGGGGAAGGCGGCCGGACGGGACCGGCGGGGGCAAATCCTGCCACGGCTCAGCCAGGCGCGGACGCTGCGTGGCCTGGAGCTGAACCCACGCTGGGGAGCTCACGAGAAACACGCGGCTCCGTTGCTGGGGCCAGACAGGATCCCGAACCCACTGCCCTCGGGTCAGGAATGGCCAGATCTAGCCCTGAGCTGGGCCTGGGCCAAATCCGCAGCCGGTGCAAATCAGTGATGCCCTTCGGCCTGCAGCGTGCCAGCGGGGCGGAGACCGCGGGGATGGAGAGTTTAGAGGGGAGAAGCCTTTGTCCCACTGAGCTAACCCTGCTCCGGCCTGGCCTGGCGCGCTGGCCCCTGCCCTGCTGGTGGGCTCTGGTCCCCCTTGCCCGCCCAGCCCCTCGTCCTTGGCATACAGCTCCGAGCACAGCCTCTCTCCTCGCCCTTGGGAGACGGCCCATCCCTCCCCACGTCTGGGTCCGTCTCCGTCCATCCGTCACTGCCATTTTCCGGCCCTCCCCCCATGGCTCATTACTCTCCTTTCCCCTTAACGACGGGGCACCGCAGAGGGTGGGGGTCTCGCCCCAGCCACGGGGCAGGGCCCCTGGCCTGTGAATCAGGCATTGTCTGCTGCCCTGTGCGGTGTCTGCTCCAGTCATTGGGTGGGATGAAGGAGGCCCCATCTCGGGCAGCGCCAGCTGGCCATGACTTTGGCACCGGGCTGTGGCCATCTGGCAGCTACACCCCAGGGCAAACGGATGGCCCTGCCCCGGAGCTCATGCTCTCCCCCTCCCCGCAGATCTGTGTGACTCTGTGGAGCCCCTGCTGCCCACCCTGCAGGAGCTGGGCGTTGTGGTGTGGGTGTGGGGCCCGGGCCCCTGCCCGCCGGGGGTTACCAGCCTGCAGGAGCTGGTGGAGGAGGCATCCGAAGAGCCGGTGCCCCCAGACTTATCCACGCCCAGGGACATGATGGACACCTGCCTCTACATCTTCACCTCGGGCACCACAGGTGGGGCCCCACCGCTGCCCCCAGGCCCAGGGCTCCCTGCAGGGCAGGGGCTGTGGGCCCAGAGTGAGGGGCATCCACAGCGTGGGCGGGGGTGGGAAAGGGTCAACCTGGTGCTCTCTGGTGCCTGCAGACTCTGCCCCTTCCCAAGCCCTGAGGTTGCAGGAGCAGGGCCCGGTTCAGGGGCCCGGGGGCAGTCTGTGCCCGCTCCGTGCCCCGATGCAGGGATCCCTGCTCTGGCTTCTCTGTGCATCTGGGGAGCTCCTTGGCATCAGGTGGCCGTGGGGCCGGGATGAACAATGGGGATGGCGGGGGGGGCTTCGGGGCCCCTGGCTCTGCAGCTGTGGGGGGATGGGGCAGTTTAAATGCAGACCACTCAGTGCCATCGGGGCTCAAGCCAGCTGCTGAGCAGGGCCTGAGGGGAGCAGCAACTGTGGGGCATCCCTCAGGGTGGGAAGCCGGGGGGCATGCCCAGCTTGAGGGGGCCCATCTGTGGGGACTCACCCGGAGCAGCTGGGGGGGCGCTGACCTGACCCCACTCCCCTGTGGGTTGGGCACCGGGGAGCCAGGAGCCTGGGCTGGGGCCTGGGGCATGGAGTGATCCCTGTCTCCCCCCACCGCAGGGCTGCCCAAGGCTGCCCGCATCAGCCACCACAAGTCCATCATGTGCCTTGGCTTCTACCGCCTGGTGGGGGCCTCCAGCAAGGACGTGATCTACGTGGCTCTGCCCCTGTACCACATGTCGGGCTCCCTGCTGGGCATCGTCGGCTGCATCGGGATCGGTGAGCAGGGCAGGAGGGGACCTGTCTGGGTCTGGGCTTCCCCTGGGGGTGGTGGGGGGCTTGGCACCAAGGGGAAAATAATCCCAACTGTCCATACCCGGTGGGGGGGTCTGATGAGCTGTTCCCCCGCAGGAGAGAGGTGCCGGAGCTGCGTAGCTCCCTGAGCAGGGACGCAAATGGTGTTAGGAGCAGTTAGGAAAGAGACAGATAAATAAGTCGGAAAATATCCCAATGCCACTATAGAAATCCCTGGGCCACCCACACCATGAACACGGCCTGTGGATCTGGTCGGCCCATCTCCACGAAGATGCGTTAGAATTGGAAAAGGTGCCGAGCAGGTCAACACCATGCTCAGGGGGCTGGAGCAGCTTC
The DNA here is from genome assembly GCF_965140235.1 of Caretta caretta. Taxonomy (NCBI): domain Eukaryota; kingdom Metazoa; phylum Chordata; order Testudines; family Cheloniidae; genus Caretta; species Caretta caretta. Next base: position 1,715,492 of record NC_134229.1, on the reverse strand, counting down.
CATCTGAGCAGAGATGAGTCAACCTGGGACTGTCCAGCTCAGAAAAGAGCCGGCGAAGGGGGGGATATGCTAGAGGTCTATAAAATCATGCCTGGGCTGGAGACAGTGACTAGGGAAGTGTTATTTACCCCTTCACATAACACAAGAACCAGGGGTCACCCAAAGAAATTAACAGGCAGCGGGTTTAAAACACACATGAAATACTTCTTCAGACAGCACACAGTTAACCTGTGGAACTCATCGCCAGGGGATGTTGTAAAGACCAAAAGTATAACTGGGTTCAAAAAAGAATGAGAAGGTCATGGAGGATACGTCCATCAGTGGCTGTTCAGGGATGCGGCCCCCTGCTCCGGGTGTCCCTAAACCTCCGACTGCCAGAAGCTGGGTCCGGGTGACAGGCGATGATGAGTCACTCAAGACTTGGCCCGGTCTCTTCGTCCCTCTGAAGCGCCCGGCACCGGCCGCTGGCGGAAGACTGGGCACGGGGCAGCTGGACCATTGGTCTGACTCAGTCTGGCCGCTCAGATGTTCTTAAGCTTTTGAGGCCCATATTCCAGCAGGAAGGGGGGCCCCTGAGACTGCGGGGGCCCATCTGGGCCAGGGGAACGGTGCTGCAGCCGTTAGAAACAAGGCCACTGAGCTCAGCGTGTCCATCCCTGGCTGCCTTGGGACCCGCCGGGCACCAGCCCCGCAGATCACCATAGTGGCAACAGTGACACTTTGCCTGTCCCAGGGCGCTGGGCTCCTCGCCAGCAAGGCAGGATATGGACATCGAGAGAGGCTGGTACAGAACACAGGAGTCCTGGTTCCCAGCCCCTCCCCCTGCCCTACCCCACTGGAGTCCACTCCCCTCCCAGAGCTGGAGACAGAGCCCAGGAGTCCTGGCTCTAACCAGTAGGCACGCTGCCTTGGCCCGGTGTCACCGTGGCCTCAGTGGGGAGGGTTGGTACCTGGCCCGTGGTGAGCCAGGGCCCCGGGGCAGCTCTCTGACAGCGCTCTCCCTGCCAGGTGCCACATGTGTGCTGAAGAGGAAGTTCTCAGCCAGCCAGTTCTGGGGCGACTGCCAGCACTACGGGGTGACGGTGTTCCAGTACATCGGGGAGCTGTGTCGCTACCTTGTCAACCAGCCCAAGGTCAGCGCCAAGAGCTGGGGGACTACGCGGTGCCAAGGATCGGGGCCCCTGCTGGGATTTGTACCCAGTTCCCTCCTGGATGCCCCCTTCTTAATGGTTCTGACCCCCGAGCACGGCCTGAGGCGCCCCAGCCTTGGGGTGGGAGGGGGCAGCTGGTCAGCACAGGGCCAGCAGGATGTCCAGAGCTGCGGGCACCATACGAGCACAAACCCTCCTGCCCACTGGGGCAGACGGGGGAAATGGAGGCCTGGTAGCGACAGGGCCAGGAACAGACCCTGCGCTGGCAGCAGGGCTGGGAGCCAGGATGCCTGGGTTCTGTCCCCAGCTCTGGGAGGGGGGTGGGCTCCAGAGGTTAGAGCAGGGGGGGCTGGGAGCCAGGGTTACTGAACAGGTTAAGATCCTGCATTAACCTCTGGTCTGGGGGGGGACGATCCCCTCGCTGAACCAGAGCCCCCCACCCCTGCCCCAGAGAGAAGGGGAGCGGAATCACAGCCTGCACCTGGCCGTGGGCAGTGGGCTGCGGCCCGACGTCTGGCGGGAATTCCTGCAGCGCTTCGGCAACATCCGCATCGTGGAGACCTACGGCATGACCGAGGGCAACATCACCTTCTTCAACTACACCAGCACCCTGGGGGCTGTGGGGCGCGGCAGCTTCCTCTACAAGGTGAGCAGGGCAGGGCCATCGCTGGTCAGGGGCTGCGGGTCGGGAGTGAGGGGCACCGGCAGGGCAGGGGGCTGCGGGTCCGGAGTGAGGGGCACCGGCAGGGCTAGGGGGGCAGTGGCGGGGGGCTGCGGGTCCGGAGTGAGGGGCACCGGCAGGGCAGGGGGCTGCGGGTCGGGAGTGAGGGGCACCGGCAGGGCTGGGGCTGCGGGTCGGGAGTAAGAGGCACCGGCAGGGCTAGGGGGGCAGTGGCGGGGGGCTGCGGGTCCGGAGTGAGGGGCGCCGGCAGGGCAGGGGGCTGCGGATCGGGAGTGAGGGGCGCCGGCAGGGCAGGGGGCTGTGGGTCCAGAGTGAGGGGCACCGGCAGGGCAGGGGGCTGCGGGTCGGGAGTGAGGGGCACCGGCAGGGCGGGGGGCTGCGGGTCGGGAGTGAGGGGCACCGGCAGGGCATGGGGGGGGTCTCTGACTCTGCACCCCTTTCAGCTCTTCTCCCCCTTCGAGCTGGTGCGCTACGACGTGCTGCGGGGGGCGCCGGTGCGGGACGCGGCCGGATGGTGCCAGCGTGTCGGCCCAGGTGAGTGGCAGGGGCTGGCCGGAGGGGGGGACCGGCCAGCTGAGGCCCCTGCTCACCGCTGCCCCCCACAGGCGAGACGGGGCTGCTGATCGCGCCGGTGACGCCCCAGAACCCCTTCCTGGGCTACGCGGGCGGCAGGGAGCTCTCGGAGCACAAGGTGCTGCACGGGGTCTTCACCGCGGGAGACGCCTACTTCAACACGGGCGACCTCATGGTCCACGACGCTGCCCAGTTCGTGTATTTCCGGGACCGTACCGGGGACACCTACAGGTACCCCCAGAGAGCCCCCCTGCGCCATCCAGAGACCCTCCTTCAAGGATCCAGCCCCACCCTGTCCAGAGAGCCCCCTCCCGGTGCACGCACCCCCTGTGCAGTTTGGGGAGCCCTTCGAACCCAGCGCCCCAGAGGGCAGGGCCCGGAGCCGCTGGTGTTTGTCCCTCTGGGGCCTGACGGGGCTGCTGGCTGCGTACCTCATGCGCAGGGGCCTGACCCGGGTGGGCCCAGAACCTGGCCTGGCAGGATCCAGGTGCTTCTCCCAGTCCCCCCAGCGGGGGCGTCCCCGGGGTCGGGGGCTCTGGCTCTGCCCCGCTCAGGCTGCGCTTGCCCCCAGGTGGAAGGGTGAGAACGTGGCGACGACGGAGGTGGCTGAGGCTCTGGCCGCGCTGGACTCGCTGCAGGAAGTCAATGTCTACGGGGTTGCTGTGCCAGGTACCCCCCCCCAGCTGGGTTCCCCTTTCCCCCACTGCCCCCTCCCCTGCAGGCTGCTGCCAGGGGCTCCCCAGGAAAACGGGAAGCTGGGGGGGGGGTACAGCTGCCTCCTGGAGCCCAGTGGGAGAATGTTGGGGCAGGGAGGTTCTGTCCCTTCTGCCCCCCTCCCCCCCCGCACACACCAGTGTTCATTGCTCCCCTTCTCCCCCAGGGTACGAGGGCCGGGCTGGGATGGCTGCCATTGTCCTGCGGCCAGGCTGTGAGCTGGATGGGGCCCGGCTGTACAGCCACGTGGTGGAGTTCCTGCCCCCCTACGCCCGCCCCCGCTTCCTGAGAGTGCAGGTAATGCCCGCTGGGCACCAGGACCATGGCGGGGGGAGTTCAAACACCACCGGCCTCCCTGTCAAAAGCTCGGAAACGGCACCCCTGGGGCAAGATGCGACTGCCTCTGGGGTTGGCATGAGGGCTCTTTGGGACAGGAAGTGACAAACATCCTAAATCCAGGTGGAGCTGCAGGGGTCACCTCATTAAAGCCCCAGACAATACATAGCAACTGCCCCTCCCCCCCGAATTGCCAGAGCGCCCCCCGCCCCCCAGGGCACCAAGCACAGCAGCTTGGGCTGGGTGAAGCTGTATGGGGGGGGGATTCTGGCAGCTTAAAGGACCTGAGCAAAGACCCAGGAATCCAGGCCAGGGGGGTGTCAGCCAGCGGGAGCCCCCAGCCTCTGGCACTCGCACCCGGGAGCTCTGACCCCCCCTTGCCTCCAGCAGTCCCCCCCGTCCCTGCAGTGCATCTCACGCCAGGAGCAATGCCCCCTGCCCCCAGCCGCACTCTGACATGCACGTCTCCCTGGCAGGATCACCTGGCCACGACCCAGACCTTCAAACAGCACAAGGTGCGTCTGGCCAACGAGGGCTGCGACCCCACGCGCCTCCCAGACCCGCTGTACCTGCTGGACGACGCCTCGGAGGCCTACGTGCCCCTGACCCCGCGGCTCTGGGAGGGCGTCATCTCGGGGGCTGTCCGGATATAACTCCCCCCCGTCCCACCCGCCTCGGGCGCCCTCTGGCTGGGGGTCACCTGGGGAGACTACAAGTCCCAGCATGCATGGCTCAGCACCGTTGCATGTTGGGAGCTGTAGTCCCCCCTGGCCGCACCTGGGCGCTTTGCTCCCTGCTGCTGCTTGGCCAGGGCCCGGGCTCTGGGGTGCTGCCTGCCCCCGAGGGGGAACAGGGGGAAACAAGGCTCAGGTGGCTGCAGGGAAGGATTTTTTCCCCTGTTGCGCCCTGCCCCCACTGCACCCCATGTTTTTCACCTCCTAGCCCCCCATCTCCTGCGCACACCCCACTCCTCTGCCCCAGGAGGCTGGAAGCTGGGAGCTTGGCCGTCTCGTCCTGGCTCCCCCATGCCTGTCTCCAGCAGGGCGGCTCCATGGGTGCCGGCTGGGAGCTGTGCCTGGGATTTGTTGGGCAGTGCCCTCCATCCCCCCTCCCCGCACTCGGGGGCGGCTCTCCCCTCACAGGATCTCGGCTCCGGACGGGCTCCCGGCCTGGGGTGTTGGGGCAAGGGAGCTGCCTGGGTGCCGCAGGGTCACACAGTGTGGGGGGCGCTGGGCGGGGACCCCAGGGAGCTGGATTCGGATCCTGGCTCCACCGTGACTTGGGGTGGCCTCGGGCTGGTCGCTGAGCTCCCAGCTGGGCCTTGGGGGAACAGCGCTGCCTCCCCACAGCCGGATCTGGCTGGGCTGTTCCGACTGCGAGATGGGCCGGCAGGGACCGACCCTGGCTGCAGCCTGGACGCTTTGTGTCCAAGGACTCGCCAAGCGTCCTTTGCTCTCGGGGCCTTGGGGTTGGGGAGGGAGGTGACCAGGGTGGTGGGAGGTGCCGAGGAGGGGAGGTTTGTACTTTTTATACCTTTTGGCAAATAAAACATTTTTAACAAAGCTTGTTGCTCTCTCGTGCCCCCCCCCTTTGCCCCTGGAGCTGGGAGCCCCCCTTTGCCCCCCAGTGTCTCCCTCTGGCACTGGGTGTTCTGACCCCACAGCTGTGGCTGGGTAGGGTTAGGGTACGTCAGTTCTGCAGGTTTTGTCTGCCTGGGGGTCAGTTTAAGGGTCCCCCAGAGGCTGCCCAGGGAAGGGGGATGCAGAGGTAGGACCCAGGCCAAGCCCAGAGCCTCATCCCGGGCACCTGCATCTCCCCCATTGGCCTCCAGTCTCTGGCCTTGGACCAGTGGGTGGAGGGGAGCTGGAGCGTCCCCAGCGACCCCCCCCTCCGTGCCCAGCCCGCCCACGGGTGGCAGCAGGACAGGCAGGGACATGATCTGGCCACCCCCAAGTTCCAGGCACCCGCCTGCACATTGAATCTGCCCTGGGCTGGGCTTGGGCAGTCGGTTGCACCCTGGTCCATGGGACACAATCTCCTCCCCGGCAGCCTGCTAGACACGAGAGCTGGGCCCCACGAACCGGGGCCCTGCCCGGGCATCACTAGGGCTCCATGGAGGTGCCCCCTCCCCCAGCCCCTGCATATGCACTGGGCCTGCCGGCTGGGTCCACCCTGTGGAACTCTCTGCCACTGGAAACATTAATGAGCAGAGCCACGTGGCAGCCGGACCTTGGCCATCCCCAAATTAGCCCCTGTGCATGCCCCCCATCCCACCCACCCTCCTCAGCTGTTCAGACTCCTGCAGGCTCGAGGGGGGGTGTCTCTAGGCCAGGTACCCTGATATTCTGTGGCCATACCTGCCCCAGACAGATAGAGGCCTCTCCCCTGTGGAAGCCTCAAGGGGGGAAAGCTGCAGAAGGGGGGGCTGAGGAAGCAGACACGAACTCCACCCCCCCCCCGCCCCAAGGTTAAAGCTGTTGGCATGAGCCTCGCTGTCCCCAGAGGAAGGGAAGAGGAATCTGCCCCTTGTCCTGACCTCAGCGGCCTGGGGTGGGGGTCCCTGCTCGCCCCCCCCAGAGCAGCTCATGCAAATGCTGCCCCCACCCCCACAATCCCCAGGATCCATGCCCCAGGCTGGGTAAATCCCCTGATTTCAACCCAAACTGCGAAATGGGGTCAGGTTTGCTTGGTCTGGGATAGCAGGGGGCTGTGGATCGGGAGTGGGGGCACTGGCAGGTCCGGGGGGGCGGGCAGAGGGCTGCGGGTCGGAAGTGAGGGGCACCTTTGGCCGGGGTGACAGCTCCTGGGGTAACAAAAGAGGCTGGTTCCTAGGGGTCCCGCCAGAGAGGAAGCGTCTCCCCCTCCCGCCTGGCTCCTGCAAGGAAAGTTGCGGGGGGCGGGGGGGTCAGTGTCCCCACGAGGCCGCAGTTCCCCACTTTCCCCACCAGAGGGCGCCGGAGGCTGTTTGCGAGGACCCTGGTTTAGTTGGGTTTGATGCGGGGGGAGGTGCAGGGTCCAGGTCAAATTAATCTCAGGCAGAAACCGGGGCTGAAACCTGCCCGGGAAACTCCCACCCGCCGCCCCGCCGCGCCCCTGGTGCCCATTGCAAAACCCACCAGGGCTGGGCTAGCGGGGGCTGCGGGTCGGGAGTGAGGGGCACCGGCAGAGCTGGGGGGGGGAGCCCAGGGCTGGGCTAGCGGGGGCTGCGGGTCGGGAGTGAGGGGCACCGGCAGAGCTGGGGGGGGGGGAGCCCAGGGCTGGGCTAGCGGGGGCTGCCGGTCGGGAGTGAGAGGCACCGGCAGAGCTGGGGGGGGGGGCAGGGCTGGGCTGGCAGGGGCTGCGGGTCGGGAGTGAGGGGCACCGGCAGAGCTGGGGGGGGCAGGGCTGGGCTAGCGGGGGCTGCGGGTCGGGAGTGAGGGGCACCGGCAGAGCTGGGGGGGGGAGCCCAGGGCTGGGCTAGCGGGGGCTGCGGGTCGGGAGTGAGGGGCACCGGCAGAGTAGGGGGAGCCCAGGGCTGGGCTAGCGGGGGCTGCGGGTCGGGAGTGAGGGGCACCGGCAGAGTAGGGGGAGCCCAGGGCTGGGCTAGCGGGGGCTGCGGGTCGGGAGTGAGGGGCACCAGCAGAGTAGGGGGAGCCCAGGGCTGGGCTAGTGGGGGCTGCGGGTCGGGAGTGAGGGGCACCGGCAGAGTAGGGGGAGCCCAGGGCTTTGCTAGCGGGGGACCGTGGGTCGGGGGGAGTCTGTCACGTTCCCCTCTTTCTGCTTCTCCAGCGCAGCGAGGTTTGGGGGTGCGGGGTCTCTGCAGAGAAATCCCCCCCAGGAGCCTAGCGGGGTTGGGGGGGTCCCAGTCAGTGGCGCTGCGGGAGAACGTGGTTGTGACGGGGCCTGGCGCAGCTACTGGCCTGAGACACCCCCCCCGGCTCCCTCCTCACCCGGGTGTCAGGTGGGGCGGGCTGGGGGCGCCCTGGCCCTGCGGGGGGGCGGGGGGTTGTTGCTGTTGGAACAACTAAGCTGCGGCATAACCGCTGGGTGCCCCCCCGGCTCCCCCCCCGGCAGGCAGCGACGCCCCATTGCATGAGTTCCAGACGGGCCGGTTCTCCAAGCCCCTGTGGGGGGGGGGGCGAGTCCAGCACAGGGGACACCTGGCAGCCCCCTCACTCAGTGAGATGGGGGGCGCGGTTCTGAGGTCTGGGGGGCAGCGGAGTCCTCCTCTCCCCCAGCTTTCGGCAGCCCCCCTAATCCTCCCGGTGTGGGGCGTGCGGGGGGCCGAGGAATAAAATTCACCAACTGGCCCCGGCGGCGCCCTGCAGCCTGGGCCCCAGGGACGGGGGGGCAGCATGGACCCCCCCGTCCTTTATCCCACTCTGGGGCCTCCTCCCAGCGGCTCCCCCAACCCCCAAACGGCGCCGGCCGATAGGGCAGGGAGGGGGGTTAATGAGCTGGGGGATGATCCAGCTCCCCACACACACCCCGCCCCGTTGCCCAGAAGCCAGGGTGAGGGGCACAGGGAGGAGGCGGGGCTGGAGCGAGGGGGCGGTGGGCAGCCTCCCCCCCCCCCCGCCGCCGGCTCCCTGGGCCCCTTTGTCCGCGGAGAATGGAGCTAAGCGCTGGCGAAAGTGACACCGTGAATGGGGCGCGGATTAGGGGCGGGGGCCCGTCTCCCTGGGTAACCGCCGGGGCTCGGAGTGCAGCTGATGGGATGGGGGGGATCCGGGACAGTGGCTCCCTGAGCCGAAGCTGCTGGCGAGGGGGACGCCGGGGAGCGCCGGGGGGGGCAGGCCCAGCGTTGAATGGGACCGAGCCCCAACAGGGGGAGACCCCTCCCCTCTCTCCCCCCCCGAGCCTGGTTCATTGAGAGAAACGCCCCCCCCCGCCCCGGCTCCCTCTCTGGGATCCTGACTCCGGGCCTGATTTCCGGGGTGCTGCAGCCCCCGACGCCCCCCACTCTGGCAGGAGCCGGACCTTGGCTGCAGAGCTGAGATGGGATCAAGGGTTTGTTCTGAGATTTGTGTCAAATCCACGGGAGCGCCCCCCTCCCAAAACCAGAGACAGAACCCAGGAGTCCTGCCCCCGCCCCCCCAACATCCTAGCTAGGCCTGAGTGTGTCCCCCTCCCGCCCCCAGCTGGGGCCAGGGTCCCTGCAAGCCGGCCTGGAGCCGCTGGTGGCCGGGCAGACGGAGGGGCTCGGCCAGGCCTCTTTCACCCCCCCGGGCCCAAGCAGCCCCTGGGCCGGCCCATGGCCCGGGGAGCGCGCGGGTGGGGCTGGGGGTCGCTGGCTGCCTGGAGCGGCGGGGGCGGGGGAATGGTCCCCCCAGCCCCCAGCAGCACCTCTCTGGGCCAGGGTAGATTTCAGCACCTGGGACAGCGGCCCTGCCTGGGCCCCGTCACCAGCGCCCCTCACTAGCGCCCCAGGGCTGCAGCGGGGCCCCGTAGGGAGGATCCACCCCCCCTAAATCCCCACCAGAAACGGGACCCCCAGCGGACGGAGCCGCTGGCCCCCGCCATCGGCTCTCCAAACACAGAGATCAGCTTAACGCCCGGAACACGGGGTGGGGGGTGTTTACTCCGCCCCCGCCCCCGCCCCCCCCAGCCCCTTGGTTGGATTAAGCCAAACAACTAGAAAGGGCCTAGCCGGGCGAATCTTGCTAAAGTCTTGGCTTTAGAGGCATCCCGTGGCGGTGAGTTCCGCAGGGTAATTTCGCGGCTGTGAAGACAATAGTAACTCCTTGTGCCGCCTCTCTGCTCTACGTCGCCCGGCCCCTGCTTCCAGCAGAGCAGGAGAGATCGGGGGGCTCCGGACCCCGACCCCGGACAGCTAGTCCCGAGTTTGTCCCTAAAATACCCCCAGCCTCTGGCTTCCCCCCATCCCGGGCCCCCGCGGCCCGCCTCTGCACCCCGAGGCCCTCTGCAGCCGGGGGGGGGTTCCCGGGGAAGGCTCCTCCTTCACTCCGCGGTTTGTTTGCTCCCCTCCAGCCCTGGCTGCACCCCAAACTTCCCGGGGGAGTCTGAGCCTGGGGCGGCTCCAAGCTGGGGGCACAGGACCGGGCCCCCTCCCCCGCCAGCCCCGGGGACTGCAGGCTCCGGTGCCGAGTGAGAGGCGCAGCCCGGGTCCCCCCCGAACCCCGAGCCCCGCAGATCCGGACGGGGGGCGGGGCGAGCCCAGCCCGTCACCTGGTGCCGCGCTGCCATTGGGCGGCCGCTCCCTCCCCAGCCCCCCCCGTCCCGTTCCCCCCGGCCGGCCCGCGGGCGGGTCAGTGGGCGCTGGGCGGCTCCGCCAGCCGGCGGGGAAATTACCGCGGCGCCAGGGCGGTCGGGGGACCGGACCGGACCCGACCCGAACCCGAACCCGAACCCGAACCCGAATCCGACCCGGACCCGAACCCGAACCCGAACCCGAACCCGGACCCGGAGGCGGCGCGGAAAGCGGCAGCGGCGAGCTGGAGAAAGTTTTCCCGGCGCTGGTCCCCATGGCCCGGCTCCCCCGCGGCCCCGGGCTGAGCCCCCCGGCCGGGACCCCCCTCCGGCCGGGCCTGGCCGGGCTGCTGCTGCTCCAGGGCTGCGGTGAGTGGCGGGGGGAGCCGCGGGACGGGGCCGCCGGGGGCCTGGCAGCAATTGCGGGGGCGGGGCTGGATTCATCCCCGTTCACCGCCCCGAGCCGGGATCTGAACCCGGGGCCTGTGGGGCAGGATCGGGCCCCAGGGGGCATCGCTCCCCGCACACCCCGGCCGCAGGGTCCCGGCTCGGCCCCGGCCGCTCCCCGCCAGGGGCCTTGGCCAGCGCTCAGGGGCCCGTCTACACTAGTGCCCGGGGCCAGCCAGTGGGAAAGCCCCAAAAGACGAGGGGGGGCTTTAAACCGCGTGAGCTGGGGGTGACCCCTTGCGGGCCCCGGGGGGGGGCGCAGCACTAGGACAGAGGGAACAGGTGCCCCCCCCCACGCGCTGTAGGTCTGAGCCTGTGCTGTGGGGCAGCCAGCTGGATCCCTCCCCAAGCGCCCACCCCCCGCCCAGAGATGCTGTCTCTGGCTGAATCCCCAGGCTGGGGACACCTGGGGGCAGGGGGCAGGAGCCTGCCTGGCTCTGGGCAGAGTGTGGGGCCCAGGGCAGAGGGCAAAGGGGGCTGGAAGCCAGCTGGACTCCCCTCACCCAGAGACAGTGGGGTGCTGCCTGTTTGTCTGCGGTTTAGGTTTGGGGATCCCCCCAGGCCCGTGAGGACTGCTCAGGTAGCCAGAGTGGGGGAGCGGTACTCCTCCATGGACCTGGGCTTTGGGAGGGGAGTGGGGTCTAGCGTTAGAGCAGGGCTGGGAGCCAGGACTCCTGGGTTCTATCCCCAACTCTGGGAGGGGAGTGGGGTCTAGTGGGTTAAAGGGGGGCTGGGCACATTTATGAGGCTGGTATTAGTTAAGCTGCTTTGAGCCCCTCAGGTGGCAGGTATGAGAGATGACAAAGTGGGGATGGGGCCCCACTTTTTTCTGTCACCCGATAGTTCCCAGTGTGTTTGTACTGGGGGGCTAGTTTTCCCCTCCCCCAGCCTGTCTGATGTGGCAGACATTGTGGCCCAGTGATGGGGGGTCTGTGCTGGCTGAGCCCCCTTTGGATTGGGGGGATGCTGCAGCCCCAAGTCCCCACCTGTGCTCCCTCTTCCCCTGCCCCCCACAATCCTCAGCCGGTGCTCGGGCCCCCCAGCCTGGGGGCAGCGCCAGGGTGTCGGGGAGGGGACAGGGCGGTGATGGATCAGAGGGAGGGCGAGCGCCTTTGAGTGATGGGGCGAGTCATGGGAACCTTACCCCAAGTGAGCTGGTCACGTGAGCCAGGCCAGCCAGGCAGATGGGCAAGGTGGGGGTGGGGCTATTGTGCCTACCAGGAGCACAATGGAGGTTGCCTCCACACCCTCTGACCTGCCCCATTGTTCCCTTCCCAGGCTGGGGCCCAGCCCCACCACAGGGCCTCCCTGCCCCCAGCACAGTTGCAAAGGCCAGGCTGAAAGGCAGCATCCATCAAGATGTCAGGCTGGCAAATCCCTGTGTCCTCCCCCCCCCCCCCCCTCGCCCACTCTCGGCTCCATTGTCACCAAGAGTTAACTTTGTGCTGCCCCCTCCCACCCCGGGAGCAGGCGCGGGCGTCTGGGGACAGGAGCCAGGAGCTGCCCAGCAAGAGTCGAGAGCATCCCAGGGATTGTGGAGCCGGAAGGGGGGCACGGCGGCAGAGATGGGCCCCGGGGACGGTGAAAGGCCCCGGGGACTCGGAGCACAGGCCGGCGTACTCTGCACCCAGCAGTGAATGGCCCACAAGCCCCTCCCCCGAGGAGCCGGGTCTCTGGTGGCAGAGTGAGAGCCTGGGGGACTCCTTGCCACAGGGCCCCAGCGAGGCCGGGAGCTGGGCAGGGCTCAGAAATGGCTCCCACATATCAGTGGAGGGCAAGGCACCCAGTGGAGAGCAGTATCTGTGGTCTCATCCAGGCATTAGCCGGGTGGAGAGGCGAACACCCCCCTGGGCAGGGCACACCCTTACAGGGCCTCCTTCCCATGCCTGAGGCAGATGGACCGGCCTGCTTGGGTGCCAGGAGGGGCTAGGGTGCAGCTGGTCGTTACGGAAGCACCTGAGTGTGCATTGCACGAGCAGAACTGTTACACGCTCCAGGCTGGTCCGTGCTGCGCACACAGCTGTGGCTTGCACTTGGGGGGACGGGGGCACGGCAGTGGCATGTGTATTTTGTGCACTTGCATGAATTACACAGGTGTGTCATGCTGTGTGCGTGGGGGGGTCACTGACCCCTTGTGCACGGCTCTTGGGGTGTTGTGTCTGGCCTGCCCATTGGGTGCACACGCTGCGAAGGTACGTGTGTGCATTGCACGCCGATGGGGGGGTGCATGTTCATGCCACACGTGGGCAGACACTGCATCCGTGTGCTTGGTGTGTCTGTGCGTGAGCTGGGCACGTTTCCCTTGGTGCCCCCGGCCAGCTGGTCGGGGCGGAGCGTGGGGCTGAGCTGTGGGTCTGTGGGAACCCCAGGCATCGACTCTTGGGCTCCAGCGCCGGCAGGTTTGGGTAGCTGGGGGGTGGGAGGGGCGCATGGAGAGTCCCACTTGGAAACCCTGGAACTGCTGCTCTTGTGGCCCAGCTCTACCCCAGCGTCACGCCCCGCCCAGCCCTGCAGCCAGGGCTAAGCAGCTGGGGGAGCCTCAGCCCCGGGGCCACTTGGCAGCCAGGCCAGAGGCAGGGTGGGCATATGCAGGGGATGAGGGGGGCCGGAGGGTGGGGCTGGGCCAGGATCTTTCACTTCCTGGCCTGTCCCACTCTCTGGCTGTGCAGCGTACAAGCAGCTGCCAGGTCCTGCCCCAGAGGTGGTTGACAAGGCAGGCCTGGGGGGCGTGAGACTCTGCTCAGTGCTGTGGGGTGACTCAAGGGGGAAGCTGGGCTGGGCACTTAGGGAGAGCCGGGGCAAGGGTGGGTGGGTGGAATCTCTGGCGCTAGACGGCGGGATGGCGAGCAGGTGAGGAGGTGGGTGTGCGGACGAGGGGAGCTAGCCACGGGCTGTAGAGATGGTGGCCGGAAGGAGGGGTGGAGGTGTCTGTGCAGACCATGGGTGGAGGGAGGGCTAGCCAGGCAGGTAGGTGGGTCCTGGATGGAGGGATTGAAAGGTGCGGCTGGATGGAGGGTTGGCTGCAGGGCTGTGTATGGCACTGGAGAGGGTGGATGGAGGTCACCGACGGAAGAGAGGGAGAGGAGGGGATGGAGGTGCCGGCGGGAGGGGTGCGTGTGACTGGAGAGTAACAAACCCACCCTGGGTTGATCCTGCTCCCAGCGGCCCAGGGAGCTAGGGCCCAATCCTGCCCCATTGCGGGCATTGCCTGAGAAGCGCTGGCCGTGGGATCCGGCCCCTGGTGCTTTGCAGGCTCCATGGGGCCCTGAGGTCTAACGGCTGCTCCCCACAGGGCTGGGCCGCCCCTCGGAGCTGGCGTTCCTGCGATTCCAAGCAGAGCAGGGGAGGTCAGTCCAGTGCATCTCCCCCATGGGCAGGGACCCTCTTTCGGGGGGCAGGTTGCGGGAGCCGGCGGACGTGATCGCGGGGCAGGAGCGGCCCCTGGTGCTGCACTGCCGGGTGGAGGGGGAGCCGCCCGTCAGCATCTTCTGGCACAAGGACGGGGCGGCGTTGGGCAATGACAGCCACACGGCCGTGCTGGCCAACGGCTCGCTGCGCATCGAGAGCTTCCACCACCGGCCCCGGGGTGGGGGCAACGCCAACCAGACCAGCGTGGGCGATACAGCTGTGCTGCCCAGAACCGTGACGGGCTGCTGATCAGCCGCAAGGCCCGCGTGCAGCTCGCCAGTGAGTTGGGGCCGGGCACGCGCCAGCCACAGCCCGGCTCTCAGTGCCACGGGCCATGGGCCAGCCCTTGCGGCGCCAGTCGCCACTGGTGGATGTTGCACATGGGCTCAGCCCCCTCAGACCCTCCCCAAGGGTTTGGGGTGCAGGGCTGGGAGGGGCGGGTGTGTCTGGGCTCCAAACCCTCTCGGGGAGGGGGGTCCCAGCTGAGCTGACTGAAGGCGGAGCCCTGGTCCCACCCCCCACAAGCTTAACATGTTGTGGGTGCCTCAGCCCCCCTGCCTGTGGGTACGTGGGGTGGGGGGGTGTCACGGAGTCCCTGGGCGATGCTCTGGAACTGCTCCCCATGAAGCCAGTCAGGACTCTGGGGCAGTCGCCTTTCTGTGAGCAGCCTGTCTTCAGGACACGCAGCTCACACAGCTTCCACCTTCCTGGGTCTGACCTCGGAGCATTCAGCATCCTCTGCCCCTCCGTGCGCTTCCCACAGCGAGTCCGCTCAGGCGGGGCTCCTGGGGAAGCCAGAGGGTCCTGCACCCCAACTTCGCAGTCAGACGTGACTCTCAGCCAGCCAGTAAAACAGAAGGTTTATTAGACGACAGGAACATGGTCTAAAACAGAGCTTGCAGGTGCAGAGAACGGGACCCCTCAGCTGGGTCCATTTTGGGGGGCAGTGAGCCAGACAACCACGTCTGCACTTCACTCCATGTCCCAGCCAGCCCCAAACTGAAAACCCCCCTCCAGCCCCTCCTCCTCTGGACTTTGTTCCTTTCCCGGGCCAGGTGGTCACCTGATTCCTTTGTTCTCCAACCCTTCAGCTCTCACCTTGCAGGGGGGGAAGGGCCCAGGCCATCAGTTGCCAGGAAACAGGGTGTCGGCCATTCTCTGTGTCCAGACCCCTGCACACACATGCCCTCTAGGGCTCTGCAATGATCATACACCCTTACTCCACCCCCTAGATACTTAAGAACTGCCTAGGGGAAACTGAGGCACCCCCACACTATTCAGAGGAAACATTAAGAACAGTCCCACTTCGTCACAGGGGGTGAGCTGGGGCTGGACCCTCCTTTGCTCCTTCCTGGCTCTGCCTTCTGCCATGTGGGGCCCTGAGAAGCCAGCTCCCTGCTGGGTGCCCCCCAGGCTCAGACACGGGGCAGCCCCTGTCCCCTCACCTGGCATGTGGCAGCCGCCCCAGAGTCCTGCATCGGGATTGTGCAAGGCGGGGCCTGGAAGGGCACTGCTCTGAGGGAGAGCGCAGCGGGGGGTGACTCCAGAGGGGAGATGTGGGACCAGGACCTGGGAGGGGGAGCACCTGTCTGTTGGGGTCAGTGTCCAGAGAGGTGCCTGGTGGGGGGTGTCTCTGCCCTGACGGCTGCCTCCCCCCACAGCCCTGTCCAAGTTCCACAAGCACCCGGCGTCCATGGCGGTGGAGGAAGGCGGCGTTGCCCGGGTCCAGTGTCTCATCCAGGGTGTGCCCAAGGCCACCATCACCTGGGAGCGCAACCGCCCGGCCCTGCCGCCCGGCGACCACCGGTGAGCCCAGCTGGGGGCTGAGAGCCATGCCCGGCCCAGCTGGGGGCGGGGGGGGTGACAGCGGGACCGGGCTGGTCCAGCTGGGGGGGAAGGAGGGGATCTGCGAGCTCTGCGCTGCGCTCCCCACACAAGGGACTGGGGCTCAGCTCCCTGCCAGGTTGCCCCAGGGGCACTGGCTCCGCTCCTTGACCTCTGCACTCCCCCGCAGGTTCACCCTGCTGCCGGCTGGCATCCTGCAGATCACCGGGGTGCAGCGAGCCGACGTGGGCTCCTACCGCTGCGTGGCCAGCAACATCGCCAACAGCCGCTGCAGCCAGGAGGCCCAGCTGGCCATCAGTGGTGAGCGCGGGCCGGGCCGGGTGCAGGGCCACCAGCAGGAGCCCAGACAAGGGGTTAGAGCAGGGGGGGCTGAGAGCCCGGACTCCTGGGTTCTCTCCCCAGCTCTGGGAGTGGAGTTGGGGCTGGCAGCCTGGACTCCTGGGTTCTATCTCTGGCTCTGGGAGGGAGGTCTGTGGGGTTAAAGCAGGGGGACTGGGAGCCCGGACTCCTGGGTTCTCTCCCCACCTCTGGGAGGGGAGTGGGGTCTAGGGGGTTAGAGCTGTGGGGGGCGGGCTGGGAGCCTGGACTCCTGGGTTCTATTATCACCCTCTCTCCCTAGTCTCAGCCCCCAAACTCTACAAGGAGCCCATGATCCTGTCGGGCCCCCAGAACCTGACCATCACAGTGCACCAGATGGCTATCCTGGAGTGTATCGCCACCGGCAACCCGCGTCCCATTGTCTCCTGGAGCCGACTCGGTGAGGGGGGCGCCAGGTTGCTCCTGGGGACATGGTCGGTTTGTGGGGGAAGCTTCGGGGGTGGGGGCTGGAAAGAGCCCAGGGAGATCACAGGGTGACACGGGAGAGGGGGTGAATATTGGGGGAGCTGAGGGGGGGCCCGTGGGGCTGAGGGCTGAGTGCCTGGGGGATGCACAGATCCCCTGGCTGACAGACCGCAGGGAGGGGAAATGGGGCCTTTCCCCCACAGGGACATGGCCCTGCCCCCCCTCACCCCCGGATCCCCCCACTCCCAGATGGGCGCTCCATTGGCGTGGAGGGGATCCAGGTGCTGGGAACTGGCAACCTCATGATCTCAGACGTCTCGGTGAAACACGCCGGGGTCTACGTGTGCGCTGCCAACCGGCCTGGCACCCCGTGTGCCGCACAGCCCAGGGCATCCTCATGGTACAGGGTGAGTCTGCTGGGGCTGCGGGTCGGGAGTGAGGGGCACCTGCTGGCCTCCCGGGACGGTGACTCATGAGGGGCAGAGGCCCGCAGGGAACGGAGGGACACAGGCCAAGGGAGGACAGATGGCTTACAAATGCCTGGACAGACAGTCAGCCCCGAGCCGGCCAGAGCAGATGGGGGAGGGACGGGACAGGAGAATTCGCACTTGGCTTTGTGTGAGCAATGGGGCAAAGGTCGTGGGAGGCGTGACCCTCCCCTCCCCTTCCTGGTGACCTCTTCCTAGCCACCCCCTTCCCCAAGCTGCAGAGGGGCTGGGAACTTGCCAAGTCCCTTCCTGCAGCGGGGGGCTGGCATGGGAATAAATCACCTTCAGCAGCTGGCCTGGCCGGCCAGCCAACTGCTCCTCCAGCCCGGGGCGGGGGGCTGGGACTGACTGGGACCCATGGCTGCTCCTAGGGGCGTGATGCTGGGATCAGAGAGCCCAGGGCTCTGGCAGGGGAGGGGCCCCGGGGATTGGGGGCTCCCCCTGCCAACCCCAGCTGGGGGGCAGAACTCACAGCACAGTGGGGGCAGGAGCCCCCCCCCCCGACTCGGACAGGGCTGGGGTCCGATTCCAAGCAGAGCAGGGGAGGTCAGTCCAGTGCATCTCCCCCATGGGCAGGGACCCTCTTTTGGGGGGCAGGTCCCAGGCTCAGCCCAGCCCCTGGCCCCTCTCCCAGTGCTGGTTGGTGGAGCAGGGCTGAAGCCCAGGGCGAGGGACGCAGCCCCCCCGGCACCCCCCCAGAGGATGGGCAGCGACCAGCTGCTGCTGGCTTTGTGCGGCCCAGGCTGCTGCCTTTGCTGGCACTAATGAGATGCAGCCCTGTCCCAGCGGCTTAGGGGGCCTTTCTCGGCGCACCAGCTGGGCCCTGCGCCGGTCTCACACGGCAGCCGAGGGGCGGCTGTTGTGGGGCTGAGGGGCTCAGATGAGCTGGGGGAGGGACGCTCGGCAGCTGGGACCCAGGGGCTGCAGTCGGGGGTTGGAGGGGGATTTCTGCTGGCCCCAGGCCGATGCCTTGATGGGCAAGTCACCCAGACAGGCCAGGGCCCACGGGCCAGTGCATGAGATTGGAGGGGGTCCGTGCTGCCCTCCCCAGGCCCAGCCCCACTCCCTGGGGTGCCAGCGGCTTGCTGGGGCTGGGTGTTGGCCACAGGTCACCGCCCGGCCCAGCTGGGGTCACTCCAGGCTCTGCCCAGGCCCTGGCCGCATGGCTGGTACCTGTTTGGCGTCTGCTGGGGTCCTGGGGGGTCACTGTGCCAAGGCCAGGGGTGGGAGTGCGGGGCTCGCGGGGCAGGGAGACTCAGGAGCTGGGGTGGACGGGGGGAGGCAGGGGCAGCTTTCCCCAGTCCGCTCCCCACCCAACACCTCCCTTCCCCACAGCCCCCCCAGAGTTCGTGCAGTGGCCCCAGTCGGTGTCCAAGCCGCTGGGCAGCCACGCCATCTTCACGTGCGTGGCACAGGGTGTCCCCGAGCCCCTCCTCATCTGGCTGAAGAACGGCAAGATCCTGGTGCCGAGCGAGACCATCAAACTCACCCACAACAACAGGTGAGGTGGGGCACTGTGGCCCTGGCCACCTCAGGGTGCTGGTCCTGATCCAGCCCCAGGGCAGGGAACTAGCTAGCTTGGGGGGTGGGGAGGAACTGGGGCATGGCGCCCTGGCCTTCCAGGGGGTGCTGGCTCCAGGGCGGGGAACCGGCTGCCTGTAGGGCAGAGAATGGGGCACCTTCCCCAGGGCGGAGGACCGGCCGGCTCGAGGGCCAGGGAATGGGGCACCGTCCCCAGGGCGGAGGACTGGCTGGCTCGGGGGCAGGGCTGATCCCAGCCCCCCCCCCCCCCCAGCTCCCCCAGCACCCTGCTGCTCCAGGGGCTCACGGTGGGGGATGAAGCTATCTACCAGTGCATGGCTGAGAACAGGGCGGACACCAACCAGGCCAGCGCCCGCCTGGCCCTTGCCCTGGCCCAGGAGCTGCCCAGCTCCCCCGAGGGCGTCCGGGCCGCCCCGCTCTCCACCACCTCCATCCAGGTGTCCTGGCAGGAGCCCCCCCCCAGAGGTGACCGAGGGGCTCATCAGCTACGTGCTGCACATCCGCAGGGCGGGAGGTGAGCGGCCCTGACCCCCCACCCCGTGCGCCCCAGAAACACCCCCCCCAGACTCCCCCCAGTTACATTCCCACACCTCCGACCCTGCATCCGTCCCGCCGAGCCCCCAGGCTGCACCCCCCAGCCACCGCCAATTCCATGCCCTGAGATGACCTCCAGTGAACCCCAGTGCCCCCCCCCGGTCCTGAGCCTGACCCGCAGTGAGCCCCCAGCCCCCGGGCCGTGGCAGCCGCTCATCAGCCCCTCGGGCCTGCCTGTTTCAGAGTCCGACAGCCGGGAGCTGCAGGAGGCCGTGAGCAAAACCACCTTCCAGCACCTCTTCACCGGCCTGGCGCCTGCCACCGCCTCCGCCTCCGAGCCTGGTCGCCGCTGGGAGCCAGCCAGGCCTCGGAGCCCATCCTGGCCACCACAATGGGCAGCAGTAAGAGCCCCCCCGCCGGGGAACCCGAGCTGCCCCAGTGCCCCAGCCTGACCCTGGGGGGCGCTGGGCTGCAGGGGGCGGGGGTGGGGCTCAGCAAGGGGTGCTGAGGAGTGGGAGCGGGGCTCAATAGGGGGTGTTGGGGGTGGGGCTCACTGGAGGTGCTGAGGAGCGGGGGTGGGGCTCACTGGGGGGTGCTGGGCTGCAGGGCGCGGGGGTGGGGCTCACCGGGGGCACAGTATGGCACTAGGGGGTGCTGTGCTCCAGTAGGTGCCCCCTTTCCTAGGTGCGCTACACCCCAGTTCCTGAGCCCTGCTCACAAAGGCCAGGGTGCCCCCCCACCCCAATGCCTGGCCTAGTCCCACCGTTGGGGGTCTGGCTGCTCCCACACTGAATCCCCCCTTGTCACGGGGTCCCCGGGCGATGCTCTGGAGCTGCTCCCCACGAAGCCAGACAGGACTCTGGGGAAGTCTCCTCTCTGGGAGCAGCCTGTCTCCAGGACACACAGCTCACCCGGCTCCACCTTCCTGGGTCTGACCTCGGAGCATTCAGCCTCCTCTGCCCCTCCGTGCGCTTCCCACAGCCAGTCCGCCCAGGCAGAGTCTTGGGGAAGCCAGAGGGTCCTGCCCCCCAACTCCGCAGTCAGACGTGACTCTCAGCCAGCCAGTAAAACAGAGGGTTTATTGGACGACAGGGACATGGTCTAACACAGAGCTTGTAGGTACAGAGAACAGGACCCCTCAGCAGGGTCCATTTTGGGGGGCAGTGAGCCAGACAACCCCATCTGCCCTTCACTCTATGTCCCAGCCAGCCCCAAACTGAAACTCCCTCCAGCCCCACCTCCTCTGGGCTTTGTCCCTTTCCCCGGCCAGGAGGGCACCGGATTCCTTTGTTCTCCAGCCCTTTAGCTCTCACCTTGCAGGGGGGAAGGGCCCAGGCCATCAGTGGCCAGGAAACAGGGTGTCAGCCATCCTCTGTGTCCAGACCCCTGCACACACCTGCCCTCTAGGGCTCTGCAATGATCATACACCTTACCCCACCCCCCAGATACTTAAGAACTGCTTAGGGGAAACTGAGGCACCCCCACACTATTCAGAGGAAACATTAAGAACAGTCCCACTTCGTCACACCCCTTCAGCTACAACTGGCCATAGGATCCTGCTTCCTCTCCTGTCCCAACATGCTGGGCAGCTAGCCAGCAGCTGCCATGTTCCACCCCAGAGGTGGCTGCATTTCTGTGCTGGGTGAACAGCTGTGAATAAGCTCCCTCTCCCTGCCTCCTTGAGGGCTGGGGGGCTGTCCCAGTACTGGGTGCTGAGCCCCATGGTCTGTTCAGTCCCCGCAGCCCCCAGCTTCTTCACCAAGGTGCTCAACGCCAGCATGGTGCAGGTCTTCCAGGCGCTGCCCCCCCAGCCAGGCCGGATTGAGGGCTTCAAACTCTTCCACCGCAAACTGCCCAGCCCCCACTTTGAGGGGCCGCAGCTCCTGGCCAGCACGGCCAACTCCTACATCTACAGCAACCTGGGTGAGTGTCTCTCCCCCCCCCGCAGGCCTGTGCCCCCTGCAAACCCCCTGCATGCAGCCTTGTGCCCCCCACAGCCCCTCTGCCCTGCAGGCCTGTGCCCCCCATGGTCCCTCCCCCATAGGCATGTGCCCCCCCCAGCTCCCTCCATGCAACTCTGTGCCCCCCATGGTCCTTCCCCCCGCAGCCCTGTGCCCCACCCCACAACCGCCTCCATGCAGCCCAGTGCCCCCCACAGTCCCTCCGCCCTGCAGGCCTGAGGCCCCCCCATGGTCCCTCTCCATGCAGCCCGGAGCACCTCCTGCCCTCCACCCGGCCCCTTTGTGAGGGTCCCCTGGGTTTCTCTCTGTGTTGGGGTGACCCCTGGCACTGCCCCACCCCAGAGCAGGGCTCTCTCCCCCACCCCCCATGTCCGGTTTGGCCTCTCGCCGGGTGCCAGCCCTGTGCCCCTGCGGGAGGCAGCCCCTGCTCATGCCCTGCGGCTCCTTCCCCACAGAGCCCTCGGCCCCCTACGAACTCCAGCTCCAGGCCTTCAACGGGAACGGAGACAGCAACAGCACCGTGCGGCCAGACACTGGGTGAGGGGCCGGCGGGTGGCGGGGGGGGGGGCCTGGCTGGGCCAAAGTCAGCACGCAGCTGGGAGCCAGGACTCCTGGGTCTGTTCCCCTCTGCCCTGCTGCGTGCCTGGGGGAGAAACAAGCCCCCCCAGCGGGAAGCAGCCAACTGGGGGGGCCTGGCCATGGCGGGGCAGGGGGACCCAGCCCATGGGCAACCAGTGGTCATGTGGGGTAAGGGGGGACTGGGCTCCCTGTGGCTGTGGGGGGGGGGCAGGGGGGACCTGGCCCGGGGGCTGTCTGGACGCTCTGTGCTTTCCCTCCCTGCAGACGCTGACCCCGTGTGCCACTGGCGGCCGGAGGAGAGCTCGCTGGCCGGTGTCGTGGTGGGCGTCCGCATCGGCATGGCCTGCATCATCTTCTGCCTCCTCTGCCTCATGTTCGGCTACCGCAGGAGGTGAGGCCCCTGGATGGCCGCTCTCTCTGTCCGTCCCTCACACCAAGCGCCCAGCACCCCCCTCTGGCCCCTCGCATGGGCCACGGGTCTCAGGGCTCTGCCCTCCCTGGGCTAGCCCGTGCCTGGCCTGAGAGGGTCCAGCTGCTGGAGGTCTGGGGCTGGTGCCCCCCAGGCCTCACTGCAAGCCCTGGGCTTTTCCCATGAGCCGTGCCGCTCCCCATGCTAACCCGCCCCCCGCATTGCAGCCTCTTCTGCGGGAACGGCACTCAGGACAGCTGGACGGTGCCCCAGGGGGCAGAGCTGGCTCAGCCAGGTGCCCGCCATGCCCCCCGCAGCCTGTGCACCCAGCCGGGGCAGGACAAGCCGGTGGAGATGATCGACCTGGTCACCCAGGTGAGGATGTGAGGCCCAGCCTTGGGATGGGGGCACTGACAGAGCACCAGTGGGGGTGGACACAGTGTGGGGCCGCGTCTCTGGGGCAGGGCAGGGCAGGGCAGGGCAGGGCAAAGCCAGCCAGCCCCAGCAGCTGGCCAAGGCCCCAGGGAGGGGAGGGATGGAGGAGTGGGGCAGTGGTGATGTCAGGACCAGAAGGGCTGGGCTGGGCCGGGCCATGCCCCAGGCCCGGGAGCTGTTCCGGGGGAGCCTAGCGCAGGGGGTGGGCCCAGGGCCCAGGTGGGGAGAGGGCCGGGCAGTACCCCGGGCACAGCGTGACCCTGCCCCTCCTTCCCACAGATCCTGCCGCGCCCAGATGTGCCCCATGTCGACGTCCCCATTGAGCGCTACCCCCACCTGCAGCCCCCGGGGTAGCACCACCCCCCGGCCTGGGGGCCCAGTGGGGGGGGCGGCCATAACTCAGGCCCACCCCCAGCTGCAGGGACTCTAACCAGAACCTCCAAAGACTCTACCTCACCCCCCGCCCCCCCCGGCTCAGGAGATCTATTGTTGATACACAAACCAAAGCTACCTCAGCCACGTCCTGCCCGCAGTGTCCCCCAGACCGCCCCCCCC
Source organism: Caretta caretta (assembly GCF_965140235.1). NCBI lineage: Eukaryota > Metazoa > Chordata > Testudines > Cheloniidae > Caretta > Caretta caretta. The sequence goes on along the minus strand of NC_134229.1, from coordinate 1,692,861 downwards.
CGCCAGCCCAGGCCCCCAGTGCAGGGGCCATTGTACCAAAAAGGCCCTTGGGGCAAATTGAGAGGGGGGGGTGTAGCCTTTCCCCAGCCCAGTGCACGTGGGCGGGGGATTTGTCCCCCTCTTAATTTTTTTTGCCCTTTTCTGAACCTTTTCCTATTCCAATATATCTGTTTTGAGATGGGGCAACCACATCTGCATGCAGTATTCAAGATGTAGACATACAATAGATTTATATAGAGGCAACATGGTATTTTCTGTCGTATTGTCTATCCCTTTCTTAATGATTCCCAGCATTATGTTCACTTTTTTGACTGCCGCTGCACATTGAGTGGATGTTTTCAGAGAACTCTCCACAATGATGCCAAGATCTCTTTCTTGAGTGGTCACCGCTATTTTAGACCCCATTTTATAGGGGATTATGCTTTGCATTTATCAACATTAAATTTCATCTGCCATTTTGTTGCCCAGTCACCCTCTTTTGAGAGATCCTTTTGTACTCTTCGGAGTCTGCCCAGGTCTTAACTATCTTTAGTAATTTTGTATCATCTGCAAATTTTGCCACCTCACTGTTCACCCCTTTTCCCCAGATCATTTATGAATGGTGAATAGGACTGGGCCCAGCGCAGACCCCTAGGGGACACTACTATTTACCTCTCTCCAGTCTTAAAACTGATCATTTATACCTACCCTTGGGTTCCTGTCTTTCAGCAAGTTACCAGTCCATGAAAGGACCCTCCCTCTTATCTCGTGGCAGCTTACTTTGCTTAAGAGCCTTTGGTGAGGGACCTTGTCCAAGGCTCTCTGAAAATCTAAGTCCACTATATCCACGAGATCCCCTTGGACCACATGCTTGTTGACTCCCTTAAATAATTCTAGTAGATTGGTGAGGTATGATTTCCCTTTACTAAAACCATGTTGACTCTTCCTCAACAAATTATGTTAATCTATGTGTCTGACAATAGTGTTCTTGATTATAGTTTCAACCAGTTTGCCCGGTACTGAAGTGTGACGATGTGACTCAGCAGGGAGGGGGGAGTGTTGACCTGGGAATGTGCCCTGGGGATGGGAGACCTGAGAGCCTGTCACCTGAGCCAGGAGGGGGAGGGGGAGGTAACACCTCTGCCCAGGAATGTGGACGGAGACTGCAGTAGGGAACCTGCTGGGTGGGTTTAGTTTTCAGTTTGGGACTGGGTGGAGGAACACAGGGAACCCCAGGGCTGGGGTCTAAGCTCCCTGCTCCCCCAGAAGGACGTGATTGAGGGGTCCTGGTTGTACCCACAAGCTCTGTTGGGGACTGTGTTCCTGTTGTCCAATAAACCTTCTGTTTTACTGGCTGGCTGAGAGTCTCAGTGGATCCCAGGAAGAGGGGTGCAGGGCCTGGACTCCCCCACACTCCGTGACATGAAGTCAGGTTTACAGGCCTGTAATTGCCAGGATCACCTCTGGAACGCTTTTTAAAAATTGGCATCACATTAGCTATCCTCCAGTCATCTGGTACAGAAGCTGATTAGTGCTGGAATTTCACAGTGAGTTCCTTCAGAACTCTTAGGTGATACCATCTGGTCCTGATGACTTATTGCGGTTTAATTTATCAATTTGTTGCAAAATCTCTAGTGACACCTCAATCTGGGACAGTTCCTCAGATCTGTCACCTAAAAAGAATGGCTCAGGTTTGGGAATCTCCCTCACATCCTCAGCTGTGAAGACTGATGCAAAGAATTCATGTAGTTTCTCCACTATGGCCTTATCATCCTTGAATGCTCCTTTAGCACCTCCATCATCCAGTGGGCCCGCGGGTTGTTTAGCAGCTTCCTGCTTCTGACGTACTTTGTGATTTTTTAAAAAAAAAGTTACTTTTTGAGTCTTTGGCTAACTGTTCCTCAAATTCTTTTTTGGCCTTCCGAACTGTATTTTTACACTTCATTTGCCACTGTTTATGCTCCTTTCTATTTTCCTCCCTATGATTTAAACTTCTACTCTTTAAAGGATGCCTTTTTGCCTCTCACTGTTTCTTTTACTTTGTTGTTCAGCCCCACTGGCTCTTTTTGGTTCTCTCGGTTTTTTAATTTGGGGGACACATTTAAGTTGACCCTCTATTAGGGAGTCTTTAAAAAGTTTCCAGGCAGCTTGCAGAGGTTCCACATTTGGCGCTGGACCCTTTAATGTCTGTTTCACTGACTCCTCATTTCGGTGTAGTTCCCCTTTCTGAGGTTAAATGCTACAGTGGTGGCCGCTGTGGTGTTTTTCCTGCCACAGGGATGTTAAATTTAAATTATAGGATGGTTACTATTACCGAGCGGTCCAGCTAGATTCACCTCTTGGACCAGATCCTGTGCTCCACTTAGGACTAAATCAAGAATTGCCTCTCCTCTGGTGATTCCAGGACCAGCTGCTCCAAGAAGCAGCCATTTAAGGTGTCAAAAAACTCTCTCTCTGCATCCCACGCTGAGGTGACATGGACTCAGTCAATAGGGGGATAATTGAAATCCTCATTATTGTTATTGAGTTTTTTATGTTAATAGCCTCTCATCTCCCTGAGCATTTCCCAATCACTATCACCATCCTGATCGGGGGGTCGGTAATAGATCCCTACTGCAGAAAGGGAGAAAACACCCACATGGCAGCAGGGCAGAGCTGATAAATTCTTCCACGCAGCTTTCTGAAAGAGACAGTTTGAAATTGTCTGAGTGTGTTGGTGCAGGGCGTTTAAGCCACAGCACGCTGGAGGGGAACGCCCCTTCCTGTGGTCCTCGCAGCTATAGGCAGTAAAGACAACAAAGGGTTAAAGCCTAAATGTTTCAATTCAGCCCAACCCAACTTTTGCAGCCCTGCGGTGCTGGACCATGGCCCGGGGCTGACGGGACAGGGCTCCTTCAGCACAGGTCTTTACCAGCACAAGCCTGAGTAACCCAGTGGCATGGTTAGGCCAGTTGTAGGTCTCTCCCCAGCTCTGTGGCACAATCCAGCTGTAAAAGGAGAAAGATGGAGGTGTCTGAGCAGGGGGAGTGGAGTAGCAGAGAGGGCAGGATCTGGGACACCTGGCTCAGCTGTCCATGCCCTTTTCTCCCTCATGGAAGCCTAGTGGCAGGTTTAACCCTACAGTAACTCCAGTGTTTGGGGCAGGGCTGGCACAGGAGTTATAGCCAACAGCGAGGACCATGGTTATGTCAGGGGAGGGCAGGGCCAGGGGGCCACCCCTGCACTCTTCACTGCCACTTCCATTTGGGTGCCATTCTCCCCTAGGCTCCTGGCGGCAGCCCTGGCTAAAAGGTTGGTGGTTCAGTGGTCGGCTCAAGGCCCCTCACAGACAGGAAGGCGAGAAAAGATGTTCAGATGTGTCCAGGATGCTCCCACAGGGGTCTGGGTCAACACGGGAGATGAGGCTCTTGGTCCTGGGGGTGGCGGTAATTTGGAAAAGCAACCTGAAAAGGCTTTTCCATCTCTCCTGCTATTTCCATAAGGCACACAATTAGCCTTTGGAACTCATTGCAACATGTCATTGAGATCAGCTGTTAAAAAAGGCGTAAAGGGAATCACCCAACTAGAAGAATATCTAGTTATAACAGTCGAACAGCAAACAAGGATCCAAATGTTCCTGCTTCAGGACATGAGCCAAGCTCTGATCACTGGTGCAAAGCAGACATTTCCCAGGGAAAGGCAGGCAGGCAGGCCACAGAAAGGGGATTGCTGTCTGGCAGGAAATTGCAAGATTTTGAAACATGGTTTAATCCCAAATGGGGATGAAGAGTCCACATCAGCATGACCTGCATCATCTTCTGCCTCCTCTTCCTCGTGTTCGGCTACTGCAGGAGCCTGCCCCCCCCAAATATATATATATATATATATATATATATATATTTTAATTTAAACAAACAGTTCTGTCATTTCTCCCTAAAACTGATGAATGGTTCATGAAAATAGATTTGAATCAGTGTTTTCTGAAGGAAAAAATTCCTATGGAAGTGTTTCCATCAGCTAGAGGAGCATTGACATGTTACAGGGGGCCCTGCTGCTAGGTGAGAACTGATCTCCCACGCCCCCTCTGGGACCCCACCCAACCCCAAATGCAACGCACCAGCCTCATAAAAAGTTATAAATCATTCCTTTCTTTATTAAACATAGCTTGCAAGTGATAAATATTACAAAGTTTTTTTTAATCCTTTCTCCAAAAATTAGCTTATTATTTTTAACCAGTCACTGCATAATCGCTTGGCAGTATTTAAACAGCTTTTTTTTTTTTAAACCAGATTTCAAAACACAATGCAAAAAAAACTTAAAATTGTGCAAAAGGCCTGGTTTCCCGCACCCCTCACCTCTCGATTAGCTAGGCTGCAGGTGTGAGGCTGGGATCCCCTCGCTTTGTCATACTGTATCCCTTGCTATCCACCCAGACTGCTCTCTCCCCTCCAAGCTCTGGGGGCATCACTCAGTGAGGATGAAGGTGCTGTGCAGTCAGGAACCAGGGCAGAGCACAGTACCAGTGCCTTTGCACAAACTGCTTGGGGGATGGAAGGCTCTGCTGAGAAGTTGGATCCAGCAGCACCCCTCCAGGGATGTCGGGCACTCAAGCCGGTGACTCCAGGCCCTGAGCAGCCAGACTGGATGTAGCTACAGAACAAGGTTTGCAGAAGTGGGTAGCGATTTTGCGTGCCCAGTCTGAGATGCCTTAAAGGGGTGTAGACTTTCAGGAAGGGCTGCCAGAAAAGCCAGGCCCCTTTGAAAGGCTCCAGTTGGGCCTCTAAAATCACCTGTGAAGATTTGGGCTACACTTGAGGTTGCAGGAAGGGACACAACATCTGGGCCAACCCTGGGAAGATGCTGAAAGGTGAGGCGGTTTCTGCTCTGAAGTGCCCTGCTAACTGGGAGCCTCTCGCTCCCATTCCTGAGCAAAGCTTGACTGCCTTTCCCTCCATCAGAGCTAGCCACAGCTAGGTAGAGTGAGCCAGATTCCAGCCTGGCTGGAGAACTCAACCTCCCGCTTGGTTTCAGCCATGCAAACTGGGCGCAGACACAGCGAGAACACGCTGGACGGGGAGGGCGACAACCCAGCTCCCAGTTTCTGAATGAGTTTAGCAAGAATTGCTGATCTGGAGTCTTTCCAGAGCAGAGCTGCACATGCTGGTGACAGAGGGCAAACAGCTGCTGCAAACAGAAGTCTGCTAAATGCACTGGAATTGCCTCTGACCTCCTAAAGCACCCTGGTGCAGCCCTATGCCCAGACCGTCCCTATCACAGCACCCTGAGGGAACGGGGTCTGCTATGGAGCTGCTTAGCCCATTTCTGAGCCAGCAAGTCACCTCCATCAGTGTAATCTCTTGGCCACATGAACAGCTGGAGGGGCTCGGGGTGTTTGTGGGAGGGAAAGCATGGAAGTGAGACACTAACACACCCTTCCCCATTCCCAGAACAGAGAGGGGCTGTAGCTTCCCACCCCGCCCAGTCCATTTCAATCCCCCCCCCCCCCCCGTCATGCACAGACAGCTGGGGCAGCCTTTGCTGCTGGTACCAGGAACCCACTCTGGGAAGGGGCTCAGTCCCTTGGTGTTCCATGCCATTGATCAGCTGGGAACCTGCCAACACCAGGATGCTTGTGGAGAAGCAGGTGGGTGCATGTGCGGACGTGGAAGGCTTCAGAGGAGCCAGGAACTGGCAGGCAGGGGTGAGGGGGACTGGAGAGAACAAGCCATTGCCAAGCCCTGCAGAGCAGACACACCACACAATGGGCCACTCTGCAATGTTCTACGGGCCCCCATTTTGCCAGGCTGAAGGGAACGCTACAGCAGCCTTAGCACGATGCTGCTCACTCCATGGGGATTTGAGAACAGGTGCAAGTGCCGAGAGGGTTTCTCCAGCAGGGCAAAGGGTAGGCGAGCAGGTTCTGAGCCTGGGCTGGTTAGAGCAGGACCCACCAGGCTGCACCAAGAGGAACGCACCCAGCTGGGGTGAATGGGAGTCTTCAGGCAGGTCAGTTGCACAGAGCACTACAAAGAGTGTGCAGGGAGTGTAGGTGTCAGCTGGCTTAGACCGCAGGGAGGAGGAGACGAGAAGCCGGGACTCCCAAGGGCTCTGGATCTTACAGGTGCCGTTTGCTCTCTCAGATGTACACAGAGAGTCTGGACAGGCATTGGTAAGAGACTCGGAACCCAGGGAAGGGTTACACCAGCACCTAGTGCCAGCACCTTTATGTCTGACCAACAACTGCTTACGCTGCCCCTCCCCAGGAGGGGCTAACGACCACAGGAATCTTGGGGCAGCCGTTCTGAGAGCAGCCACAGTCGCACAGTACTGGAGACCACGCGTCTCAAGCTCTTTGGATTGTCATTGCTGCTGGGAACAGATGTTTCTCCCTTCCCCAGCAGCCGGTCCGAGAAGCTCTATCATTTCATCCTGGGTCCCTGCCTGTTTTGGGCTCTGCTGAGCGTCTGCACAGGCTCTGGCAGACAGAACATGAAGGAAGCCGCACACCGCAGGTTGTTATAGATGTATATTGTATATATGCCAATGCAATAATAAAAACAGTGCAAATACAATTACAGTTCATAATACTTGTCCCCACCCCGATCCCACTCCCCAAGATCCGGATGCTCCCCACGGGAATGCCCCACCACTGCTGGTTAGAGAGACATCACGAGCTGTAAACCTAACGCTGGGGGAAGAAACTTCCTGCCTCCACTGCACTAGGGGGTGCTGGTAACTTGTAGGGTCCTTCTTTGTGTGTGTGAAAGGCACAGATTTGGGAGGTGGCAATTGCCACCAGTGCATTTCTGCAGGCTAGCAGTTCCCGCCCGGACAAGAGCGCCAGCCCCTGGGATCTTCGCCCTCTGCAGCCATCTGACTTCGCTTCCCTAACCCACCCGCCGGAAACCACCCCTTTTGCACGTTTCAGGTCATACACAAAAGGTCACACTACAAAAGGACGTAACAACTTTCACAATATCCATGGCGAGGCTGTTTTTTTGTTTTGTTTTGTTTTCTACACAATGTACAATTGTTTTTAATGTGTCAAGAAATAGCTTATATACACGAATGAGTCCTTGTTATAACATTTCGGCCGCAATATCATAAGCTAATTAAGATCTTGTCAGGGTGGGTGAGTGGAGGTGGGTGAGGGTTAGAGAAGAAAGGGGGAGGGATGGGTTATGCCTTTGGAGGAACAAAAAATAAAACCCCACTAAGCGTTCACAAGCAGCTCTACATCTAGCTGTAAAAGAAAAGCTAACCGAAGCGGGGAAAAAAATCCCTATTTCTGTATCTAAAAAAAGAGACGATTTTCTACCATACATCACATCCATAAAGGGGGAGGGGCACTTTACCAGGGATTGGGAGTGGTCGCGCGCTGTGGTCAAGACAAAAAAAAATTTAAACCTGTGCAGATCACAGACAAAGCAAGCATCTTAATTCCCCTTCGACAGAGATCAGCAGGCAGAAGGGTGGGGCGTCAAATACTGCAATGAACCAAACTGCTGTCTGTAGAGTTGGACACTCCACCATCCCCAGCAGCAGTGCAAGGGTCTAGGCAACAGAAATTCCCTGGGGATTTAACGAGACGAAGCCAAGGAGATTCCCCAGTGGAAGGGGTAAGGTGCCCAGGGCAGCAGGAGTGAAGGATGGGCTCCGATGACTGGGGGATGGAAACAGCATTGAAACACAAAGCAGGTGCCCAGTTTTTGGTGCTCCCAGGTTTACCAACATGACCTGGCACCTGCCAACTGCTGCTGGATTGCTGTCCAATGAACCCAGCCCAGAGCCCAAAGGGAGCATTTGCTCTGTGCTTTCTAACTTGGTGTACCCCTCTATGAAGTGTGGGAAGAACCCTGCTTGTTGCAGGAAGTGTTTACAGAACCAAGGAACAAAACCCCAGAGAAGAGGTTCAGCCCCCCAGTCCTGCTGGAGATGAGAATTTCTGTTTCACGTGAACAGCTGGGGCTGCACGCAGGGAGAGCGTCCCGCTAATGGTTCCCTCTCCCCTTAGCACCACAGAACCCATCAATGTGCGGAGACACACTTCCAGGACAAGAGTTGGGGGAGAGGGGGGATTCATGAATGATTTTACAATTCAGCAACCGATCGGCAGGAGTGTGAAACCACAGAGAGAGGGGAACTGGGCAATGAGCAGAAAACAGCTGCGGGCCGAGTAATACGACTGGCTCCTGTTGCTGGCTAGGGCTTGAAAACAGCTCACAGAGGACATCAGCCAAAGGGAAGGAGCACCTCGAGGCCACAGCCAGCAACAGATGGGCCAGCAGGGCTCTGAGCAGGGCCTCACCTGTCTCAGTAAAGACACTGTGCACCTCCAGCACTTGATGGACACCCAGCAGCCCACACAACCCCCTTGTGAGGCACGAAAGCATCACCTCCAATCTACAGCTGGGGAAAGAGGAAGGTGAAGTGACTTACCCAAGGCCACAGAACTGGGAGTAGAACTGGGGAGTTCCTGGCTCCCGGACCCATGCTCGGACCATGCTGCCTGCAACAGAAGCAGGTCAGCCTTCACTGCACTGGGTCAGACAGGGTGATCTGCGAGGCCCGGGCTGCAGGACGGAAATAAATCTATAAGCAAGCAACAGGGACGTTTTCTTTCACCAACCACTGCAATAATCAACCTGGGGTGGTTGGGGAACCCTGATCCCCTTCCCAAGAAATTTCACTTAGCACCATTATTGTTAACTTGCTCTCCGACAATTAACTAGTGCATCAGGCCCCAGCGGCAGGGACTCATTAAGTATTGCACATTTTTAATGTTAATCTCAGCCAATCTGCTTGGGCCACCTCGTACCTCTCGGTAACACCCACTGGGGGAATGCGGGCAGGAGACAGCAGGACAAAGCCAACTCCATGTCAAGAGGCAAGTGGTGGTGGTGGTGGGGGGCAGGAAGAACAGGCTGATAATTTCTCGGCTTTAATCAAAGGAGAAGAAACAGTTAGTCAGAGTGCTCCCCTCTAAGCACAGCAGGTTGATAATCAACGTCCCAGTGGGTGTGGGAGAGGAGTGCCACGCCAGCTAAACAGTGAACCACAAAACAAAAGAAAAAAGCCACTGCGCGTTCCACTACTTTCCAAAATAATCCTTCACCTCTGGAGGGCCCCAGGCACGCATCCATGCCCCTCATTTATTAAGTGCTCACTGAATAGAGGGAGTGGGGTGCACCGAAGCAAAGAGCGGGGAAGGGCCTGTTGTACCAGCACAGCCCCCCCTCCCCCCACTTTGAGATGATCGGGAGAGGGAGAGAAGTCTGCACAGGAATCGGAGCAGGTAGGGAGGGCCTAGCTCTTGCATTGATACAGACCCTCCTCTCCAAAGACAGGGGCAGGCGCGTTGTGCCTCTTTGGGAGAAATCCTGCTGGCTTTCAAAGTAAAGGCATCAGACCTCTTTCTTCGGTCACTCGGCAGCTCTCCATTCAGACGATGGCAGTTCAGTTATTGCGGCCACAGCTATCACCCAGAGACAGGAGGGACAGAGCCGACAGGAGCCCCAGCGTCAGTGGTGACGCAGCCCGGGGTCATGCTGAAAAGAAGGGTGCCTCTTCCCAAACAGCAAGTACTGCCGGGCACCCCAACAATGACACTCCATGCGAGTGGCGACTTAGCACTTCATTGCACAATTAATGTTCCATCAGGAAACGCTGTCCAAGGAGGGCAGGGTTTTTCAGAAGCAGCAAATCAAGCATATTCACTTTGTTTTGTAACAGTTTGACCAAGGAGGTTCCCCCCATTAACATAATTCAATCAACAGCAAGCGGGAAGGCTCCACACCAGCATCCTGCTCCCAAGACTGCAGTTCTGCTGGGCCTCTTTCCAGGGTACTGGCGAGGAGGTGGCGCCCTCTGCTGCCAGGAGATGGTTCTGCTCTTTCGGGTTCAGGTGCGGGGGTGTCGAGGCAACGGTAAGTGCAAATAGAGCGATCTGCAGACAACGACTCTCAGCTTGCTCTTGCTTTGGGTTTGCTAACTCAATCCAATCCAAACTCCTACCACAGCTTGGTCCACTGTGCCCTGCAACACTCTGTTTGGCAGCTGGGACGCTTACAGCTTCACGGCGTCAATGACAGGGAGCTGCTCTTGAGAGCACAACAGCATGGGGGCGGGGTTCAAAAGGCATGAGGCCACTGTGCCCTTTGGTAGTTCATCACAGTCCCTTAGAGAACTTCAACTTCTAAACAGGGAGCATCAGAATTACAGGGAGACGGAAACACGCACAGGGTGGCAGCACGGGTCAGCTCCATTTCTGCTGCACTGCATTACGGAGTCTGGTAGCCCAGCTGCATTAGCACAACTGATGGGATTCCCTGGCACAACCCATCAGCCCTGCCATCCCTTGCACTGCTCTGCCAAGCACAGAGATCTGCATCCAGCCACATGTGCACTGCACTGAAACACAGCTCCTTCACACACGGGGCTGCCTTCCTCCAGGGAAAGGCATCATGCGCCATTAACATATGCACGTGGGCCAAGCTATTACGGACCAACCCCCCAGCGAGATTCAGTTGGACGCATCCACAGAACTTCTGTCCCTTACCTCTTTTGGTGAGCAACTCAAAGAATGCAAGTCTTAATTCGCCCTACTAAGTGCATAGAACAGCTGTCAAAACGCCAGCACACGGCCACCTCTCCCCCCTCTTCCCCTCGAGTCAGCACTGACCACCCTGTACAAATGGTCACTTGGAGTAGAGTGGATGCTCTTAAAAAAAATCTCTGGAAAGGAAAAAAGTTTAACCATCCATTTAGCAGAAGGAAAAATAAAACAATTAAAAATTCTATGCTTTGTCATTACAAAAAATAGCATAAAACGAGCATTAACACATGTATAGTGCTGATTTCAAGCAGACAATTGTCCTGACCTCGGGCAAGGGGAATGACCTCACTGCTATAGAAAACCAAAGAGAAGAGTTAAGGTTTGGGAAAGGACAGGTCGCTGAAGTTTTGAAATGTTTTTTGTGTCTTTTCCCCGTGTATCGTAGGCACCAGTACAGGCACTGCATGCGACAGAAGTGGGGGCGGGGGGGGGAAGGGTCAATAGGCGTTATTTCTGTCCGCTGATGGACTGCGATATAGACCGGGGTGGGATCATATCTAAAAGGTATTCCCGCTGCCGGTCTGCCAAGCTTGATGCTTTGTGGCCTCCAATCCCAGCATTCAGGTATGCAATGTTAACACCTATAGGGGAGAGAAAAGCAAGTGGGGACAATTACTCCTGTAACACACGTGACACACCCAAAACCACCCCGCCCTAGAGAGCGCAGAGGGAGCCAGCCTAATGGAACTCAAGCCATCGACTCTTACTGCCACTCCCTGAAAGAGAAGGCTCCACGCCCCACCCACGCAGTACAGGTCTGTCCCCTGCACGATCCAGCATCCTGTCAAGCCACAAGGCTTCCACGCCTTCCTTTGGGAGCATGCACCAAGTCAGGAGCAAGTGTGTGCCAGGAACAAATGACGGTTCTACAAGGTCTCTATTGTCCTTGACCGATCATCATTACACTCAACGGTAATTAGTACAACTGACCCCCCGCCATTTGTTTTAAAGGCCATTTGGTTACAGAATCAATGAAAACACAGGCCTAGCCTTATAATACAAAGCTACTGTCCCAGAAGGACACACGAGCTGTGATCGGCTCTCTCGTGTTTGTCAGAGCACTGAGCAGCCAGCTGGGCAATATTAGCACCTGTGCAGGGTCTCCAACTTCCATGCACGTGACAGACATGAACCTGGCCTCCCAATGACCCTCAGGTCAGTGGAATTATCTGTTTAGAGATGGAGGAACTGAGAAGTGCAAGCTCCTGGCCCCGGAGCAGGTCCCTGTCAGTACAGCGAGCTCCTCCACTCAGGCCACTGGCCATGCTCTGAGGAGAGGACTTCCAGCCTCTGACAACGTGGTTAAGGGTCTTAGTCTAATCCGCAGCCCGGCCTCCCCTTCCCATTCCGCAGACCAACGTTTGACGTTACCTGGCATACCGAGGAGACCACCCGCAACAGACAGCTGTGGCGCCTGAGCGAAGTTGGACAGCATCGAGCGGGCAGAGGTGGGGATGCCACGCTGCAGAGTGCTCTGGGGCTGTGAAGCCTGCGGGCAGAGAGAGCAAACAAGTGGAAAGTGAGCAGTACACACACACACCCCACCTTTTCCAGAAGCAGCACCAGTGAAAGAGCAAGGGCCACGAAGGGCTCTGGCCATAATCCACACGTACCAACACACACATCCTGACCCAAAGCCCAGCTCCGGCATGGGAAAGTCAGGCAGCTTTGGTTTCACCAGACAGGGACAGGTGATGTATTCAGAGCTCCCATCTCTGTTGGAATGAAAGGCAGGAAGGTCCCAGACCAGTGTCAGAGCAAAACGGTGACCAGCCTTGACAGGTCATTGACCGTCTGGCAGTAGGTGCTAGTGGAAATAGCAAGTGGGCAGCAGCCAGAGACGAGGGGAGGGACTGCTCTCTGCCTGCGTCCACCATCCTGAAAGCCCAGTGCTTGCCAGTGATTGATTTCAGGCCTTAGGCAGCCTTACCAGGCTGAGAGCTCACTCCGGTGCCTGCTCCCCCTGCTGGCTGATCTGGGAGTGACAGGGCAGGCGACCGAAAGGGGGTTATACGCCTTCCTGGCAGATGGCACTGAGGTGCCAGGGGAGCATAGCAGGGCAGGCAGCTCAGGAAGCTGTCCCCATCATCTCTGCTTGTAGACCAGGTGCCACCCAGACTCAGGCTCACTGCCGTAAGTCTGACTACCACAGCATGTGGACGGGGGAAGAATTACAAAGGGATGATAATATTGAGAGGGAAAGGGCCCACAAAGTACAAGGGATGGATGAGAAACGGCCCCCCGCTGTTACAAGGAGCTGCTTGGAGGCGACAGGGTAAGTCTCAAGGCAGGCTGGCTGCTGCCTCTGGTCTCACACAGCACTGCAGAGACTCGGCACCCCAGCTGCATCGGCGTGGGCTCTGGCCATCCAGACAATGCATTCCACCAACTGAAAGGGCTAACCCCTCCCCTGCCATGGCCACCAAGAGGCTGGCGGTCTTACACCGCCGGAGCTGCTCACCTGTCGGAGTGTGTGGTGCCTCATGATGGTCTCCTGTTTGCCGACACTGGACACGGCAGGAGCTGCAGTGGGAGATAAGGCTGCCTGCTGCTGTAGCCTCTGCTCAATTTCCTGCAGGAAGCGGAGGCATGTTAGAGCCACAAACAAGGGGCCAATTTAGGAGCATTTACCCCAGTGGCTATTGTCAGTGATACGCAGGAACAATTCCTTCTCTGGGGCCCTTATGGGCAGCAAGGTCAGTGTATGGCAGAGAGAGTCCCAATTAAACCTGCTGCCTATGCTGGGGAGGGGGTAGAAGAAGTGCCAGGGAAAGCCAGCCTTGGGATCCTTCTGCCCTCAAAGCAAGAGGAGCATTTAGGCTCCTTTCTACATGCAAGCTGCATGTCATTTAGTTACTGTGGAGCCCTCACTGACCCCCCTCTTCCTCCCATTGCTCCCAACACCCCTCTGCCTGAATCGTTGCCCAGGGTCTGATGTTTGCTGGAGATTGTAAACTGTCCGTCTATGTCTGGAAAATGCCTTGCGTACCAACAGCGATACACAAGGACATCTAATCAGCTCTACCCAGGGCAAAGGGCCTCTCAGTTTAGTCCGCAGTGTGGATTGCCAGACGCGTGAGAGCAGACCAGACTAGCACTAGAGGGGGCATCTTAACCTACACCCCCCAGCCTGGACCAGGACAAAGGGGCTAGTTGGAGTCCTTGCAAAGGAGGTGGCTTGCAAGGGCCAGGCCAGCAGAGCAGCGGCATCAGGGGATGTTCCCAGTATTCCAGCATTCCCACACCACAGGGCTGGAGTCACAGATAAGCCATCCCGGTGGATCTGGGCAGACCAGAAGATGTGGGTCAGGGCAGCCCATTAGAGACCCACTGGACTTTAGGGGAGCTTTTCAAGGAGTGCCCAATTCCCACTGGCCTCCACAGGGGCTGGGAAGCAACCGCCCTCAGGGGGAGCTTTCGGAAGGCACAGAGTGACCAAATGCAGCAGCTCAGAAGTAGCTGGCAGTTTGACCATTGCTGAATTACACATTCCCTGGGCCACGAGCCGGGCCACAGGCCACTTCCCTCATGGACCTCAGTTGACTGAAGTCTGTTCACCTTGCCCCAAGTGCTAAGGGAAGGAGGAAGAACTTAGAGTCTCCCTGACGTCAGGGCAGCTTCTCCCCCTGCCCTTGTTCTCAGCTCCCGCCCCTAAGCTCTAACCCCCACACTGTGGTCACCATTCATCTAAAAAGGGAGTTGGCAAGACTTCATTCAGAGCCGCCCAACACTGCTCCCCACCTAGCTGCTCTGGGGGGAGCACAGAGCTTCCCAGCAATGACAGCAGCAGCTAAGCATACTGCATCTATAATGCTGCCAGCCACAAGTGGAAGGATGAATCCTGCTCCAGGCCCCCATGATGTTCAGCCGGAATCACTCCTGTGGCCCGGCACGGTCTCAAAGCACTCTGCAAACACCAAGTGTGGAGGTAGGCAAATGTCCCTATGTGACAGCTGAGCAAACAGGTACTGAGGGGCTAAGCAACTTCTCCAGTGTTACAGGAAGGCAGTGGCAGAACTGGGAACAGAAGCCAGTAGCCCTGACTCCCAGTTCCCAGCCCACTTTGCCTCCCACTGCCAGTGTGGCAAGCGAGTTATAAAGCCATTGGGAGACCGTACACAAAGGAAAAGGAGTAACGGGCCTCAGGAAATACTCCGTTCACTGCGGGAGAGGGTATTTTTAGATACCTCGCACCGGCTTTTTTTAAACTAAGTACTGTACTGACACAGGGCACCCCTCCAGGAACTGGTCACAAGACTGCGTGGAGGAAAGGGAACACAGATTGCCTCTGCACGCATGGCAAACCCATGCGCTGCTGGGGAAGGGAGAAGCAGAGATTGGAAGCAGGACTGGAGCTGAAGGACACCTGTGTCTCCAGCAGGTTGGGATGCCAGGATGGAACTTGCCTGCTCCTGCTGCAAGGCTTTCACAAAGGCGTTCTTCAGCCGGTTGGTGTGCTCTGCCTTCAGCGCCTTCTTCTGATTGGAGGTCATGCACTGCTCGCACAGGATCTTTCCGTTCTTCTCCTGTTTCCAGTGCGGGGTGAAGTCAGTGCGGCACTGAGCACAGACAAAGGGCTCCATGCGCAGAAGGGATGCGCAGCCTTTGCCTAGACATCACCAACAACAAGGGTTAATGGGGTGGTGCAGACTCCCCCAACCTTCCCCACAATCATGGAGACAGAACCAACCTGCACCCTTAGGTCAGCGTAAGTAAGGGGCACTCTGCACGTTAAGAGTCAGCATTGCCAAAGAGAAACTTTGGATGGGAGTGGACTAGGCTTTGCCATAAGATATGCTCAGGATGAACGTAAGCGTGGGTTCTTCCTGTGCAGCTATGCATGAGATTCCAGCCTGCTCTCATTCCTAGGCTCAAGGGAACCGCAACATCAGGAGGCTCTCAGGTAGGGGGCTGCCCAGGTACTGCCCGCAAGGATGAAAGTTGCCAGTGGCCAGCTTTAAAACCAAGAGTTAAACTGTCAGGCTCCAAACAGGGGAGACACTGAGATCTGCTGAGTTCCACCGGAGTTCGGCAGGACAAAAGCCAGTAAACAGATGATTTTAAAGAGACCTCATCTGGAACCTGAAATTCCCTGATGCAAACAACTCTACTCTGCAGAGTAATCGCTGGTACAGTGCATCCCTGTTCCAAGTCAGTTACCCTACAGACGGTATTTGCTCCCCCTTTCCAGATACAGATTGTATCTTGCCTAAGAACATTGCAGAGGGATTTACATAACCGAGTTCTTACAACTCTGTTCCCAGCTACTCTTCCTGTTCCCATGGTAACAGACAGAGCACTGAAATCAGGGTGAGGTGCTTTTAAAACAATTATTTCAAAAGAAGGTGCTTTAAAAGACAAGCTGTTGGTGGAGATTCAAAGTCCATTCCCATGGGAATGGAAACTGCGGGCCAGACACAGGAGCCCTTGGCAATTTCAGTGCCAGAGAAGAGGGACTCATGCCATTTTGCATCTGAACTCCAGAGGTTTGTTTTGTGGGTTTTCCCAGGTAAAGGGCCGGGGGAGGATTCTTTAAAAAAAGTCTCCCCTTTACCCCCCCTACCCAAGGATAGCGTGAAGGGGGCTAAGCTGACCAGGGACCCTTTCAATGCTTGCTAACCAATCAGGTGTATACACATACAGGCAGTTCCTCAGCCTGCTCACTGCCATTAGCACAGCATGAGGATTTCACTGCCCTGGACACTGCAATGCTAGAATTATACTTCGCACTGATCTTCGAAGCACTTTACAGCCATTAATCCTCCCAACACCCCTGTGAGACAGGCAGCCAAACACTGCCAGTTTTTCAGATGGAAAGCTTGAGGTGGAGAGGAAGTGACAGAGCCAGACTCCCATTCTTTAAGCCAAGGATTTCAGCACTATGCAAAGGTAAGTATGACCCCTTTCACAGAAGGGGAAAAGAAACAGAGGGGAAGTGACTCGGCCAAAGCTACCATTCTAGGACTAGAACCCAGGCGTCCTGACCTCAGGTCTAGCCACTGTTGTCTTTGTAGGAGTCGTGTTGCTCACCTGGCTTGTGCTGCCTTGTAACTCACCTTGACTGTCAATAACACTCTGTACCACCTCCTCCAGTCCCACCATGTAGATGAACTCGCTGTTGGCTGCGCTGGGCAGGAAGTGAAGCAAGGGTGCTGGCGGTTTCGGGGGTGGAATCTCCAGCAGCGTTTTTTCCAGTTGCTTGCGCAGGGCAAGCTTGGCAGCTGCCTGGGAATTGGCAGCATCATTCAGAGCACTGGGGCTGGGGAGCGGGGACGACACTCTGTTCACAGTCCCGGGCTGGATATGAGAGGCAAGGTTCATGTAGATGGCTGAAGAGGTCGTACGCTGGCAAGGAACAGAAGAACTTGACTGCTGGAGAGAGAAAAGAGGGTTAGGGCGGGCGCCTGATGGCTGTGCAAAGAAAGGACAGTGCAATCTGACTGATGGAACTTCAATCCCTCTAGGGGGACTTGCGAGGACACTGCACTGTGGCTCTGGGTAGCCTGCTGAAGGTAGGTACGGCTCAGTGGTAGAGACTGCAGTCACTACACCAGAAAGCCAGGGGCCAGGAGTGACCTGGGTCCCAACTACAGGGTATGTCTTAGCCTCTGCCATTAACTAATCAGCAACATCACAAATGCCCTAAGAGACATCTCGGGAGGAATTAAATCTGCATCAAAAAAACCTCTTCTGCAACATCCAATGGTCTAATGAACCCTACAGCCAGTTTAAGGAGACCCTGGCTAAATGAACACAAGCTCAAGCCCTGCATTCGGGTGCCTGTGCCACCCTCATCTGGAGTGTAGGCAACACTATGTGCTGCGATTCTCTAGCTGGCACCGTTGCTCATGGTCAAGTTGTGCTCCTCCACACCTTTCGCCTCACTGATCTGGCATGTGCCCAAGCATCACCACCACTGCCAGATGGTGTCCATCTCCTCCCACACAGGTGTGCAGAATACACCAGCTACCTCTTCTTCCATCCCCAGCAGCTGTCCTCCGTATCCTCCATTCGCTTGCATTCTCAGCCCTTGATTCCTTTGGCACACGATAGTAACAAAGCACCTCACACAATCCCCTACTGACTGCAGATACAGTATTCAGCACCACTTCCTGCAAGAGTCCAAATCCACGCAGGCAACCAAAGTGCACTCAGAGGCCTTGGCTGCCAGTCTTCCCCATTCCAAGTGGCTCTCTCATTTCATATGGCTGAACATTGCAACATGGCCAAACAGAAGACAGTCCCAACCAGTAATAGAATATGTATCTGATGTTTCAAGAGAGTTAATTTCCCAAAGCTGTGGAAAATTATGAATTAAACTGATTAGAGGAAAAATTTAGACATCCAGTTCAGCTATCGAATTTTCAAAAGAATTTTGAAGATTGGAGAGGGTGCAGAAAAGGAGACACAAATTATTCAAGAACTAGAGAAAATGCCTCAGTGAGAAACTTAAAGAGCTCAAATTGTTAGGCTTCTCAAATGATTGAGAGGTGACTTGATAACAGTATCTAGAGATCTTCCCGGGGAGAAACAATGGGTAATAAAGCACTCTTTAATGTAGCGGAGAAGGGCAGAACAAGAACCAATAACTGGAAGCTGAAACTCGACAATTAGAAATTAGGCACAAATTTTTAACAGGGTGATTAATCCCTTAATATGTTCCAGTGAAGTGGTGTATTCTCCATTGCTTGGAGTCTTCAAAATCGAGACTGGATGCCTTTCTGAAAGATAGGCTTTAGCCAAACCATTGCACTCAGCACAGGGGTAATGGGATAAAATTTAATAGCCTGTGATATGCAGGTAGTCAGACCAGATGACCGAGTGGCGTGTTCCGGCTTTAAACATGCCAAGCTCCACCCCACGTCATGAGGCATTTGCCATCTATCAAGGGCAGCAGCTGACTTAATGTCTTCACTTTTCAGCAGTTCACAGCATTGTGCTCACAAAGCATCACCACCTTGGCCTTTTCACACTTAGCCCCAGCCGAATCAGGCAGAGGTCCAGAAGACGTTGCCTGTGACTTGGAACGTACGCGTCGGGCTAGCATCTGAGTCACAGCAAGCAAGGCCATTGGGCTTAAGCGACGACCACGCCCAGCACGGCCCGCGAGTGCCTGGTTTCCCCAACTGCTGGAATGGAGCTGGCCCCAGCAGCCCTTTCTCTAGATCTGTAGGTGACACTGAAGTCTGGATTCTAGTCAGGCTTTTGACATAGTCCCACATAACGTTTTCATAAGCAAACTAGCAAAACGCGGTCGCGATGAAATGACCAGAAGGTGGGTGCACTACTGGCTGAATGTGATGAAGTTACCAATGGCTCACTGTCCAACTGCAAGGGCGTATCAAGTGGGGTCTTGAGGCCCATTCCAGCCCTGTGTGTCTGTGAAAGTACCATGCTATGCTCTCTTTATCCACTCTCAGCCTTAACGGTCTGACTTCCAGATGCAGCCCCTGTGCATCCTGATCTAGGACAAATGATGGCTGTAAATTTCTTGCCCTCAAACTGCAAGGAATATTCTGTGATCTTCAGGCTCTTCCTTTGTCTTTGAAAGGAAGGGTAGATGCCTAGACTGCCCTATATCAGTCCTCTGATCATTTGATTTGTTACATATTCTTTAAATCTTGCAGGGATGATGGTTCTTGCTCCTGTCAGTAGCTAGAACTTATTCATAAGTGACAAAATTGCCCCAGCTGACTGAGATCCACAACATCCTCCTTCCATGTATATCACAATTAGACTTGCTCTGCTGTGGACTCCCACCTGTAGGATCAAAGCCTTCTGTAGCCAACATTATAGGAAGTTTCCCAGTTGAGGATGTGGGGAAGACCCCACCCCCAAGCTATTCTTTTTAGGTGACAAATCTGAGAAACTGTCCCAGAGTGAGGTGTCAGTACAGAAAGACTTGGAACAAACTGATCAATTAAACAGTGGTAAGCCACCAGGACGAGATGGTATCACCCAGTAGCTCTGAAAGAACTCAAACATAAAATTGCAGAACTACTAACGGTGGTATGTAACCTATTGCTTAAATCAACCCTGGTACCAGATGACTGGAGGACAGCCAACATGTAAAAAACTTTTTTAAAAGGTTCCAGAGGTGACCCTGGCAATTACATGCCGAGGAACCAAACTTCAATACCAGGCAATTAGCTTGAAACAATAGTAAAAAGAGAATCATCAGACACAGATTAACAGTTTGTTGGAGGAAGAGTCAACACAGGTTTTGTAAAAGGAAAGCAAGCCTCACCAATCTATTAGAATTCTTTGAGGGCATCAAACATGTGGACAAGGGGGGATCCACTGGTTACAGTGTACTTGGACTTTCAGAAAGACTTTGACAAGGTCCCTCACCAAAGGCTCTTAAGCAAAGTAAGCAACCATGAGATATGAGGGAAGGTCCTCTCCTGGATCAGTAACTGGTTAAAAGATAGGAAACAGGAATAAGTGATCAGTTTTCACAATGGAGAGAGGTAGATAGTGGGGTTCCCCAAGGATCTGTACTGGGACCAGTGCTGTTCATAAACTACCTGGAAAATGGGGGTGAACAGTGAAGTGGCAAAGTTTTCAGACAATACAGAACATAGTTAAGTCCAAAGCTGGACTGGGAAGAGTTAAAACCGGGTGACTGGGCAACAAAAAGCAGATAAAATTCCATGTTGATAAATGCAAAGTAATGCATGCTGGAAAACAAACCAAGCTACACATACACAATGATGGGGTCTACATTAGCTGTTACCACTCAAGAAACATCTTGTTGTTATTGTGGCTAGTTCTCTGAAAACATCCGCTAAACGTGCGGCCACAGTCAAAGAAGCTAAATGTTAGGAACCAGTCAGTCAGAAAATATCATAATGCCACTATATAAATCTATGGCACACCCACACCTTGAATACTGTCTGCAGTTCTGGTCGCCCCATCTCAAAAAAGATATATTAGAATTGAAAAAGGTGCCGAGAAAGACAACAAAAATGATGAGGGGATGGAACAGCTTTCATATGAGGAGAGATTAAGATGACTGGGACTGTTCAGCTGGGAAAAGAGACTACTAAGGGCAGATATGATAGAAGTCTGTAAAATCATGACTGGTGTGGAGACAGTGACCAGGGAAGTGTTATTTACCCCTTCACATAACACAAGAACCAGGGGTCACCCAAAGAAATTAATAGGCAGCAGGTTTAAATCCAACAAAAAGTATTTCTTCACACAATGCACAGTCAGCCTGTGGAACTCACTACCAGGAGATGTTGTGAAGGCCAAAAGTGTAACGGGGTTCAAAACAGAATTTGATAAATTCATGGAGGATATGTCCACCAATGGCTATTAGCAAAGACAGTCAGGGACGCAATACCCAGGCATCCTGCAACCCCTGTCTGCCAGAAGCTGGGACTGGACGACAGGGGATGGATCACCCAATAATTGCCCTATTCCGTTGACTCCCTCTGAAGCACCTGACTCTGGTCACTCTTGGAAGACTAGCTCAGTAACCTGATGGATCATTGGTCTGACCCAGTACAGCTGTTTTCATTTACCCTTCCACTTCTCACACAGGTTAAGGGTTTGTGCCTTTGTCCGTGCTTCAGACAAACACCTACTGGCATTTCCCTTTTTGTCGCTACCGTACTGAATCCACTTTTAAGCAGAAGTAAGAGGTAACTTACCGGCTGGTAGTTGATGGCTGGATTCATGCTTGGAGTTGTAGTGCGGATGAGGCCAGGTTTAGGAGGAACACGCTGCCCTTGTAACTGGGCGGGGTTCGGAGCAATCACACGCTGTGACATAAGCATATGGGGAAGGGTCGTGTTTGTGGCAGACCTAATGACACTGTGACCCTGTCCAGGGAAAAAAAATAGAAGACATCAGGCAAACTGGGATT
Organism: Caretta caretta; assembly: GCF_965140235.1. NCBI lineage: Eukaryota > Metazoa > Chordata > Testudines > Cheloniidae > Caretta > Caretta caretta. The sequence continues at coordinate 1,671,415 of NC_134229.1, read as the reverse complement.
TTTAATAGAATATGTAAAATATAAATGGGTGTAAACATTAACTCAAATTAACTTCTCTCTCAATAATCAATTCATCCAACTTCCCCTTTAATCGCTTCGTGTATTTTACATAGCCTGGTTTTGCTTTGACTGGAGCAAGGTCTGCTATAAAGTGAAAGCACAAGCCTCTCAGGTGGAGAGGCTGGGATTTCAACTGCAACAAGAATGGATCTAATCGCAGCTGCCAACTTCCCCAGAATCAAGCAATGCTCTCTGGAAACAGGATCTGCATTATCTAGCTCTGGTGGACGGGATCAGAAGTTTCACATCCCAGAAACGGAAGCTTCCTAGGAGACCAAGTGTTCCGTCTGCCTTCATCTACCCGCCTCCGCTACGAATTGATGGAGCTGGTCTAATCCACGTGCAAAGCTGCAAACTGAAGAAAAAAGTAGGCAGTGTGCCAGTTACTCGGAGGCTACGACACTCCGGTGTGAGTCAACTCCGCAATGGTTGAACACCGAACAGCTGTGTAGCGAACAGGGCTTATCTGACTAGTGCTGAAGGGGTTTGGTCTGTGACGTCATTACAATAAAATAAACGTCCAACAGAATTTTGGGGGGGCGGGGGTGAGGTGTGGGGGGGAAGACTGTTCTTTAGCCTAGATTGCCTAGCAGAGTTCAGAAAGAAATATCCTCGTCCATCCTGGTCAGAGGAACCATGCTACCAAGACCACTAAATAAAGTGCTTGGTATGGGTTGAACCACAGCAAAAGGTCAGAGTTCATGTGCAAGGTTCCGCGTTCCCTACATTTCTGGGAGCCACGACAATGTTCAAACAGGAGGATGGGTGTGTACTGAAGAGACTGATTTCTCATTTAAAAAAAAAAGGTAGATTAAAAAAATGTGAGTGCCTCATTCCGAAGGCGGCTACTGGTCCACAAGTTTCTCATGTCACGAAGAAGAAAACCTCCACAGAACGTGCAAACCATGTGCTTCCTCCTTCTTAAAGCCCATTTCCTTTACCAGCCTGATCCTGCTGTGAAGTCACAATAGGCTTGACCCCAGAACTGTTACCATAGCAGGGAAACAAATGCCATCAACACAAGGGGACGGCTAACAGGAGGAGAAACTGATCAGTGAGATTTAGACTGAATCCTCAGAGATAGCAGGTGAGACAGCTACAGGCAGTAAAACAGCTGAACCTCTAATCCATGCACTCCATGACACAATGTAGGCTCTCTCACCACCTCTGATTTAATGGAGCGTTACTGTGAGGTAGCATTACCGAGACTTCCCTCTATACTATGGAATATAGTGTAAATGCAGATGAGTATAAGTGAAAACCACGCTTGTCCAATAAATAGATGAGGCACATTGTAATGCACTAGCCTGGCTTTTGCACGGCACACAGTCAGACTCCATGGGCTGTGTCAGTCAGGGTAAGCTAGCAAGACTCTACTGTAGATGGATTGGACAGTCAACTCAACTGAACGTTGTGCAGACTCCTCCAGGGAAGGGAGCAGCAGCCCACAGCGGAAGTGGGAGGGAGGCAAGGGGTAAGTCAGGAGGCTGATCTGCAAGCATTTTTAGATGTGACAGTTACTGTAGAACTCTGCTGGAGGCATGTTTTGTAGCAGATGCTTTGATCTGGCTACCAGGGGCTTGTCTAGATTTTTAAGCAGTGTCCATCACTACATATTGCTCTGCTTCACACTAAAGGGGGTGGCTGTGTAATCTGTGCTGCGGAGTGCACAGGACAGCCAAAGCAGAAGGGGTTAATCTGAAGCTGTCTGCCAGTGAAGAGACACATTTCTGGTGGGAGTTCTTCAAGATGGCAGGAGAGCACTGGGCCCTACAGCAGGGCCGGGTGAAATGCCAAGAAAAAAATCCACATCGCTTGTCAGCGTAAACACCCTGCTCCACACACGCACACTCAGTCCTTGTTCCAGTGAGCTCACACTGTTGGCTTTTCGTTTATCTCCATAACATTAAACAACGTGTGACAACTAGGATTAGCATTTTTCCAGTAAGCATACATGAAGGCTCTTTGTTAAACAGCATCCAGCCTCTGTCTATATTTACCTTCTTTGGGAAACAGCTATTCCAGCTTGACATTTTGTTTGTGTTTTCCTTCACCCCCTTTCCCAGGCACACTGCAGTGTCTCAGGACCTAGTTCCACTGGGGAGTAGCCATCCTTGTTGCTAAACACGCTGGTGGATTTCTTTCAGTAGTCTATATACCAGTAACCCTGCGACTCTCATGAGACACTTGCCACTCAGTGTGCAATACCAAGCGGTGACCAAACACAGCCTTCTTCAGTACCATCATCATCACCCACATCTTGCACTGTGCCAGCCCTTTCATCCCACAGGACCCCAAAACAATTTGTGCTATTAAACCACATATCCCTTTAATGAAAATCATCCCATTCATGGCATGCATTGCAATGCTAGAGAAGGGGAAATCTGCCAGAGACACAGGGTACACTAGAAATCTTAATCATGCAGAACAGAAAATGTATCTTCCAGCACCTCTTTCAAGAGACTGTCCCATACAGAACACAAGATAAACACTGCCATCTAGTCTATTTATTTGGTCTGACAGTGGTCACTGCATCTGCATTTTGTGACCACGCACAAAGAACAAAAGGTAGTTCTACTCACAGGGCTCAGAAGTGTCAACATTTATTTATTGGAAAAGCCATCATCTGCAATATGGATAGAAATGATTTGCAAAGAAGAATTTTTTGGCTTTTGGAGGAAGCAGTATGTGTGGTGAACAAAATTTTAATACTGCACATAAAAAGTCTCTGATGTTACTGACAGCAGAGACTGTTGTCTCAATGATGCTTACCTGTAATGTTCTTAAATTCTGAGGCTCAACCCCCTGGGCTCCAGGCCTGGAGGGAAGCTTGGACAGTCCCTGCTGTCCCACATGGGCAGGAGATGGCTGAACAATAGACGCAGCATTCTGCACCACTGGAGTCTAGATCGAGAGAGAAAACATGGGCATCACGGTGGAGCACTTATGAGAGGAAATGCACAAATGGACTGATCCTGAACCAAGCTGGCGTATGATAAATCAGATGCTAACACTTCAGTGCTACCTAGATTTATCCTTTGCTGGTCTCAAGGACCATGAGCTGGTTTCGCCACAAGGAACAGATACTGCCCAGCCTCTGGAACAGGCACCTACAGGGAAGCCAGTGTGAAATAAGGGGCTAACTTGAAGGCGAGCATCATCCCAAGAGACCTATTTGGCCTTAAGATGTACCACCGAATGGGCTCCCACAAGCCTGATTGAACACAATTCCATGCACCCACGCATCTCCCAGAACTTCACCTTCTGTACAACATTCTCCTTTTGCAGTTGACTTTGCCTCAGCTTCTTCAGCAACACCAGCCTGGCCTCTTCCAGTCTCAGCTCATCCCGGAGTTGTTTGATAAGCTGCTGTCGCTCCTCTATGCCTTTACCCTGCACAGACAGAGACTCACTCAGGACTCACATGGTTACTCTTTGGTAGCAAGAGTTTGTTATCGAGTGTTAACCAACCTGGCCCTCACACAGTAATTTTGTGCTGTACTTAAATCTGAACTAAGGTGGATTCTTGGGGTGAGCTGGAGCATTATCAACAATGTCATTGTACTGCCCACTATTCCCCTGCAGCTCCCAACCCTCTAAGAGCTTGTGCCCCCTTTCCCGTGGTAGGGCTCTTTACTCCACCAGACTCCAGTTTCTCAGTGAGCAGGTTGGATGCTCCTACCTTAAACATTTCAAGATTTGCTGCCTTAAGTCTTTCTTCCATGCGAGAGCTGGAACGTGGACTTGATGCCTCATTATCGGAAAGGACAATTATATCTGGTGAGGGGGTCAATCGACCCCTGTCCTGGTCACTGCACAACAGAGGGAAATGAGAAAGTTGAACTGAAATGCTGTTCCAAATGTAGAGACATTTAGAAATCCGTAACCAGTATAACCCCCACCTGCTCCCCCATGCCAGACAGAACCATTAGAGTTTTACATTTCTCCTTATAGCCGCACATGTGAAGCGGCATAAACTATTGGCTTCAAAAAGGAAAAGACTGCTCTCTGCTCACAAATGTTCACATTTAAGATAAAAGGATTCACTCCAAATGCTTTCTTCACTAGCAGGTTTCTCTAGGGACAAGGTTAACACACAAGCCCATGTCTGAGACAAACCTGCACATGTTGTTAATAAGGAGCTAAGTATTAACTAAACAGGGAAATGACAAGCAATGAGGTGCTGAGGCTCTGGATACAAATTAAGGGGGCACAGGCAAGCATAACTCCAGACATCTTTGCCTGTTATGCAGACATATTGAAAAAGTCACTGTTACTCACGTGATGCTTGAGATAAAGGGGGAAGTGCTCAAAGTTTAAGACACATGTAAATACCCCAAACCTATATTCATACACAGCTGTTTGAAAAAGGCCATAAAGAAAAAGCTAGACAGAAATATTCCGCCCAGAGTCAATAGACCGAACAGCAGAAAGGAAGAGCAGCTACAGAGGCCTGTCGCTAGGAAATCAATGCTATAATCCAGTGGTAACCGAGCAGAGTTACATTCATTGTGACATCATTTGGAATAAGGTGGTTACAATAAAAGCCCTTCAGCGTCACCAATTTAATGTAATGGAGCTTGGGGAGGCTTGCAAAAACACCACGAAAGTCAAGATGCTAACCAGTGAAAGCATGCTTGGTGTAAGGCCCTCTATCACTGAGTGGCAGACTGACAACTCTCAGGACTTTAGTTTGAATCCACTGCCATGACTGAGGTGGGGCTGCAGATTAGTTTATCTGAAATTTAGCAGGTGAAACCCAGAAAACAGCATTAGGTTAAACCAAAATTCATTTCTAGGCCTGACTACTCTGCAGCCTTTGATTTCAGACAGGACATTAGGCTCAAAGGGGCCTTTACACACCCATTACAAGACACAAATGCTTTAGAAGAGTCAGATCAGAATACTTTGATTCAGCCTCAGATTCCCAGGTGTCACTGGCAGCTTCATGCCGCTAGGACACACTCTGACAGCATTAGAACGGGACAATCAACCTCTCGCGGCACAACTGGAGGCTGCTGCTTGCACAGGCTCTGCTGTCAGACGATGGTTTTGGCCTTCGCAGCTCCCTGCTGCCATCATCTTCTGGCCGGCTCACCTTCTGGCCACCAGCGAGACTGGGAAAGCTTTGCTGTCTATCCCCATTTCTTATGTGTCTTCCAGCACTAAGGGCTGGTTTCAGACTGTGGGATGGTGCCTCGACCATGCCTAATCCTGACACAGCGCTACTGGATGTTTATCCCCCTACAGCACAAGCACAATGTCCAGTTGGGGAATCATAAGATATGGTACTCATCTTAGATGAGAGAATCTCTGCTGGTGTATAACCATGGGAGAATAAAATGGCAAAAGGGCAAAGGTCAGGAGGAAACGAGGGTGTGTGTGTGTCAGACAATAGGGAGGAAGAGGGCATGAAAAGAAAAATATGCACCAGAGATTGTTCTCAGAGGCAAGTGGTACAATCCCCAGAAAAGAGCGATTCAGGCATTCAGGAAATGGAAGGGGCTCTGTGGAAGGAGGGGAACACAGCTCTCTCCTGACTCGTGTAAAAGAATTGGGGCACAACCCTCTAACCTTTTATCTCCAAATTACTGAAATGGACTGAGGGTCAGTCTCTCTTTTCCTTTGAGCCATTGCAGAGATACTGCAAGGGTTGCATTCTGGTCTCACTTCTGCACACCTCTGCAATTCCTGCCAACCCAAGTAAGGAGGCTAGCATTTGGTACACCTTGGTACGTATTAGCCAGTTCAGGCTGTGTCCGTGTGATCTGTTACCAAAAGCCAAGCTCATCGCTAGCTGTGACCGAGATAAAAGCCGACTTCAGGGTACTATGGAGATGGGCTCTTGCATCCGCTGCTGTCCTACTCATCAGAAATCTAGTGTGTTAAATTACAAACTAAAAGTTTTGATTGACAGCTCATGGATGGCTGTATATCTAGAAAAACTCCAACAGCCTGCTCCCTAAAAATCAAAAACAGAGCAATAAGCAATTTGCTGACACTGCAAGCACTGGGACATTACTCTGTAAGATCTTAAGAACTCTAAAATCATTATGGCAATCAATACCCTTTTTGTGGGTCATTACATCCTTGCAGCCTCATATGAGGACGACACCGTACAACAGATAGGATGCTCAAAAGAATAAAATCCCTAACCCTGTATAACGAGACAACGTGACTTAGGGCTTGTCTACATTACCCGCTGGATCGACAGGCAGCGATTGATCCACAGGGGGTCGATTTATTGCACCTAGACACGATAAATCGACCGCCAAGTGCTCTCCGGTTGACTCTGGTAGACCACAGGAGCGAGAGGCGCAGGCGGAGTCAACAGGGGACCGTTAGCTGTCGACTTACCACAGTGAAGACACCACAGTAAGTAGATCTAAGTACCTCGACTTCAGCTACATTAGATCGATATTTCCCACCCCACCCCCCCGTAGTGTAGACCAGGCCTTAATCACAGGACCAGAATCCTGGAGCTCTTGATCAGAATCCCAGCACTCGCTTTATGGCCTTAGGAAAATATTTCTTTGCCTCAGTTTCCCCGTCTGGAACAGAGGGGAAACTCCTACCTTGCGGGGGGTGAAAGACTAAGCACTATATCAAGGCCAAGTATTACCAGCTTGAGTAGTTACAGTACAACACAATACAAACTGGTACCACAGGCAGACACAGGACTATGGGATCAATGCAGCTTGAAGGCTTCACAGAATAAGAGGCAGAATGCATTTATGACGATTTGGCTCCATGTTACTATGCGCTCAACCCCCTCCTTTAGTTAATAATGAGGCTTTTGATGTTCAAAATCTTGCATACTGTGCACACACACTGCACAGAGATCTGGTCTGGCTTGTTTCAGCAATCTGCTGTGCCGTATGTTTTGAGCAGTACCCTCAGGTCTACTGCAGCTGGCCTATTTGTGACTCTCATCTACTGGTGGGATCTCTGGGGTGCACCTTGGAGCTAGGATTCCTTGTTTATGACGACTCAACTGACAATTTCAACTTGCCTTATTAGTTTGGCTTACCATCAGCCTTATTAGCACAATTACCGAATCGGGCCCAGAACATCCTAGAGGCATATGGTGGCTTTGATCTGTTCCAGGCAGATGAATCTATACCCAGGGTTTCACATTTAGCCAACTGAGGTAGCTGCTCTTTGACACATCTGAAGTCATCTCCAATGCAGCAGTTATGGGTGACCCATCTCTGTTTAAGTGTAGTGGAACTCTGCTACAAAGAGCCACCTGCTTCCAAACATACCTGTGGCCACATTATTGGGAAACTGGGAGTTAGGACTTGCCTCCACACGGAGCTACTGAAGCACCTGGCATTGGCCACTGTTGGAAGACAGGATACTGGGCTAGATGGACCTTTGGTCTGACCGAGTATGGCCATTCTTAGCTCCATGTGTGGATGCTCTTACTCTGGTATAAGAGTGCCTTGTTCCATTTAAGCATAATGCACTTTGAAATGGGAGATGTGAGCAAAGCAACTATGTCCATGCCTTTCAGCCAGCACCTGGCTCAAAAGCTCTCTCAGCACCAGGTTCCCAGTGTTTCTATTGCTGGCTGGTGCTTCCTTTCAGGCTGCCTTCTCTTGGTGTTTCTCCTGCTTTTTTACAAACACACATTGTGATAGCAGATTAAGCTAAAGCAGAACAAGGCACACTCATTCTGGAATGAGAATGTCCACACACACCATTAGAAGAATAGCTGTTGCACTTTAAATTTACACCTTACCTTAATCCAAATGAACTTTTAATGTAAATAAGCCCTTATCTGATCTATTTGTGATTGGGAGGCTTTTTTGCATGTGTAGGCTGTCTGAGGCTAAAAATAAGAGGCATCTCAACTCTCTCTCTTTACTGGTAAGTACCAATATCTAATAGCTAAACTAGCTCTCACCTTTCCCAGTATGGCCTGTCCTGGCTCTTGACCATCAGGGCTGATCTACACACAGATTTGCACCACTTTACCTAAACCAGTTACCGAAAACCAATTTAGGTATTTTGATGCAAGTCTGTGAGAAGATACTCTTATTTTGGAATGAAGGGGCTTAAGTCAGTAACAAATATCCCCACACAGACTTTGCACCACTATAAACAGATTTTAATTCACACCTTTTGTTATTTCAGTGAGAGTTCATATGTAGACTAGCCCTCAGACATCTCAGGTGGTCTGTGTTCAGGTGCAGAATGAACCTCTGTTAAAAAGACTGCTCAAAACATCCATTTGTCACAACAGATTGCTGCTTTCCTCATCATTCCTGTAGTCTTTTCATGGTAACTATATAGCTGTTTTGCTTGCTCCAGGAGGATTTAACTCCTCATATCTTTGGCCTCCACTTGCCACACAGGCACACTCCAACTGATTAAAAAGCACCATATTTTGGCTCCTTTGAGATTTTCCTAAATTCAGACAACTGATATGATTTCTTGCAATTATTTTGGACAAATATTCAGATGTGGCTGGTGCATTTTATTTGCATTCCATTGCCTTTGACATTGATTTTTGTCAGACGGGGGAAACGGGGCCATCTGTAAAGAATCGGTAAATATGTCAGGACTGTTTTATTTACTTTTGTCAAGGCAAGAGCAGAATTGCAACAAAGCCACTGGAAGAGAAGCAGCATTGGGCATGCAAGAGACAGGCAGAGGTGGAGGTAGATGAAGCAGGCCTTCCCAAGCCAGCCCTTGGTCTTTCCAACAGGACAGGGAAATTGAACAGCAGACATATTTCTATTGCTACAGAGAGTTTTTTCCTAAGTTATGCTTGAAATTTTTGGAATATTTTCTCCCCTCTTCTTTAGGGCTTGTTCTGTTTGATTCATCAGTATTTACTTTTGAAGCCAGTCTCTCTCTTTATGGTTATCTTCCACTCCAAGCTTGTCTGGGAAAATGCATCTCTGGTAGAAATTTAGAAACTTCTTAAAGACACAATGCCATCCCTACACATTGTGTGGTTATGTCTGGTTTGGTCCAATTCTAGCACTTCGCCAACTAATCTCAAATTCAACTTCCTCTCCCCCTCCCCACAGTGACAACTGAAAATTCAAAACAGGGACTCCGAAGGAGAGAACAATCCCCCAGCCATGCGAGGCCTCCACTCTGTCACAGACTGACCCACTGGTCCTTGCATGAGGAAGAGACAGGAATACACAAGTTAATAGCCCACGATAATGCATCATATAGAGCCGCTATTATTCCCGATACACTGTGCATCTATATTGAGCTTTAACACTAATCTTATAACCCTGGTAAGGCAGCTAAATATTGTGTCACATGGGCCACAAATGAAATGAGTTGCCCAAGGCTGCAGGGCAAATCGGTCAGAGAGCTGGGATGAGAACTTCCCATTCCTGGTTCCCTGTCTATTGGGCCATGTGGTCTCTCCCCCAGATGAAACAGTATGAACCTTGAGTGACCTGACTAACTAATGGCAACTTCACAGATCAGAGTGGCTGTGGAACTTGCTTGTGCCACAGATCAGGCCAAGCCCAGGGTCTGCAAGGTTCACCCATTAGATCAGACAATTCTCCAACGAATTAGTGGGATTGCAACAACACTCCTGAACCAAACCCTCCAAGTAAGAGTTTAAACAAAGGGAGACCTCTTGCTCCATCAAAAGGTGTTTCTTGTACATGAAAATATTTCTGTAACAATAAGGGATGTAAAATATTATACATTTAACTGGTAAGTATTAGTCTTACCATTAAGCCACCCTCACAGTTAACCCCCTGTGAGTGAGTCTCAAATCAGTTCTCCTGCCCCGGGCTAGCCAATCCCAGCCCTGGCTGGCTCCAGAGGCTTCACAGGGGGCAGCCAGCCGGGCAGGGGGAGCGTGTTTAGGCCATGGGGGCAGGCAGGGACTGCAGGCCCTTTTGGCGGGGGTGGGGAGGGGGAGATATAAAAGTAGTCCCCCACCTCCTCTTGTGCTAGTGGAAGGGGTTTGGTTGCAGAGGTGGACAGCCCGCTAGTCAGTGAAGGGAAGGGAAGCTGCAGCTGGGGTGGCATGGAGTGTCCGTGGAGGCCATATTGGGACAAACTAGGTACCTGGGGCCCTTCTCCCTTTAATTGGTTAACCAGTTAAACAATATAATTTTAAAAAGTAACTGTTTAAACTATTAAAACGATATCTACATCCCTAATAACGATTACCAAGACTCTACAGTGATGGATACAATGTTTCCGCTTGTGCCCAAATGTGTTTCTTTGTGATAAAGGAAACAAAATCAACAGCAGAGGCAACCAAATAGATGGAACACACATGATGGGTTATTGCTAGCCAAAATGAAATAATCCAGGCAAATGTACATTAGAAAGACTTTCTGCCTCCTGCTATTGGTGTCTCAGGCCTACTCACCACCCATAACTCTTTGCAAGTCAGAATCTGATAGATAAGCGAATGTCTAAAAGCATTAACTTGTGTAGTACACGATACAGTAGCACCACCCACATACTGTAACAGCAAGGGGGGACCCAGAATACATGTAAAACCTCCCACCCCTGCACACCAGCTATCCTGAAGAACCAAGGAGTCCTCCTTAAATCCAGAGATTACTCTTCAGCTAAAAAACTAGCACAAAGATACTTGGAAAACAGTAACTAAGACAGACCATTAGGGTTTTGCTGAATCACAACCCAGTTGCTTTTTAACTCGGAATGGGAAGAACAAAGCACTGGCCAGAAAGCATCCCATCACCAAACGAGACATCTTTATTGTTAAAAGAACTATTAGGAGGAATTTTTCCTGTCTGCTGTTATATGCAAAACAGTTCCATTAACGAAGCCACTCTGCTAGTCCATGAGTAAAGAACTATTCTGCCAAGCGGGAGGTTCAAATCTGGCTAGCCCATAAGGAAAGCTGCTAGCATAACAGGTTGCAGTTATTCTTGAGGTGGCAGGAATTTGGCTTTTAGGAGCCCTGCCTGCTTCAAAGAAGTTTCATTCCAAGTCACTAACAACCGGTTTCTGAATGCAAACCAAGCCCCTCCTGTATACCATACCAATTTTATTTTATTTTTAAACTACATGACTTCTACACCCAGCAGTAGATTGGTTAGACCAGCAAACAGCAATCTGAGGACCAAAATGAGTTCACAGTTAAGTGTCAGAGAAAACAAAAAACCTGATAGTCCACTTAAAGAGTGTTAAAACTTCAACACCCGGCTCCCCACAGGTCTGAGCACTGTACTCTTTAAAATAAGAATCTCCGATTCGGTTTTTTGACCACTCTTGTCACACAGTGGGTTAACTGAGCATCCAAACCATAACAGAAAATCAGACCCATTAACACTTCCCCCCACAACCCCCCAAGAAATAGAAGGGATATTTGCTGTATGGTGCTACTGCCTCTCTTAGCTCACAAGTTCACTCACATGTGGATATGCGATCTCAAACTTCCTTAATATTCATCACCAGCCCACCCTCAGGGGATGCCTGAAGGGAATTCAATAACTGGAGCTCAGCTGCAGCAAATCAAGTCAGCAGGCACTGAGCACGTGCACAGGAGGGAAGTACCTGCTGTAAGGGGTACCAACCCTCCCCCTGAAAATGGACGCAACCACTCACTGATAGGCCGCCTGTGAAAAGGTTATGGGCTTGTCTACACAACTGGCCGGATCGGCGGGCAGCGATCGATCCAGCGAGGGTCAATTTATCCCATTGACTCCGGTACTCCACCAGAATGAGGCCCACAAGTGGAGTCGATGGGAGAGCGTCAGCCGTCGACTTACCGCAGTAAGCAGATCTAAGAACAGCGACTTACATAGCTTCACATAGCTGAAGTGGTGTATCTTAGATTGACCCCACACGGTAGTGTTGACAAGACCTTAGACTCTGCTAAGAAAACAATTACCTTCTTACTCCTGGAGTCACCAGTTTCTCCAAGGTTAGGGTCAACATTGATTATCCATGCACTTATACCATACTTTACCTTCAGCTAAATAGAGGATTTTAGTTGTCACTTTTGTAGGCACTAAGAAAAGACTAAATGGGGTGGGATTGTTTTTTTAAATGCCCAGCCACCACATTACTGCTGTAGTTTATATATGATACACAAGTTTATCAGTAAAGGAACAAAATCCACTTGTGTGTTGAAGGGGGGTGGTTCGGACAGCAAAAATAATGGGTAGGCTTCTGACAGCGGGAGAACATGGTTACTGTTCCCAGAGAACCTCTGCAGGGAAGCACAGCAACTGCTCCTAGCTGAGCCTGCCAGAGAGATTGCACAAGCAGAGATTCAGATGCCATGGAAGATCCCCAGGCAGCCCCACGAAATGCTGCTCTAATTCCCATGACTGTGGACTTCCTATTTGGCTGAAAAGAAGGTCAACAAGAGTCTGTGCTGAGATGTAACTGCCAAAAACGCCAGTTGTTCAGTGGCCTACCTTCTCCTTGCGCTCATATCTACCGGCTCATCATTAATGTTCTCCTTGCCCGGCCGCCCTGCAGTCCTGCCATCTGCATGGGGCCTCAGGCTCCCATTCAGCTTCTCTTCATAGACTTTAACACTGTCCTGCTTCACCGGGAGCTCGTGGGGCACCTCGAGGCCAGAAAGATCCTTCCTCTTCAGCAGCGCCAGCATCTTCAGGCGCTCCATGGCCTCATGCCCTTCCATTTTCAATCTCTTTGCCAGGACATCCTCCCGGTCGTCCGCTTGGTCCAAGCTCCGTTTTAAGAGGTTCAGGCGCAGTGCATCTTCAGTCATTCTGTCCATCCTGTAGAGAGAGATTGGCATAAAAGCAGGGTCAGTATCAGGGCAACAGGGAGGAAAAGCAGCAAATGCAGCCAACTAAGAGTCTCGTGTGGAATTAGGAGACTGGTGAGCTCTGACTACAGAGGCTCTCTTTGCAGGCTGATAACTTTGGAACACCCAAGCCCTGGTGCAATCGCTGGCATTCTTCCCCTTGCCTTATTGTGTCCTTCCTCCCCCGAATCCTAGTGCCAACCACTGGGTCCAGCCACTCTACTGGGCACTGGTGCCCCATTGATATGGCACACAGATGGCTGGCCTCCTTCTCAGGGTGGTTTTGTTCCCAGACTCTCACAACCTGGCGTGTTCCATGATTGGATTTTCCTTAAGTGCTATGGGCTGGAATGCACCCAACAGAATACAGGGGGCGTGGAAGAGCTCCAGCACAGTGGGGTCCAAAAAACAGGGAATGGAGCTGTAAGGGGACAAGGCTGCTGGCTACTACACCTGAAGTCTTAGCCAAATGGGAATCAGTGGTATAATACATGAAACCCATTCAGACAGATTACACGGGAGGTTCAACTACTTCCTCCAATACGTACTTGGGCTTTCCTAAGAAGCCTCCTTTCAGTCTTCTTTGCAAAAATAGTGTATGTCTGATAAAAAACAAGCCAGGACCCTTGTCTACACTAGAGAAGTACCCTGTGGTAACTTGACCTGCTGGAATTGCATGCACCCAGGGTGCCCAGTCCAGGGTGCACAGCGCACCACATCCACTCCCAGCACCCCCTGCCAGTATTGCACTGTTACCTCCAGACTGCTGCACCACCCCCACAAAGCCCAACAGGTCCCTGGAGCAGGTGCGTACTGTCTATGGGCTGTTTGTTTACACCCGCTCATAGATGCATCAAATGGTTCCAACCCATGTGGGGGTCTGTGCACAGGTCATGAGGGAGAGGGGTTGAGATGCATCCTGCTGTGCACCCACAATCAATATACCATGGCAGAGACACAGAACAGCAGCCTTGTGCCAGGCCCACGGCTGTATTATCAGCACCATCACTTTCAGAAGTTTGACATTTTCATTTGTGCACACAAAAGTTTTAATAGGATTAGTTTCAGAGTAACAGCCGTGTTAGTCTGTACTCGCAAAAAGGAAAGGAGTACTTGTGGCACCTTAGAGACTAACCAATTTATTTGAACATAAGCTTTCGTGAGCTACAGCTCACTTCATCTGATGAAGTGAGCAGTAGCTCACGAAAGCTTATGCTCAAATAAATTGGTTAGTCTAAGGTGCCACAAGTACTCCTTTCCTTTTTGCGAACAGGGTTAGTGTTTCATCCCATTCTCATTTTGTAGCTGAACTAAGTTTCTTTCTCTTGTGCTTTCCCTTCAGAAGCCAACTGGGAGTGGTCTGGGCCAGCAGGGAAGTTGTCCCTCTTTGCTCCTCCATGTAGGTCACTGAGTTCCACTGCACTTCCTCGTAATATACTGGGCCACTTAAGGGTGTTCTTGTTGCCCAGGGGTAGGGCGGAGAACAGCAGGATGTCCGGTGTCTGCACTGAAGCACCATGGGAAGGGGTTGTGCTGGATGGGGGTGGGGCCTTTAGTCTTTGAAAAAAAGACACTCAAATCAAGCAAAAAGTATTTCAAGTCATCAGGTCAGAGACAGAGGAGCAAAGTTTTTTCTCTTTGAAGAATAAAGTCTTCTGTAAAGTGTCATTGTTCTGCAGTCAGCAGCTTTCAGTTAAGTTACCCTGTTAGTCTGTAAGGAATGTGATGCACTTACAGTGACAAAGCTGCATCTTACCAAAAAAGGTTAATACGAAACAAGACCATTCCCACACACTCCCTTCACTTTTTTCTGCTCCAGACACTGCCATGCACTCCAGGTGCAAAACCCCATGCAGTGCAAATCAGAGTGGATAATTATTTAAATCAGTGTATTAAAATTTTAAATTACAGGTTTACTTTTCAAAACTTAACCTATTTAAAGTTTAAAAAGGACAACCTGTATTAAGGCCTAAACCTGCTATAATCTATTAGTATCATTTAAATTAAATACAAAGATATTAAGCAATACATGAAAGCTGTAAAGTTTCAAAAGAAATTCAACCCACCGATCTGGTGGAAGTCAGTGTCTAAGCACCCGGAACCGCAGGTTTCTGAAGTGCTAAACCAGCTTTTGGCAGCAGTAGCAGAGAGAATGATTTTCTTCTGCTATGTACACACCACAGCTTACGTCGGTATCAGTTAGGTCATTCAGGGGGCGAATCCGCCACTCCCCGGAGCGGCACAAATTACACCAACCTAAGCTCTGGCATGTACAGCATTATGTTGGCAGGAGCGCGTCTCCCGCCAACACAGCTACTGCCATTTGTGGGGGCTGGAATAATGAAGTCAATGGGAGAGCTCTCTCCTGCCGGCTTCGAGCACCTGTGCCAGCAGCTGAGCCGCATCATCGATGCACCGCTGTCAGCTCTGTAGCGTAGCCATAGCCTTCGTTTCGGTTTATTCTCCTAGTGCAGTTCAATGAGCAGTTCGTTCAAAGTTAAGAAAACAAATGGAAGCTGAAAAAGCTTGTTTTTCTCTTTCAATCTATGAATAGAAGCTCAGTGTGAGAAGCTGAGATCTACTAGTTCCATAATCTTGAAGGACACGGTTACCAGAAAGAAAAGGAGTACTTGTGGCACCTTAGAGACTAACCAATTTATTTGAGCATGAGCTTTCGTGAGCTACAGCTCACTTCATTGGATGCATACTGTGGAAACGGCAGAAGACATTATATACACAGAGACCATGAAACAATACCTCCTCCCACCCCACTCTCCTGCTGGTAATAGCTTATCTAAAGTGATCATCAAGTTGGGCCATTTCCAGCACAAATCCAGGTTCTCTCACCCTCCGCACCCCCCCCCCCAAACTCACTCTCCTGCTGGTAATAGCCCATCCAAAGTGACCACTCTCTTTAAAATGTGTATGATAATCAAGGTGGGCCATTTCCAGCACAAATCCAGGTTCTCTCACCCCCCATCCCCCTCCAAAAACCACACACACAAACTCACTCTCCTGCTGGTAATAGCTCATCCAAAGCGACCACTCTCCCTACAAACAATCGTTAACTACAGATTATACTTCCTTTTTTTAAACGAAGCAGTTAGTTTTAAATGAAACTTTCTTTTTTTAATCAAAACATGCTGATCAAGAAGTTCAAGTATGCAACATTTAGATAGTTTTATTTATTAAAAAAATAAAATACTGTCTTTGTGCATTTAAGAAATGCATCATTCACCACTTCCTTAATTTTTATGTTAGCATCTGAATCATGTAAGTTAAGCCATATAATTGCTTAAATAAATGCATTTAGATATATTGTATCCTCGTGTTAGCAAAAAGTAGCACCAAAGTTAATGTAAAGGCTGTACTTAGCTGCAAACATGTTTTAATGGTTACCAGCTAATGAGAACCAACCTGTTTTTAGGAAAAGAACTAAAATGTACAAATAAACAATTTTAAATCAAGGTTTCCTGTCTGATTCAAATCAAAGTGATTTAAACCCCTGATTTTAATCACCCATATACCCTGGTGCAAACGGGAATGGAGCATCAAGTTAGCTGTAATCTGTTATTTCTTAGGCCTGACAAAAAGCTCACTACACAAGCCAACAAAAATCCTTTTGGAAAGGAGGTCAGTCTACTGTGGTCACTCAGAGAAAGGTCAGTTTAACAGGATCTTCACCATTCAAAAAGTGGTTTGGAAGAAATACAAAGTTATGGAGGAGAATCAACTTTAACAAAATATATTAAAATATTCGTGCATCCTCAAAATACCTCCTGTGTCTAAGTCTTGATGGCATAACGAAGATGCTGGCAGTTTATTTCAATGGCCTTTCTACACCAACAATTGGGTAGCAGCATGTAAGACAACACAGCAGAATAAGACCACATAAGCACAAACTATCAAGGGGTTTAGCAAAATGTCACAAGCACAACAGTAAGAGTCAGTGGAAGCTGTCCCCCTGAATTTATACTTCTCCTCTGTACCCAATTGCACATGTTAGGACCAAAGAACCTGCGATTTGAAGTTCCTTGGCATTTGCCAGTTATGATCCCAATGATTTAAATGCAATCTATAATGCAGCACCAAGGGACCTGGGTAGGAATGCCAGACTAAAAGTTAACTACTCCCTACCAACAGAAATAACCCAGAAAGCTGATGCAAAAACTCCACAAATCTTCACTGGCCCTTGTCTACTCTACTATAGAAATCTAATCACACAGCTCCCACACGTCACTTCTGGACTTCCCACTACCATGCGGATCACTACAGGCACAGTAAAACCACCACAACTGTGGCGTTCTGTACTGACGCACAACCACACTCCCCAAATCTGCTGCGAAATGAGAATCCTTTGTGTCACATAGTATTTGAGGGAACAACAATTTTCCAGTACAGGAAGCCCTAAACAACAAAGATTCTGATTGAAATCTAGAAAATCTTGTTCCTTTGCACTGCAAGAGCTCAAAAACTCAGGGTTCTTCCCCAATCATCAAGATGAAAGGTTGCCAATGTCCCAAACACACAGCTCACCAAGGACCGAACTAAAGGATCCTGTGGCTTCTCAGTCTCATGGAAACTACGGTCCACTTTGAACAGCATCTGCTTATCACAAGGCAAATGCACCTAGCTCCACCATAAATGGGGACTCAGACACTCCTATTTGTGATTGAAGAAATGAACTTTAAACTATAGAACATCTGGTGAAGTGTCCTAAAATGATTGCATCCTGATATATGCCACCCACTTTGTGTCACCTGACGCAACTAGCTGGATTGCCAACCTAGACTTGGACATCTAACAGTGCTGTTTTTAAGCCATAGAAAAGGAACCTCTCTCTTCCCTATTTTCCCTTTTTAAAAATCAAACTAGTTTTTGTACTCTATGAGCCCTGAAACATGGCCAATATGCACCAAGCTCATATACATGAGCTCAACCTTAAAAGGGGGGGGGGGGAAGAGGTATGACTGTTTCTAAGTGTTGTTTTAAGTCACGCACGGGCTGAAGTTTTGAAAGCTAAATTTCTGCCAGGAATAAGTTTTGACTCTTTTATACATCCCTCATAATTCCATGTCTTTAAAGTAGAACCCTAATACAAGCTGAACTAGGCTAGAGCAACAAGACAATGCTGTGATTTGGGTGCAGAGGTATCAGCTGTGCCACAGAAGCCGTGTTCTGTTACAGTGGTACAACCACTTTACACAGCAAGGAAAACATGGAAATCTGCACTGCAATAGAAAAAGTCCAGCCAGTCTACTAAGGCAGGTCTGATCTCGAACAGGTTCTCTTACTAAAGGTGAACACCAGCTAGAAGTCTTCCTAGTTTATAACTGGGCCTTGCTGTCAGAGCATTAATGTATACTGTAACCAGATACAGAAAGGCAAGCACAGACAAGCAAAGAACATGCTTTGGGAAAGGTGTGAAATGCAGATCCCTGATTTAACTTGGGGTCACTTCAGAGAGAGAAAACAATTATTTAAGTCTAGGTGAGTCACATGACACCACATGCAGACACAAACTCATCGCACCTAGAGTCCCAGCACAGCTCCAGCTGCTTAGAGAATGCACAGCTGCAGTTAAGTCTGCATGAAAGGACTTCAG
Organism: Caretta caretta; assembly: GCF_965140235.1. Classification (NCBI taxonomy): domain Eukaryota; kingdom Metazoa; phylum Chordata; order Testudines; family Cheloniidae; genus Caretta; species Caretta caretta. The sequence continues at coordinate 1,652,999 of NC_134229.1, read as the reverse complement.
CAAAACTTTCCTGGTTTTGCTGGTCTTGGGAGTCGAAAAGAGGAGGCTACAGCTGAATAAGAGGGCTATATACTTGGCAAAGGCTGGCACAGGATACAATGGTCATGAACAAAATTTCCTCCTAACTTTCTTCACACGCAGTATCACTGAATGGCAGTCCTCACTATTTGGTTTAGAATGTCTGAAGTTCCATACCAAACCTCACTAAGTACAGTACATCCCACCCAGGAGGAAAGGCATCTTGCAGATTTTCCTTCTGAACAGAAGGCCATTATCTTGCATATTAAATGTGCTCCAGTTTGATATATAAACAAGAAGTGCCACTGTAAAAAACAAACAAACAAACAGGAAAATAGATGCCACCTTAAGTGAGAAGCAATCTAATGCAATTTCACTGAATTATGTCTTGGTACTCAAAAGCCTTACACTGTTTCATGCACAAAGATCTTCCATGTTGCATGACCTGGCACCAAGACAAATGCAGCTATAATATTTGCTAGCAAGAAAAATAAAAAATACCAGAGTGCATAAAGGAGATTTAGGCCTCCTGAAGACACAATGGTCTTGTCCTAGACTGCAGAAGGGCAAGAAGCCCATCATTCACACTGACAGATTTTCACTCTGTTCCAGTACTTTTCCATGCTAGCTGCTTTTTCTTTTTTTTGGGGGAAGGGATGCAATAATCTTTGTCTGCACCTGAAGTATCTCCATTGTCCACAGTGATTCTATGAGCATGACACAGAGTAATGCTGTTGTATTTAACAACCAAGATCTACCTATTCTAGGATTGCACTTTCTGAAGTGTAAAAGCCTTTTAAACAAAAAATAAAGGTAAAGTTATTTGTTAAAGCTGCCAGACTTTAAACTCACCAGCAACGTTCCCTCTAATTTTTGACAGGCTGTGTGCACAAAAAAATTTTCTGTGCAAATTTTTGTGCTTTTGTGAAAATTTGCGTGCGCGTGGTTTAGGATCTGTGTGTGCGCGCACAGCTTAGAGGGAACAGTGCTCACCAGCTGTGTTTGTCTGGCATCTCAGAGGCCCCTGTTAGTTCAGACCACTGGATTGGAGAAGTAACCTCTTCCTACTAAGAAAAGGAGTACTTGTGGCACCTTAGAGACTAACCAATTTATTTGAGCATGAGCTTTCGTGAGCCACAGCTCACTTCATCAGATGTGTACCGTGGAAACTGCAGCAGACTTTATATACACACAGAGAATATGAAACAATACCTCCTCCCACCCCACTGTCCTGCTGCTAATAGCTTATCTAAAGTGATCAACAGGTGGGCCATTTCCAGCACAAATCCAGCACAAATTGTTTCATATTCTGTGTGTGTATATAAAGTCTGCTGCAGTTTCCACGGTACACATCTGATGAAGTGAGCTGTGGCTCACGAAAGCTCATGCTCAAATAAATTGGTTAGTCTCTAAGGTGCCACAAGTACTCCTTTTCTTTTTGCGAATACAGACTAACACGGCTGTTCCTCTGAAACAACTCTTCCTACTAGTAACTGTTTTTCCAGAGTTGCGTCTGGCCATTCACAGAGATGGGATTCAGCATCTCTAGTGCTGAGCTGCAAAACTATTCAGAAAAGCTGTGTCCACAGAGAGCAGTAGCACTCTTGTGCTACGATATCACATCACAGCAGGAGCAGTTTGTTGGCTCCACTTACATAAGGGTGTGCACCTCCACCCACTTCCTAGATGCCCTTCTTTTCTCCCTCTTCACCTTATCTGGTCAGTCTTATCTGCAAATATGAACTCAACTACCCTCTCTGTGCCGATGGTTCTACCTCTCTACTCCAAACAGAAATCTCAGCCTGTCTCTTTGACATCTCCTCATGGGTGTCTGGCCATCAGCTCAAGCTCAACATGGCTAAAACAGAGCTCTTTAATCTCTCCTCCCAAAGCTTGCCCCATTACCACATTTTTTGATCACAGTGGACACCACCACCAGTCTATTACTCAGCCTTGTAACTTGAGTGTCATCTTTGACTTGGACTTCTGTCTAGGGCCTCACATCCAGGTTGCATCTAAGTCTTGCAGATTCTTTCTGCATAACATTTTTAAGATGCAGCCACACAGCTGAAACTCATCTCACATCTCAATTACTGCAACATTCTTCTTTCTGGCCTTGAAAAATGCAATCTTGCCCCACTGATGTCCTTGCAGAACACTGTTGCAAAGATCATTTTCAAAGCCCATCACTTGGCCTATGTTACCCTCTCTTCACCGGCTCTACCTTCTATCATATCAAAAGCTAATTACTTTCATTTTCAAGGCCCTTCATGACCTATCCCTACCGACTGCCTGGTCTAAGTAACAAAGGTTGACTCCAGTTGGCCCAGGACAAGCATCTGCATGTTTTCTCCCATTCTTCCCCTTGTGCCTGGGACAAGCTCCCTGTAAACTTTTGCCAAGTTAACTCATTATGCTCCTCAACTCCTTTGCTGTGAGGCCTACAAAGACATTGACAACTATTAGGCTGCTAGTGTGCTGAGACCACAGCCTACCATGCTGACCATAGGTGTTTCCTTATACTCCCTCGACAGTCAGCATCCATCTGTTGTCACTTGTCACACTTAGACTGTAAGCTCTTTGGGGCAAGGACTGTCTTTCTTCTGTTTGTACAATGCTTGGTGCAGTGGGGTCCTGGGGTCTGAATGGAGCTCCGAGGTGCTATGATAATACACATAATAAACAGCAACTTCAGTTCCTTCTCCCACATCTGCAGAGTGCCAAAACACAAAACTCCAAGGAAGAGGCAATGGTGGGTGGCATAAATACAACAGTCACTAGTAACCATGGGTGGTGGGTATAATAGGCCAGGGGAGGCCACGGTCGCCGAACCCCCAATTGCAGGGTTTTGGGGGAGGAGAGAAATATTTGCTTTATTATGCTCCATGCAGTTTCCAGGGTGGCTGAGGCAGCGGTATGTGTTATTCAGCCTGCTGGGTTCATCAGTAATCTCCCTGAACTCCAGAGAGATCACTGGGGACTCCAGGAAGCCGAGTAGCAAATACACCTCCTTAGCCACCCTGGAACCTACATGGGGCATATCAAAAGCTTCTTTGCAATAGTGAGACACTTTCATCCTGGTCAGCTTGAAGTCTGGGAAGGGGAGGCATGGTACGGCTGGCCTGGGGCTCCTCCGGGTGGGTGGGGCAGGGGGGACCTTGGGGCACCTCCAGCCGAGGAGGGGGGGGGATCCACGCGCTCAGGCCTCCCGCCAGCCTGGGACTCCTCTGGGTGTGGGAGGGGCGTGCAGCTTGTGGCTCCAGCCGTGCAGGGAGCAGAGGGTCATGGGGCTCTGGCTGCAGGGAGCTTGGGCCTGCAGCTGAGGGGGGGGTACTTGGGCCTCCAGCCAGCCTGGGGCTCCTGCGGCCGAGGGCAGGCACCTGGGTCTCTGGGAGGGTCGCGAGACTACAAGGGAGGAACGGATGGGGCCGGGGGCTAGCATCCCCAAAAGGGGGCTCTACCCACCGCCCATGCTAGTAACCAACCTCCCTTCAAGGGCCTGTGTGAATACCCACTAATGGAAGATTAGCAAGCCGTGCCCACATCCGAGGACAGCAGGGGAAAGAGTTCGAGGCAAAAAAACCAAAAAACAAGAAAACCCCACAACACACTCTAGTATCACTAACAAAAACAGAATCAGAACAGGATGGCAAGTCCAATGAGTGGTGCTGAATGAGAGCATGAACTGGACTCCACGTTGCTGCTTTGTAAATCTTTACCAGGGGAGTCTGTCTTAAACAGGCCATAGAAGCTGCTGTGGGCTTAGCAGAATGTGTCTTAGCCCCCCTCCCCCCGAGCATTGGCTTCCTGGGTAAGAAGTAGCGTGTTCAACACATCTCTTGTTACAGGGGGAAAGAAAGTCTGCTTTTAATTGGTTCCCCCTACATCTCCCCTATAAACTGCAAACTGTTTGATCTTCAAAAGGGTTTAGTCTCTCCTAACACAAGGCTCTTTTAACCTGCAGTGACTACAAATGCAACTCCCCTGGATGAGCTTGAGGTCTGGGGAAGAAAACAGGGAGGGAGCTGCACCATGACAAGTGAAAAATCAGAGAACCTCAGACATAAAACTAGGGTGAGCCCTTTTGACAACTTTATCTCCCTACCTCCAGGCAGCAAGCTCACGAACCCTCCTAGAAGAGCTAACAACTATTAGAACACTGCTTATTCGAAGATGCCTAAGCCAGGGGCTTGTAGGGTAGACAGCAGCACAGTGACGAGATTCAAGTCCAGGTAGGGGAGCCCCTCTCACAGGGGATAGGCATTCAACATTCTCAGTTTCATTTTCTCTTGAGGAGTGAGAGAATATAGGTTTCTCTCTGACCATGCTGTGATGAGCAGAGATAACTGCTACATGAACCCTGAAGGAAGCCACTGCTAACTCTGTGATTTCAAGTACAGTGGATATTCTAATACCTAAGGGATACTGGCCCATAACAGGGTTAACCCTTTAGTCTGCTTCTAACACAAACCATGTCCATTGCAAACTGGAGGGCAGAGTTTTCCTGAATTGTAATAGTACCAACTGGACCCTTTATAAGCAAAATCAGCCTCCACAGTGACCAGCAGATTATTCTTCCTGCAGCCAGATGACATGTGTCTGTGTTGGAGTGAATACTTCCTTGTTGCTGGGACAGGAAGCCTGGAAGGAGCGGAAGACAAACCTGCAGCTCTCTGGACAGCTAGAAGTCTGTGTACCAGAGATACTGGGGCCATACCGGCTCCGCTTGGCTGATTTTCCTTCAGACTCTGTGGAACAAGGGAATGGGAGGGAAGGTGTAAAGCAGATGACTGCTCCAGTCCTGCAGGAATGTGCCTGATAGTAATTTTCTCTCCCTGTGAGCCCTGAAGTACTGATGGCAGTTGGCATCCTGTCTGGACTCAAACAGGTCAATTAGTGCTTGTCCTGACCTGAAGAAAATGAGGATTTCACAGAGTAGTTTAGGAATTAATGCAGAAGTGTTAATGGACCACTTTACCTTGAATGGTCTCTTAGAATGTGTTTACTTATGTTAAATATTGGCTGTGACACTGAGTACCTTTCCCAGAGCTGAGGAAGAGCTCCACATAGCTCAAAGTTCGTCTCTCTCAGCACCAGGAGCTGGTCCTAGAAAAGCTACCACCTCACCCACCTTGTCTCCAGGATCCCTTGAATGCAATACAGGACCAGGATCCCTGGACACATCTTTTTATAGGAGCCATTTTAGAAGAGGTTGGTATCGCCCCTGAGGCTAGGTGCTCTGGTGATGCTGAACTGTGGGGGGCTGTCTCTGAAATCAAAAAGATGTACCTCTCTCTCCTAAGCAGCAGAGAGGGACTTGGAGAGTCTGGAGACCAGGCTGTGACTCTTGGTCTTGATCTCTTCCAGAGCACCGCCTGTCTTATCACATATACACGTGGAGCCAGGAGATCGCTACCACACCCCCTAGTGGACACGGCTTTTCTACACAGTCCCACAGCTCAGCACTAGAGGTGCTGAATCCCATTAATGGGAATGCACAGAGGCCCTTGATGAAGAAATAAGGATTTAGTTTTTGACAAGTTGGAGGCAGAAATTCAGCTGCCCTGGCACCCTGAAAATGAAATACCACCAGAAATAGGACACTTTGCTTTGAGCCATGAAAACTAAAAATGCTTCAATTCCAAAACCACCCTGGCTAATAATTAGCTGGGTGTTGACTATAATATCGTTTGCATAAAGTAGTCCGCTTGCTGAAGGAGAAAACCTTAAGTTACCCTACTACGGATAACATCCTGACTCTCCCTGCCACAACCCATCTGAGGGCCAAGAGACCTAAAACGCTGCCGATTCTTTACAAATCCCCTCTTTGCTAGAACAAGAAACCCAACCCACAATCGCCATAATCAGATATCGTAACATTTTAATCCTCTCGACAGCAGACGTTACTGGCTTGGTAAATCAACGTGCACTTTGAGCCAGATTCAATAAAAATTAAATCAGGCTTCAGACATTTTACTGACTGGAGCCCTTCAGTGTTAATTCAGGTGCAAAAGCAAGCATGGGGAAGGAAGAGAAGAGGGTTGATGGGGGGGGAGAACCTGCAGCTTTATTAGGATTTATATGAATTTCCAAAATAACCTCCCCTCTTCCTAAACTGCAGGAAAGAAGGCACCGTGGGAGTAGCTAAGTATTTTTTCATCTAACTTAGAAGGAAGAAACTATTAATACTCAAGTAAATCTGAAGGTCAGACAGTCATGAACTTGCAAAACGCTTCCCAGTTGTGTGTCAGACTAACCCAAGTAAAAAGCAAAAAGCAGCTAAAAAATAATAAAAAACCACGCATCCGATGAAGTGGGTATTCACCCACGAAAGCTTATGCTCCAGTCTATAAGGTGCCACAGGACTCTTTGCCGCTTCTAAAAAATAGAAGCGCTTCTAATTTGACTCAGCTTTGAGAGCTGACACAGCATGCACAGATTCAGGTTTACCTTTATAGTAGCAAGCTGGAACTAAACACCAAACAAAAGCATAAATATTTTTACTCCTAACTTTACATCGATATAGACTAATCTATCAGAGGAAGTCATTTGAGTGTTTAGCAGTGAAAAAGTTGGCCAATAATAGGATTACTTTAAGATGGATAGATACATATACAAACACTCTGAATCCTATCATTCAAGTGCATTAAACAATATATTTCATTTCAGGGTCACACCTGAAAGCCAAGACATGATGGGCTTTACAACACATCTTCACCAGAAGATAATACAAACCAGATGATTCAGAATTTTCTCCTGCTACCTAACACAGCAATTCCTCTGTAAATTACTCCCAGCAATTCTCCACATCCAAGGAAACGGATTCTCCATTTCACTTCCCTAAAGAAACTCACGGTGGAAAAAAAAAACAAAACAAAAAAAAGAGAAACAAAATCCTCAAATGGTGGCGAAGTCCCCTAAGGGAAAACAAAAGAGCTATAAAACATGTTTTGTTTCAGACTTGATAGAGACTGTAATTATCTCCAAGTGTATCTCTGTAGGTGAGCAAGCTTTACTGACTGGATCACAAAAATGCTGGTGTCAGAGTTGAGAACCAACACTTAGGAGTTAACAGACCCCTAGGGAGAAGGAGTACAGATGAGAAGCAAAGAGGATACCCCCATTACACCCCCACCCCCACGCAGTTCTAGAGACAGTAAATACTTTGATATACAGGGGAAAACTTCCCTCATCAGTTGGAGCCTACTCCTCTCTCTTCCCAACTACCCAGTTCCTTCTCTTCTACTTCTTATCAGTCATCTTTCTTTTGGGGGGGTTGAAGCCCACTCTCTGGAGTGGCAAGGCAGCTTCTTGGCTGGACAGTATGTGACCTGTACCTGAGCATGCTGCTGCCGCACCAGGTTTCTTTTTCTCCAAAGACTACAGTACAAACTGTTTCTTTTTGCTCAGACCCCTGTAAGGCAAAGCTGGGGACAGAAAGACCCTCACCACCCTTGTTCTCCACCTACCGTCAGGTTTCAGAGTAGCAGCCGTGTTAGTCTGTACCCACGAAAAGAAAAGGAGGACTTCTGGCACCTTAGAGATTAACAAATTTATTTGAGCATAAGCTTTCGGGAGCTACAGCTCACTTCATCAGATGCACCCAACCAAGGTGCAGAGACCAGAGATTCCCACTGCCCCCAGTTACTGCAGCTCCTGTCTCCAATATGGCAACATGCCCCAGCTCCCCAGACTGCCTCGTGTGCCAAACTCCGTGCTGCCAGGACCATCACGGACTCATTCCAACCCCTCCTCTTCTACTCCCCTGCCCCCATCCCACACCCTTTACCCCCACCTAGAATCAGCCTCCCCACTGAGCCCCTCCCAAGTTTCTCAGCAATGAGTACAAGAGCCTTCTTCTGTGCATCTCCTGCCATCCTGAATGGTTCTGCAGCATCTCTGCCTTGACGACTCCCCAGCTCTTCAATTCCCATCTGCACCCATTCTCTCTTCCTTGATTGGGCCTCTTGGGATAAAAGCCCTGGAGCATGGCCACAGCAGGCTCAGGTCAGCTGACTCAGATTCATGGGACTTGGGTTGAGGGGCTAAAAATTGCTGTGTAGACATTTGAACTCAGACTGGAGCCTGATCTCTGGGACCCTCCCCCATTGCAGGGTCCCAGAGCCCCATTGACCCGGGCAGCCACAGGTTTATCCCTGTGTAGGCACACCCTTAATTTCTCTCCCTGCCTTGGATACTATTTATCTCTAAATTAGTTCACTCTAATGTGCACTGGGGTACAGTGCATATAAGAAATGCTACATAAAGTGTTGCATTGTTCTGTATTTCAGTTCAAGAAAAACATGCAACAACAGTTACAAGATTTACAGATGAAGAAAGGGAAGGATGAGCAGTGCTAAAAACAAAGCTTGGAGTAAAGTGTGTGCGTTGTAGCTTGGTGCAGAAACAGCCAGGGAGCCAACCTGTTACTAGGCTCACATCATTTAGCTGAAGTTCAGGGCAGTCACTGGCAAAACAGAGCTCTCTCTCTAATTTGCTCCCTCACATGTCTCTCTAGCTTTGGGCTGTTTCACTTCTCAGGTACTAGAAATGCAGGTTTTCCATTCCCAGACACTGAAGAAACAACATGACCCAACTTCTCATTTCCATGGCATCCTTGTGCTGCATAGATTAAGCAAAGAAACAAGAAAGATTATTTGAAGAGCTACATATGCTTTGTTAATTTAGACAATCAAGGGGTGAATAGTGGACCAGAGCTACTAATGTGTCTTGGGACTGCTTCTATGAGACGTGCACACATGCACCACCCATCACACAGTCCGCATGTGGGAAAGGGACAAGTGCTGTTCAGAGGTTGAACTGAGAAGCCTCAGAAACAGTTAGTAGTAGATCAACAAAATCTCAGTTACAGCTGAAGCTATTCAGTAAAGCTAAAACAGTGTGGCCAAGCTACACAGTGTGTATTGAGACTGTTTTCCTCCAATGACAGCTTTTACATTCCTCCAATGGCTCCTTCGCTCCATGGCCCTCACTTGTAAGTGTCGCAAAACATTCTTCTGTGCTGGAGCAGTTACAACCTTCACCCAAAAAGCAGAACTTCCACCAGTCCAGGCTGATGGGTTACAACTCTTGGACTGACACTTAGCAATGCCAAAGCAAGTTTGTTAAGATTGTTGCCCCTTGGTCAGGATGTGCCATCCTACATGCCTAACACCACATAACTCACAAATACAAAGAGGACTCCTTTGAGAAAAACAGCAAGGCCTGTGATTAAACAGATTCTCCTAGTAAGGAGAAGATAAAACTTTACCCATCACTCAACAGCAAGGAAGAATGCCCCAGGCTGGGGCAGCCAGGTGCAGAACACAGTTGTAGCTAAGTTCTGTGCCCTCAGAGCTGACGCGGAGGGATGGAGCGTGGGCAGCACTGCCTCCCCGGCAGAAACAAGGGAGATAGTTTGGAACCTGGTGCTAAGGCTGCAACACCCAAGTGCCACAGAAGCAAAACAGATGTTTCCAGACCGAAACTTTACACATTTCTGTTTCTACAAAGGCCTCCAGTCTACACACAAGCAGCAGCTACAGGAGCAATGACAGCAAGCAGGCAGCAGTAATGGTGGCTAACATATCCCGAAAGTTTAAGTCCTCCTTTTACCAGCCAGATCTCTGGCCTCAATTATACAGATGGATTATCGAGGACTAGACACATTCTGTTGACCCATCCCCTACCTGAAGCAGGGCAAAAGGAACGATTTTGTTGGTATCTTCCCATACTGACTATGCCACGGGGAAAGCTTCTAAAAACGACGTTTTTGAAAAAAGGTCCAGATGACTAAGAAAAGCATCTCCACAGTGAAGAAGCAGAACTTTTGTCAGAGATACTTCAGCTGCATTATCCTTCAATACCTGATCTGGTGCCACTCAAAAATATTTAATGCTTTTTTTGCACTTTTGATCTAGCAATCTTAAAGCATTTTACAGAGGTAGGCAAGCCTTATTCCTCTTATACAGATGGGAAAGCTGAGGTGTAGTGTGGTTAAGTGACCTAAACTTTGTCTAGTCCTCAATAATCCATCTATGTAATTGAGGCCAGAGATTTGAGCTTCTTGGGTCACAAATCGGTAACAGAAGAGAACCAAGGAGTCCCCACTGCCAGTCCTCTGCTATTAAGAACAAAGAAATTGCAGCGTGGATCAGATTTGAGACTCGCGTAGTCCAGTATCCTGTCTCCAACTCGGGTAGCGCCAGAGGCTTCAGAGGAAGGCAGAATAGCTCTGCAGTAGGCAGATATGGGACAATCTATTACTCTCCTATTAGTTAGAAAACCACCTCAGGATTTAAAGCAAAGGATTCATATCTCTCTTGCTAATTTTTTTTTTAAATGAACTCTGGGTATTCTTGATATCCATATAAATGTCCAATTCCTTTTTGAGTCTGGTCAAGTTCTGGGACTTAATGCCTTCCTGTGGCAATGAGTTCCATAGTCTAATTATGCATTTTGTAGTTCCTTTTATCCATTTTTAATTTGCCATCTTTTATAACCTCATTGAATGTCCCCTTGTTTGTATGTTTTGATAACTTAGGAAACGAAAAAAAGTTCACACTACCTTCTGCCTACAATTTATCATTTTATACACTTGTATCCCATCATCTTCTTAATATTATCATTAAAACTACACTCTCCCACACTTGCCATTAAACCAGAAGAGTCTTTCCTCTGTGGTGCTTTGACCACCACTCTCCTCCATATAAAAGGAAGTCCGTTGACTTCAGGACTGCCCTTCAATCCCACTGAGACAGAAAGTTTGTCTGGTTCTTACATGTGGAAAGCTATCACCTTCCGCAGGGTTTCGTTCTACACGATGTCCCAGGAATCACCTTTTGAAGGATGCTATCATTACCCCACATTCAACAAGAACCCTGGCTGTATACCAACCATAGATTAAATTAACAACCTGTGTCAGATAAATTAAAGGCTGTTCCTACCTTGCAGGACCTTCTTGATATGACAGATGAAGGTTATCACTGAGAACAGCAATGCCATCATGACACAGGATGCCTCTGCTAAGTATACATGGGTGAGATTCCCTTTATGCTGAATCAGATACTGGATGGCCTAACAGCTTGGAAAGCTGAGGGACATGGGATGGCAAAGCAAGTTTGCTAACAAGAGTCTGCTATGTGTCTAGATACTGTAGATAATCTGGCTTTCTAGTTAAAGCAAGGGACTGGGAACCTGGACTCTAGTCACAGGTCTGCCAGCAACTCACTGTGTGCCTTGGGGAAAGTCACGAGTCCTGTGACAATTTCCAAGTATAAAACGGTAAAAGGGTAAGGCACGTATTAGTAAGTTATTCTTTAAAATATGTACATGATTCTTCCTGCACATCTCAAAGATCAGCCTTTCCTCTCCATCCTGTGAGAGCTCTCATCCCAGATCTCAGTCACATCTTGACTACTTCAGCACCCTCTTCTCTCACCTTGACAAATCCATTCTTGCCCCCATTCAAAATACTGCTGGAAATATTTTCTTGTCCCCTCACTTTGACAACTGTCACCCACTCTGTCACTCCACTGCCTCTCCCTACTCAACTGCACCAAACAACTTCTCTTAACTTTCAAGGTCCTTCACAGCCAATCGCCATAGAATCGACTCCTGCCCTCCACTCTGCCAACAATGCCAGACCATATTGCCCAGTTCTTAAACTTTAAACAAGCACCTTTGTGCTTTCTCCCATGCTGCCCCTCAAGCATAAACCGTCACAAGGTTACCTCACTGCCCTCAAACTCTCCTTTGCCACAATGCCTACAGCGGAATTGGTAATGGTTGGGCAGCAAGCGTGCCATGGCCGCTGCCCATCCTGCTGACCGGTACTTTCTCCCCGTTACCTTCATCTCCAACCATACAAAGACCGTAAGCTCCCTGAGGCAGGAGCCACCTTTTTGTTCCATTTTTGTACACCACCTAGCACAACGGGGCCCGGGTCCATGACTTGCGATAATGCCCTGACAAATAACTTTGGAAATGCTCTACTAAACTGATGAATGGGGGGCATAGCTTTGTTGGTCCCTTCCTCCACAAGCATGGAGCCTCTAGCATGAGTCTTTGGGTCTAAACAAGTGAGAAATAGATTTCTAACTAAACAGATGCCTCTATCTTCTTTGGCTCAAAGATTCCACCTCTTTATCGCAGTGAAAATGATTACAGGCATGAAAAAAATCTCAGATGGAGATTGCAGAGGTGGGATGTTTGTTTTACTGAGGAGATGTGGTAAGGGCACAAAAATAATGATCTGAAGATAAATGAGCACCTCCTATTCACCCTGAGATGAGATGGAAGAACAAGTGGACATTCAATTAAACTAAAAGGTGGCAAATTCAAAGCTGTTAAGGTGGAATATTTTCTCACATAGACACTGGAACTCTTTGCCCCAAGAAATCATTGGCAGGATTCAAAACAGGATAGGGCGTTTATACTGTAATAATATCATCCAGAGGTTCTAACTGAAAGGAATTAAAAAAACAAGCATTTTGGAAGGATGCAAACCTTCCTGCTTCACAGCTTAAGTCAATCTCTAACAGGGGTTGAAAGAACTTTGTGGGCAGACTACTCCAAAATGGCTTTCTTCAGGGAAGGTGCAAGAAACCCTGCAGCAGCTGGTACTGTCCACTGCTGGAGACCGCATATTCGGCTAGATGGACTGTTCAACTGACCCAGTCTGGCATTTCTTAAAGGAAAATTTCCCTGGCCAAGTTAGTCTTCAGCAACGCAAGGCCTCTCACTACCACCCCCTCTCTCACCTGAGAACAAGCAGTGTCCACATTCCTTAGTCATCTTTGCTTCAGCTGCCCCAGAAGCTATTCTGAAGTGAGCTGCCAGGGAGACTCAGCTGGCAGCACCTGAATAGTCGGGGCAGCTCCCTGGGCTCTTTCCCGCCAGAGAAGAAAGCATGACAATACCAGTGAAGAAGAAAGGAAAACATCAAAATTGGCCCCAGCTCCTGTTGCTCATGGAGCTGCTCATCTTTCATAAAGTCAAAGAGGTATGACTCATCCAGCATGCCCTTCTGCTATTGCCTTGGCAGTTGGTCCACAGTGCCCGCGCACTGTTGCACACTTGTCCTATTACTGAGTACAAGGGGGTGGGAGTTTCACATGCAAAACTGCCTTTTCTTTTGTTTTTTCCTTCCCCATCCTTCCATTTAAAAATCTCAGTTCCCTAAGCAGCAGACGTGCTGCTGTGACTACTGACTTTGGGAGACAACACGTGGGACGGGACATTCAGTCCCTGGAAGCAACACATGGGATGTAGTTTCATTGGTGTGGCTGTCCACCACGAACACAACAAGTAGTACAATCCATCAGCCTGGATTCAAAAGGATGTTAAAAAGCCAGTGTATCTATGGGTCACCCTAGATTGAAAGCTCACATACAAATACGATCACACTAAATACCTTGAAACATCAAGAGCAGAAAGTGTTTCCTGAACAAGGTGGTAGGGTCCACCTGGGGAGCCAATGCACAAACACTGCATAGTCTGGGGCTCATTCTCTGCTACTCGTTTGGAGAATATTGTGCCCTAAGTTTGATTAAACGCTTCTCACGTTACACTAGTAGACACTAAGCTTGATCATACCATAAGAATTATCACAGACACACTGAAACCAACAGAACTTGTGCAGTTACCAGTCCTAGCCAATATTCCTTCACTTATCTAGCGTCAGAATGCGGCCAGTAAACTGATTACCAAGGTAAAGCAAATGCCACACTTGCCATTCTTCAGGGATATCCGAGATGAATTCCACCACCACCTTTGCAAGAGAAATCCTCCACAGACAGTGCTGCGTGCTCACCATCCAGCTGGTATCAACAGCTCACTGCTGACAGAATGAGAGAGCTGCTGCCATTACCACAAGCTCCCATATCACCAGGCTGGACAAATGGCTACCAGGCTTTGGGCTCCCATGCCACCTTTAATGCCAGCTTAACAGATCCAGGTGTGGCATGGTTCACTGTGCCAAGACCAACCATACCTGGGGCATCCATCCCACTGTGCATCTGTGGAGGATGCTGCACACACACTGGCTGGTTGCTCTTTTTGTGTTGGGCTCCCTATGGGTCTTCCCAAGTTGAACCCTGCTGACTCAGCAGCTGCTGACTGGCTCAAGACCATTTAGGTTTTTCTTCCTTTTAAACCTTGCCTTGCCCATACCAATTGCTATCTATAGAAAGAGTCTGGATGGTAAATGAAAGGCATGTTGGCCCTGCCAACTCATACCAGAGGACTAAGTGAATCTCACAGCCCTTCTCCAATTCAAGAAATTAATTAAAATATTACACAAATTAAAGGTATTTGATTGTGTCCACTGAAACCCACTGTAGGGGACAAGCGAAGACCTGTCACTTAAGGCTGGTGGTGAAAGGCTCAGGGAGTCTATGCCTCCTGTTTGAAACAGGTCTGAGTCTCAGCAGGACCAACTCTGCCCTCCAATGTTTTCAAGGAATAACCATCAAGTTCTTATGAGGGGGATTTAGTAGAGGAGACCTTAGAAGCAGTTTGGTACCAATGTTGCAGGTAGTTGAAACAAACGCAAACACATTTCATCTCTCTACAGACCTCAACTCTGCTTCATCTGCACCTTCCTTTCCCCTCTCACTAAAATTGTATATTAGGGATGTCTGGGACCTGAGGACAAGGCAATTGAAATGCAAGATGTTACCAGGCACCAGCTTAAACATACAGAGAAGCGACAGCACATCAGCCTCCACCTCAAACAGCTCCACTGGCTCCTTATTCATTTCAAGATACAGTTCCCAAGAGACCTCCTCCTTTACACAGGCTCTCCATGGACCTGTTCCCCTCATCACCAAAGACCTTGCCTCACTACTCCCATCTCCCTGCTTGTCGAAACTTTTCCTCCAGTCTTCTCCACTCTACACACACCGTATCAACCCAAGAGCTTTTTTTGCACCTTCCATGATCTAGAACGGGGTTCTCAAACTGGGGGTTGGGACCCCTGAGAGGGATCGTGAGGTTATTACATGGGGGACTGTGAGCTGTCAGTCTCCACCCCAAACTCCGCTTTGCCTTCAGCATTTATAATGGTATTAAATATATAAAAAAGTGTTTTTAATTTATAAGGAGGGTCGCACTCAGAGGCTTGCTGTGTGAAAGGGATCACCAGTACAAAAGTTTGAGAACCACTGATCTAGAACATTTGTAAAATGTATCTGACTATTTACAACTCATCTAACACCTCTCCCCCCTTTGCTTATAGAAAGTAATTAAGCTAACTCCTCTACAGGGAGTAGGGGGGTAGGTGGAAGGGGAAGAGGCTGTCCTGGTGTTCTTGACCAAAACTTGACACCATCCTGTGACATAGGCTACTTTACAGTCCACCTACCTAGGGAGGTGGTTGCATCTCACTGCAAGTGAACTGATTCCTGGCATATGGAGACACAGGTCACTTGTCTTGAAGGCCAGTAATCTCAGATCCTGTCAGTTGTTCCATACCAGAGCCACACTGCTTTAAACACAGACATATGGCAGACCCTATGGCACTCATTGAGATTTTGCTGCGTAGCCATATTTGTAAAGTGAGATCCCTCAGGACAAAGATGTTAGAAAAGATTCTAAATGAACTACAGTAAGGGAGAGGACTGTGCTAAAAGCAGTGAAGTAATACTCAAAAGGGGAATAAGTCTGTATAGTCCTTTGAAAATGGAAAATGAAAAATGAAAATCTGACAACTTTTCAGAGTAGGAAGTTGTGGTAAAAAGACAGCTAACATTGCCACCAATAATGCGAAGCAAGAACAGAACTAGACTGCCATCTACAATAACTGAAAGACATTTAGAAGCCTCTTTAATGCTAGCTGAGAAGCAAGAAGATTAGCTTGTGTTCTCTTCTTCCCAAGTGGAAGGCAAACAAATACACCTACATGACAAATTGACCATGTCCCTGCACAGGAGGCCTCAGGAAACAATGAGACAACTCCCACCACCATGTGAAAAATAGAACCAGTGAAGAAGAGAAGCCATCCAATCAACAGGGCACCACAAACAGAGTGGTCCAGCCACAAGGGTTCCAGTTAGCTAAAACCAGCCTTCATGCAGGCCACACTCAGGTTCATTAATAAATAAAAGAGACCTGATCATTCTCCCACTCACCTCAAATCTCAACTCTTCTAGGCAACCCAAACTGTTTCTCCACCCCCACTACTGAGCCAGACCCAAGGTCCCTAAAACACAGGATCAAACTAATGAAATCCATCTAAAAAACTGGTAGAGCATTATTCTCACACAGGTGTATGTAACCTTCTCCACCACCCACAGGGAGAGGAACTTGCAATCTTTTAACAATGTCTTTCCATTGATTCCCATCTCTTATGCTGTGGTGTACCTTAAACTAGACCTCTTACTAAAGCATACAGGACCTTACCCCAACCCACCAGTAGGAACTCCAGACAAATGGATTAAACCTCAGGGACCAGAGGAAGACAGTAGAACCAACACACACACACAGACACAAAAGCCACACTAAAACAGATTCTTTAAACAGAAAATCAAGAATAGTTGAAGCTGCGTTATTTCAAGAAAGCAAACAAGATGGTTTACTAAAACAAGTTTATAATCCATAAGGTTTGGGGATAAGAAAAAGTGTAAGCCACTCAGAGGTATACAAGATTTAACACCTAACTCTAGCAGCTTCTTGGTCTGGCAGCACGTGAATGAAGTTATGTATTGGTCCAATTTAAAGAAAAACACATGACATCATCACATCTGAACAGAAAGAAAACTAGAACTAAGCATTCAACCGAACCACCTCAATGCACATTAAAGCTACAGGCAAATTAAAAATGCTGAAGTCTTCTTACTTCCACAAATCCAACTGATTTTAAACAGAGGAGTCAAGCCAAAAAGCCAATTTCCACCATCTTGGTATCTACAATTTCAAAAAAACAGAAACCCTGCTACATCCTAATTAATGTATTCAAAATAAATACCTCTTTTGGACAAAAGAAAATATTAAATCAATCTTCTATTGTTTACTGGTATTGAAAATTCTTTACACACACTAACAAAGCAAAGGTCCTGCTTACCTTAAGACTCTCCACTCATGCTACCCAAGAGCCACTTTAAATTCAGACATGCTAAAGATTCCAGTTTCACCCTCAAACAAAAAAACAAGCCTATATGTAAACTAAGGATTTTACACAGATTTTGGCTTCTCATTCTGAACCTGCTAGGGCAGCTGACCAGCAGCGTACGATGAAATCATTTGTCTAATGACTCAAAGGAGCCTGACATATGCAATGCTACAATGTCTTAACTTCCATCTATGCTGAATACAAACCAACATCTATGTCGTAAAATGCATTTCAACACAGCACACACAAAATGGCTGGCTCCCAAGATGAGCATTTCCATACAATGCTATAAAAAGGATAACAACCTAAAAAGGTAATTATGACTTAACGGCTAGGCAGTCAGAAGAGAGATCTGCAAGAACACCGATACCAAACACTAACAAATAACACGCTGCTCTTTGAATCCTGATGCTTCAGCTTGTAAGTTGTCAAGGAATATTACACTCAATTCACATTAGTGTGTAACTTGCAAAGAGATACTATGGTGTGATTGGATATTTGTGGATGGGGGGGAATTTCATGCAGCTAAGGAGGAAAAGTAGGCCTATCACGTAGGTTTTATCATTAACAAAAAAATGCATCTTTCTTTAAAAGAAAGACAATCCTAAATCCTCCTTGACAAAGGAAAAATTGCAAGCAAATAAATATTCTTAAATATTCCAAATGCTGAAAGTGAGAAGAGCCATTCATAAATTAGGGATTCAAACTAGGTTTTTATTCATAATTTCATTCAGATTGTGCAAGAGTTAAAAAAAATTTAAAAAGACAAACCGTAATGCTAGTTCTCAACAGAATCAGGGAGCTGTCTCTAGATTGCAGCAGACCATAAATTCTTATAGTCATTCAGCGCAAACTCACTAAACAGTTCCACTGTTTTCCCTTACAAACCAGTTCTTTAGATCTGAATGATCACAGCAAATATAATCACAGCAAATATAAGTACTCACATAAAGGAAACGGTAACATTACGACAGCTCTATTCATTAATGTGCATACATAATTCTCATCTCTCCAACACAAATTCGGGGTCTGTGCAGTACAATGTATCTAGAAAGCAAATTACAAAAAATGAATGCAAAAAAATTGTGGTCAGTAAGAAAAAATTACAACTTCTAAATCAATTCACTGTCTCACATAACAAAATGCCCATCACTGCAACGGAGTATAGGAACTGTACAGCAATTAACACACCACCACCCCAGCCAGAACCCAAAACTGCAACTGTCCAGATGTGTGGAAGCTCAGAACATTCTATAGTTTTGCTGTCATGTGTTTGACTTTTGTACGGTACAAACCCAACTGTGTGTAGCAGATGGCATAAAAAAAAAGTATTTCTACTACCATTTGTCAGGCTCTACCAAGAAAGAGGAGCAGAAGGAGCAAAACGTTAGTATTTGCTCTAGTATCTGACATTTATTTTTCAGGTGTGTTTTTTTTCTGAAAAGCTAAGTTATTAAAACCAGTTTGGTATTAAAACAGAGACCTTAACTAACTACAGCTGTTAGATACGTCAGGACATTCTGTAGGTTTCCCCACTCAAAATCATTTAAAAATATGAGGCGACAAAAATATAAGCTGCTTCCCTCTTTCCAAAAGCCAAAGGGGGTGGATGGAGGGAAGAAATCTCTTCCTCACAAGGAATGTGGCTATAATTGAACGTTTGGGGTAACTGGCCCTGCAAGGCTGCAGACATTATCCCTTCTCAATGAACTGGTCATTTAAAAATAAAGAGGGGGCAAAGGGGGAGTTTTCCTCTTAACAGTCCTCCTCTAGCTCTACTCCCCATCCGTCAGCCTGAGCAAGCAGAGATGACGCAGGCTGCCTTATATAATAGCCTGTGATTTCCTAGACTGCAGGCCTTCCCTTTGTGCTCTGTATACACTTACACACACGCACACACAGATTCACAGCCCCTGGCACCATGCCAGCACTAACCCTCGTCAGCTGGTTGACTCCATTCACAGAGAGGGGTTGGAGCTGACATGAAAAGAAGGGGGGGGGGGGGGGAAGCTATTACATCAAGCCATCAGCACTACAGACAAAAGAAAAAATTTTATATACCCAAAATAAGCCTTCCCTTGCAGCTTTAGATCAGGGAGAGTCGTATTTAGTAATTCCACAAGAACACCGCACTCTGAACAAGGAACCTGAACAGAGGTGAGGTTTTTTGGGAGGTAGGGGAGGGAATCAGTCCAACAGCAAACACAAGCAACAGTGCAGTTCTCTTTAAATATAATGTAAAAAACATTACATTTAACCTTCCAACTCATGTTAAAGGAGAGAGAAAATAGCCATGATATAATCCATAAAGAGCCTTTTGTCTGTTAAAAAGGACAGTCTAAAGAATACTTACAGGTACAATATCCTGCTGCCTCCTTTAGTTGTCAAGAAAATTAGAGACAGAGAAAAGAAGGGAGGAAGAGAGACAGAAAGAAGAGAAGACAGAGTGAGAAGGGGGAGGGAGGGAAAGAAAGACAGATTTTTTTTATGAGAAGCCCTCTCCGTAGAACATGGGCGGCCCCGCGTGCCATCCCCCTCTAGGGACCTGCAGAAACCCTGTCTCAAAACGGGCACTTCCCTGCCAATCATGCGCTGTACTGTTATATTAAACAAAAGAAAAGGGGGATGCTTACTTTTACCCATGATGCCTAGCGGGGGCAGGGGAAAAAAACCAGTTGCAGCCGGTTTGTAACCTCAGGACATGGAATTATCTCTTAATTTTTTTAAGTCGTTTGTGGTATAAAAGTCAGTTAGCTGCCTCCCCCCTCCCCCCCCAGCAGATTCTGGCATCTTGCCAAACTTTGTCTTCATTCATGAGAGCTCATTTCCTCCAACGCTATTTTAACTGTTTAGTTCCCAAAACAAATTTTAAGGACATTCCATCAATGTGGGGAAGCAATTAATAAAGACGTATCCATAAGAAAGAGAATGCCAATAATCTCATTCTTCTGCATCTCACCAACACACAGGCTTACCTCCCTGGTGTTAGGAGTCAGGGAATAGCCAATGCAGGAAAGATGGGGATTTTTGTAGCATTCCTGAAATCCTGGCGTCAGACATCAAGGCATCAACCCCTTAATTTTTTCCCTCCAATACCAGTAACTTGATTATAACTGGCGTATTCTCTTCCTACAATCAATTTGTTACAGGTGTTTCACAGAGGTGATCAGTTACAGCTCTTGTACATGTTCCAGTCAAAACCAGGTAGATCACCATACCCCACATTACTCTACCTTCCATGCATGCCACACCATTAACGGAAATGAAACCACTTCTTCACAGCATCCTCACTGTCCTAACAGCAGCTTTATCTCTGACATGCTCTCCATGCATTTCACCACACTAGGATTATGACTGATATTTTGTTGGGGTTTGATAACACACTAAGAATGTACCCAAAGGTTCTGACCATGGCATCATATTTTTGTAGGAAAGGTGGTGGTGTGCAAAAAAAAAAAAAGTTACTTTGTATTCCATCTGGTGTTCATATAATATAATATCTCTTATTCCAATACCTGTGCACATCAGCAGGGCTTGGAAAAAATGTATCCAATCCTTACTAGTCCAAGTCTAAGCACTCAATTTATTGTTCAGGCCAAAAAGCCCCAAAACCCTCCCTCCACCCCACCGCAAGTCAGTTACTACTACCTACAGAGAGATAAAACAGTGCATGTGCTTACAGTACTCAGGAGTATCTCCCAAGAGCAAGGGAAAATCAAATGAAGTGGTTTTAAGTCTAACCTACATGCTTTTTCCCCTGAACCCCCTCCATTTGTCTAGTCTAGTGCCCATCCCCAGATGGTCTGACATGTTCAGGCTGTCCATCCCCAGAGTAGGTCTGGTCTCATATCTTCCCTGACTGGCTGAGCTCAAAGGCTCTGGCCTCCTGCTCTCAGTTTTCCTTATCCATCCTTCACTGGTCAGCCATCCACTACACCCCTGGACACCCCAGACCCATAGTAGTTGGGGCCCCATCTGCACAGTGTCTCCTGCTCATCAGGCCTTCCCATGACTTGAGGTCCCAATGGCAAGATGTTGGGTCTTCCCCTAAAATTTGGGCCTGAAAGCTCGTCTTCCACAAGCTGTTTCCTCTGACTATATCCCCATGAGGCCTAGGTCTTGCCTAATGGACTGGACTCAACACCACTAATCTCTCTCTGGTCTGTTCCCCACAGCAATATTGATCCTTTGGAGCTCTGCTGTACCATTCTGGTATACCCAGTCTTGCTCCTCTTGGACTTCTGCTACATACTACATCTACCTCCAGGCTCTGAGCCATTCCTTAGCCCTCTCACTCAGACTTTCGCACACTGCCAGGGGACGGGTGATGAGGGAGACAGCAGGGCTGAAGAGCACCACTCAAATGCTATAACTAGGAACTGCCACACCTGCACTCCTCAAGCCATTAAAGCAGACAGGGTACCATTCAGCCCCAATCACCCAATCTAATTATGTTTGGGGAGAGTAGGTTTTTCAAGTCCTACACTGATGCATTATAACTGGGCCAAAATAAAGCAATTTCAAACTACAGATTCCTGCAGCTCTATATAGCACAGCATGTGTACATGGCACTTTATAGGTACACAGAAAGGCAAGGTCCCTTCCCCCAGGAGAATTTAGGTCTAGATTATATAGGTGCAATCTAACAACTAAGGATCAGGTGCAAGAGTGGAAGCAGATGGCACCAGAGGCTTGAGGAGAAAAGTCAGATGCAAGTTGTGAAGAGTGATTTGACCGAGGAAAAGAAGGTTTGGTTGGTGCAACAGAGATAAGGCAGATCCATTATTAGGGAATGGTGTGAAATTGGTGGTAACTGAGGAATCTCATGATCATGAGAATTTTGTTCAGTAGTACAGAAAAATCTGCAAAAAATTGTTCAGTAACCATAATGCATGCTTCCTTCAGCCCAATAAATGCCCATCAGCTCTGGGTCTCTGTACTGAGATCATTTTGAAATATTGCCATGAACTAGAATTAAGACCTATTAAGGTGACAATATTCTACACCTATTTGCTGCAAAAATATACTGAACTACTACTAAGAATGCTCAGCTACCATGAGGCAACCCAATTCAAACTAGCTTTTGACAGATGTTCCTAGCAAACATCTGCTGGCAGCTTGAGCCCTTCAAAGCTTTTTGTCCTAGAACTGGGTGTGAATTTAGCAACACTAAACAAACACTAGATAATAAGAGGGTATTAATTTATGTTGCATTTACAACAGAGGCCTATGGAAATCTGTCACTATCAGAATACCCAAAAAGTTCAAATATGATGGGGATGATTACAAACTGATCGTAAATAGCAGACCTTTCTTAAATGTTACCCTGAAGACTTCTGAATTCAAACACTGATGCCACATTGTTGGAAGGTGCAAGTTATTAATTCATTTAGTCTAAATGATAGAATTCGCCTCAGTTAATGTATCTTCAGACATAGGTACTCAATTCCATTGATGTTACAGAGGCTGAGCACCGAATACCTACATAATAGCAGAATTTGGCCCATTATATTTAACTCTTCAGTTACTTGTTATATTGATAAAATACACACTAGCTATATGACAGGTTTCAGAGTAACAGCCGTGTTAGTCTGTATTCGCAAAAAGAAAAGGAGTACTTGTGGCACCTTAGAGACTAACCAATTTATTTGAGCATGAGCTTTCGTGAGCTACAGTGATGAAGTGAGCTGTAGCTCACGAAAGCTCATGCTCAAATAAATTGGTTAGTCTCTAAGGTGCCACAAGTACTCCTTTTCTTTTTACTAGCTATATGGAGAATTAACACTAGTATAGCACTTTACATTTTCAAAGCTATACCTGGACTACCTCACAGCTGCAAGATTTATAAAATGAGGAACAGACATGTTAAGTGGCTTTCTCCAAGGTCAGTGAGTCAGCAGAAGAGCAAAGAAGAATACCTAAGAGTTCCAACCCCTGCCCTACCCTCTAGAGAGACTGCTGCTCACACTCCAGTTCATGTGCCTTTGAAAGCCAAATCCCTGCACCCGCAGAGAGGCTTCTGATCAATTCTCAAAGAAATTCAGCTAATAAGCAAGAGACTTGCTGCACTTTGGAAATTCATACACAGCTTTCATCCAAATATATTGAATGCTTCAGCACTGAGTGCCTACACACAGACACACACCATTTTATCCCTGATGCAAACACACAATACTGAGCTTGTGCCCCAATTTCATGTCGTGTCTTTTTTTGTTTCAAGTAAACTTATACAGGAGATAAAATGTTCTGTACAAACTTTCATATGAAGTATCACCATATGACCTTAGACCTCACAAGCAAGACTACACTAAGGATACACACATTATCCTACTCTGTTTGTCGTGATCTCTAGTGAAGTTTTCAACCATTATATTGTGTGTGTGTGTTGGTGCATTTGTTGCCCCAGTCTGACCCACTCTAATACCAAACTAAGTTCTAAGTTCTTGTTAAGGAATCAGATTCTGTTCTAAGCTTTGTACAGTGCAATTCTTCTAGAAAGTGACAAGGACAACAACTCATATTTGACCCAGAGATTTAGATGGTTAAAAACCACCAAATATTTATGAAATCTGGGCTGATTAAATTTAAAATAATCCTGGAAATATTTCTAATATAGTTTTTACACAAAATCTCCCCTGCATTTACATTCCAGACATTAGAGAATTAAGACCGTGAAAGTGAAATTCACCAAGAACATGAAACTAACTTAATTTTTCATCACACAAGCACCATATAAAAAGTTGTATTTTTAAAATTTTCCATTTCAATCATTAATGCATTAACAACACAGGCTAAACACTTAAAAACAGCTAATGTTTAAATTCATATGCAGGATTGTTGTCTCTAATATCCTGGGACCAACACAGCTACAAGATGGGTGAAGTAATCTATTACCTAATACTTATCTATTTCAAATATCCTATATTGGACCAAAGAAGTTCTTCGGTCCAATAACCGATATTACCTCATTCACCTTGTATTTCTAAGGTTTAAATAGACAATATCCTTTTAATTATATATCATTTTCAACTCATTCTGTTATGAACAGGATTAAAGTTCCTACACAATATTAGACAGCTAAAAACTACAGGTTAACCCACTTCTCTGTACCATCTATTAAAAATGGACTGTTCGAGACTGTTTAATTCTAGTAAAATCTAGTCCATTAATGAATGTTTTAGTATGTTCCAAAGCTGATAAAACAGATTACTTCAAAATTTAGCACTACACTCTGTTCAGAAAACACAAATTAAGAATCCAATGTGTCAGTCAAAAAGGAGTAAATTGTTTGTTTATGGTGTTAACGCACAGCAGAAATATCTTGCAAAATAGGAGGTTTCATTTTTGGTGGCAAGTTACAAAATTACAATAATCAAAGGTTAACAAGAGCACTATAGTAAATTTGGAGATACTTAGTGCATGTAATTAGTACTATATTTAATTTATTTGTGGAGCAAGCATAAATATGACCGACTTACAAATTACATCTTTTACAAGATTTTGCATGCAAACCACTGAAACCTGCATGAAGTATCCATTCTTCTAAAAATAAACTATTCCACAGTGCACAAATAACCATGTAATCTATAATACAGAGTTACTATCATGTACTTAATCCATGAGGTGCAGAGAATCTGGTAATTACACTAGAGTTCCCATGCCATTCCAAGCATTGGTACCATCTGAGTTAGCCTTATTAAATAACATGGAACAATTTGGTTTACAAAGGGAGAAGTAACTAATTAGTCTGTAATTACATAGTAGTTACCATAGAATGATGACCTAATGAGGTGGTTGTTTAGGCCCAACAAAATGTCACTGCTAATTCTTTTCAGGATGTGCGCACTGAACATGCTACAAACAGCAAGTGATGAAAGGATGCTCAGCTTTAGAAGCAAGGAAAGGAAGTGGCCAAGCACTCGTGTAGACTACACAAGTGAAGGAGGGATAAATAAATAATATGGAGCTGAGGAGTAAGAGAAATCAAGGCTAAAAAAGGAATTCCAACACAGCTGTCAAGCAGTTTGCATTGTGTAGAGTGCTTCAGGATCTTCCGTAAAACTCTGAACAAGCTTTGTTGTATTGCCTGTGGAAGCAAGGCTTCTTCAAAACGTATGAAGGAAATCTCGCTCCTATGAAGAGGGGAGGCTTTCTGAAGGAACACATCTGCTCACTGTAGATGGCTTGGCCAAAAACTGCCTCTGATCATGGAAGTTCATCTACTCAAAGCAGGCAGGTTTCTTTAGACATGTCCATGGGTAAGTGGCAGCAATTTCTCTTCACTCAGGTGAAGGTTTTTTTTAACAGGTCTTTCACTAGGTTCACAATCTAGGAGTCCCTGTTTGGATGCTAGAAATTCAGGAGACACCTAGTTAGCAAATAAGTCCAAGCGTGCTTCCTCTCAACCACCATCTCCAACCATATTTACTTGCCAAAGTGTTTGTAACTTTTCCTTTTGGATGCATGCTAAGTTACCATCCTCCATTCCGTGGTTGCTCCTACACCAATTCCTACAGAACACTCCAAGGTTACCCTTGAAGGCCACTAAGAAAATTCAGGTAATGTCAGATGCTACCTGCTTAACTCGTAGTGTTTCTTGCATGGAGTACATCACACACATCCCACAGACTGCACAAACGTCCGATTCATTTCCAGGTAAAGCCTGCCTTGATTTAACACACGCTATATAGTTTGGGGTCATGATTAGGTCTGAGATTGCCCCTCCTCTCCTTAGGCTTAATCTCAACAGTGTAGATGCTCTTGCTGATCATCACTAGACGGGTCCACCTGGGAACTGGGTATTCTCAGTTGAGGGCCTTCAGATCTGAAATTCACTCCCAACAGAGCATGTTTGACCTTCAAGCTTCACCTTCTCACAATGCCCAACACTTTTGAAGCCAGGTGCTTAAAGTTAGGTGACTAAGTACAAGTGGCCTGGTTTGTAGGAATGATAAGAACCCACAAAGTCAGTGGGAGATAAAGGTATTCAGCACCTCTGAAAGCTATGCGGCTGTTACTCGGTGCCTGAACAGAAATTTAAAAACAAATTTAGGCACCTAGCTTTGCAAGTCTCAGCCACAGGCTTCTGTGTGACTGAGTCAGTTGGGAGAGATTCTTTGAGTTGGCATTGTGTCAAGTTCAGTTTTAATTCATGTGATTTTACAGTTTGTGTACCTGAGCCTTGAGGTCATCAGGCTTATTTTGTAAAATGCAAAGCATCTTGCGTTAAATAAGGTCAGACCACTCATACATCTGTTTCCCCATCATCCTCTCACCGTGGCTTGCTCCAAATCACTGATTTAGTTCTCTACAGGGCATCATCTTCCCAATCCTGGAGTTCTAAGCCAGTAGTTTCTCCTCCATGTGGTAGACAGTAGTGAATAAAGGGTGTTTACCCTTCTGATACTATTGTCCCCTAACCCATATCCCCACCCCCCCATCACAATCCAGTCTTCTCTTCACCTCATTTCCTGGTCTGCAGTAGTAGGTAGCAATTGACCCAAAACAGACAGTTTAATAGTAATCGCTACCTTTATACACCAATATTTCTGAAGATGCTTTTATTCTTGTCTGCATTCCTCATCAGTGTCCAGCTCTTTAAATCACTACTTTGAGGTGTCTCGGTGATTCTGCTTCAATCCATTCCTCTACCTCCCATCCAGGACTTCTGAAGATTCTCTATAGCAAGAAGGCAAAAGGTACTGGTAGTCACAGGACCATTCACTTAAACGCATTTTAGGATCCTTTCCTCTGGATGCTTCTATTTCCACTTAGTGAAAGGCCTTTTCATAGTCTACAAGAGTGGTAACAATAACTGGTTCTATGCAGCACTCTTTCCAGAACCTGATTATCTTCAAGTGATCCATGGCTGAGAAATCTCTCCTGAATCATGCTTGCTCTGCTAGGAGATTAAAGTCTAGAAGTCCTTGCATTTTCTTCACTTGTGCTTTTTAAAGGATCCTTATATAACTCAAACAGCCAGTGGCAGGAGTCTATAGCGTGAGAGCCTTCATGTTACCTTTCTAATTAGTTATCTGAGGAGTGAAACAGGCAGCTGACCAGAAAGGTAGGAAAGGATGGTATTTATGAAATTGCTTTGAGTTATTAATTTAGATTTATTGGGAATCTATCCAAATTTCAAACAAATTAAGATTTGCTGCTGTCACTTTTTCAAAGGCAGAATAAATCATGCACGTGTAAGCAATGACAAGACAAGATGTATGGCCTAACATGGCCACTGCACACCAAACCAGAAAGCTGGGCTGAGAGTGCAATCCCACAACAATCAATAAAGGTGGCTAGGGACTTCATAACTTTTGGGACAAGTGCCAGACAAGTCTATTAAATGTAGCCAGGCAGGACAAGGGTTAAAACAGGCACAAGGAAAATGGCAGTCAGGGGTGAAGACACACTGTTGTGTTGAATCTAGCCCTTGGTTGAAGTCTTCTATCATCTACAATAGGCGAGACATGCCAGAAGGTTATTTTAACCAGAAGCATGTTATGTGACAGAAATCACAGAACTGACTCTCCCCACAAACACAATATTTGATGTCATTTGAGACATTCATATGAGAGGGGGAAATAAGAGATGTAATTGAAATCAAGTCCTTGATTTTTAAACAGTCAATATTTTAATTTTTCTCCCTCCTGCACTCTCGGTGTGTGGGGGGTGGGGGGGTGGGTGTAAAATTCTAAGAACTTCTTGTTTGGTGGCGTTCCACAAGCAAAACCAGCTATCTGGCAACAGAATATCTGAGCACAAGTTTGTTAGTGTTGTACACATAAGAAAAGCAACAAACAAAGCAATTTAAAAGCAACATCCTAAAAACAAAACCTCATATCACCAATACATAGCAACGTGGGCACTATTAAGTTTTCATGGTACTTCATTCTAGGTGCTCAGTCCAAGGTTTGGCTCAGAGGACTGGAAGGGAACTTCTAGTCATCAAGTCCTGTCCTTTGCTATCACCAGCAACCCTGTCATAATCCCATTCATAAAAAAGTACTTCCAGGTCCTCTTGAAGCTACCACGTGTAAATTGGGGAGGCCGAGCTGATGAATCCAGGTAGGAGATGTAGCCTCATCCACCTAACAAGACAGGAACCTCTGAATCATTTACATTTTATTTTTTTAGATACAGTGCTTTAGCGTCAGCACATACACCTGGCATGACCAGGGTCATGGAGGTCTCAATTATAGCAGGCTCCCCACACCGAAAGAAGGACATCTTAAACTCAATCTAGCATTTCGTTAGACAATGTAAAAAAAACTGCAGGGCTGACACAAGATGATCAAGTTTGCCACAATGGGTGGAATGGGCCATTTCTACTGATCTTTGTTCTCTTATGATCCTTTGCTTTCCTGTGCAATATTTGAGTGAATAATTTGACCAAGCATTATAAGGACTGAATCATAGACTTTAAGGTCAGAAGGGACCATTATGATAGTCTAGTCTGACCTCCTGAACAATGCAGGCCACAGAATCTCACCCACCTACTCCTGTAACAAACCTCTAACCTATGTCTGAGCTACTGAAGTCCTCAAATCATGGTTTAAAGACTTTGAGATGCAGAGAATCCTCCAGTAAGTGACTCGTGCCCCATGCTGCAGAGGAAAGCGAAAAAACCCCAGGGCCTCTGCCAATCTGCTCTGGAGGAAAATTCCTTCCTGACCCCAAATATGGCGATCAGCTAAACCCTGAGCATGTGGGCAAGACTCACCAGCCAACCACCCAGGAAAGAATTCTCTGTAGTAACTCAGATCCCACCCCATCTAACATCCCATCGGGCATATCTACTGCTAGTAGTTGAAGATCAATTAATTGCCAAAATTAGGCTACCATATGCATGTGTCTTTCAGAGCAGGTTTTTCCATTCTCACAGTTGGCAGCAACTACCAACTACTCTCTGAAGCAGAAAGGTGAGAGCTCCGTTTCCCTATAAATCTGTACCTTGATGCTAGATATGAGTGAGGCAAGAGGCTTCTAAGATCTTGAGACAGACTATGCACTGCATATAGTCTGAGGGTTGTAGCTCTATTAGTAAAGGCATATTTGAGTAACACCTAGCAAGGAACAGTGCATTTTAGGTTTCAAGAAGTCACAGTGATTCCATGACTCCGAGAATTACTCTAACAAGGCTAAAAGAAAAGGAGGACTTGTGGCACCTTAGAGACTAACAAATTTATTTGAGCATAAGCTTTCATGAGCTACAGCTCACTTCATCGGATGCATTCAGTGGAAAATACAGTGGGGAGATTTATATACACAGAGAACATGAAACAATGCGTGTTACCATACACACTAACGAGAGTGATCAGGTAAGGTGAGCTATTACCAGCAGGAGAGCAGGGAGGGAAAAAACTTTTTGTAGTGATAATCAAGGTGGGCCATTTCTAGCAGTTGACAAGAACGTTGGGGGAAGGGGGACGACACACTCATTGGAGTCTGTTTTTGAAGTTTTTCTGTTGAAGAACTGTCACTTTTAGGTCTGTAAGCAAGTGACCAAAGAGATTGAAGGGTTCTCTGACTGGTTTTTGAATGTTATAATTCTTGACGTCTGATGTGTGTCCATTTATTCTTTTACGTAGAGACTGTCCCGTTTGGCCAATGTACATGGCAGAGGAGCATTGCTGGCACATGATGGCATATATCACATTGGTAGATGTGCAGATGAACGAGCCTCTGATAGTGTGGCTGATGTGATTAGGCCCTATGATGGTGAATAGATATGTGGGCACAATTGGCAATGGGCTTTGTTGCAAGGATAGGTTCCTGGGTTAGTGGTTCTGTTGTGTGGTGTGTGGTTGCTGCTGAGTATTTGCTTCAGGTTGGGGGGCTGTCTGTAGGCAAGGACTGGCCTGTCTCCCAAGATCTGTGAGAGTGATGGGTTGTCCTTCAGGATAGGTTGTAGATCCTTGATGATGCGTTGGAGAGGTTTTAGTTGGGGGCTGAAGGTAACGGCTAGTGGCGTTCTGTTATTTTCTTTGTTAGGCCTGTCCTGTAGTAGGTGACTTCTGGGAACTCTTCTGGCTCTGTCAATCTGTTTCTTCACTTCAGCAGGTGGGTACTGTAGTTGTAAGAATGCTTGATAGAGATCTTGTAGGTATTTGTCTCTGTCTGAGGGGTTGGAGCAAATGCGGTTGTATCGTAGAGCTTGGCTGTAGACAATGCATTGTGTGGTGTGGTCTGGACGAAAGCTGGAGGCAAGTAGGTAGGCATAGTGGTCAGTAGGTTTCCGGTATAGGGTGGTGTTTATGTGACCATTGCTTATTAGCACCGTAGTGTCCAGGAAGTGGATCTCTTGTGTAGACTGGTCCAGGCTGAGGTTGATGGTGGGATGGAAATTGTTGAAATCATGGTGGAATTCTTCAAGGGCTTCTTTTCCATGGGTCCAGATGATGAAGATGTCACCAATGTAGCACAAGTAGAGTAGGGGATTAGGGGTCGAGAGCTGAGGAAGCGTTGTTCTAAATCAGCCATAAACATGTTAGCATACTGTGGGGCCATGCGGGTATGTTGGATCATATTAAAGAAGTTCTGTATTAAAATCACAAATGAGTTTGATTCCCCAGAGTTTAAATTCCAGGGTATTACTAATTAAGAGGTCTCTTGGTTTTTGGTACTGTTTCTCTCCCTCTATGTATGAAACTTGCAAGCTGCTAATTGTGTTAGTACATTCTAAGACAGAGTCTGTTCTCAAAGCAATTCACAGAGAGAGAGACTCAAAGCAATACTCTAACAACAGAAACAACACCCAGAGACTCCCCACCCTTCTGTTGTATTAACAATTGTGATTAAAATAGAGATAGAAGATGTATGTGGATGGATGCTTGGTGTGGATAATAACTGAATGATCAGGGAGGTGCCAGCCTAAGAATCCAGTGTCCATCGGCTGAAGAAGGCGTCAAGTGGAAATAACCAGAGGACCCCCCGGAGGGCAGACTGGAATCCACCCAACAGCCTCAAGAATGGGAGAACCAAAGAACAAGATAACATCTTGGAGCCGTCAGGAATGTGCTATCTGCTGATTGATTCAGCAACAGCATGATGAAGCAATTCCCATAGACTGGCATAGGAAGAAATTCTTATAAAAATAGACTCTAAAAAGTGAGAACTTTGGGGGGTCTGATTGTGCAAACCAACTTCCAGGAGCATCAGATGAGCATCTGACAAGGCCCTGCTCCCTCCTCATGTCCAGGCCACCTGGCCAGTGGCTTGGCATGAGCAACTCTAAGGCTGGTAACTATGATAACAACCTTGCAGAACCTGTGTGTGTGTGTGTTTGTATGAATGAATGTGTGAATAAATATGAGATTGAATGGAATGTTATAACTAGAACTAACTGCTTACTATGATTCTTTCTGTATTCACAATAAATGTGGTATTTTGCCTTTTTCCCTTTAATAAGATCCTGCTGGTTTTTATTTTATTGGTACAACAGGTACCCATGGCAGTGCTGCTGATTTGAAGGTATACATTGTCCCCAAATGTGAAATAGTTATGGGTGAGGACAAAGTCACAAAGTTCAGCCACCAGGTTTGCCATGACATTATCGGGGCTACTGTTCCTGACGGCTTGTAGTTCATCTTTGTGTAGAGGGCTTCTACATCCATAGTGGCTAGGATGGTCTTTTCAGGAAGATCACCAATGGACTGTAGTTTCTTCAGGAAGTCAGTGGTGTCTCGAAGATAGCTGGGAGTGCTGGTAACGTAGGGCCTGAGGAGGGAGTCTACACAGCGAGACAATCCTGCTGTCAGGGTGCCAATGCCTGAGATGATGGGACGTCCAGGATTTCCAGGTTTATGGATCTTGGGTAGCAGACAGAATACCCCAAGGTCGGGGTTCCAGGGGTGTGTCTGTGCAGATTTGTTCTTGTGCTTTTTCAGGGAGTTTCTTGAGCAAATGCTGTCGTTTCTTTTGGTAACCCTCAGTGGGATCAGAGGGTAATGGCTTGTAGAAAGTGGTGTTGGAGAGCTGCCTAGCAGCCTCTTGTTCATATTCCGACCTATTCATGACGATGACAGCAGCCCATGCACATCAACAGAAGCACTCTATGTAGAAGTCCAATCTGTTGTTTTGACCTTCAGAAGGAGTCCACCCAGAATCCTTCTTTTCGTAGTCTTGGTAGGAAGGTCTCTGTGGGTTAGTATGTTGTTCAGAGGTGTGTTGGAAATATTCCTTGAGTCGGAGACATCGAAAATAGGATTCTAGGTCACCACAGAACTGTATCATGTTCGTGGGGGTGGGGGGGCAGAAGGAGAGGCCTCGAGATAGGAGAGATTCTTCCGCTGGGCTAAGAGTATAGTTGGATAGATTAACAATATTGCTGGGTGGGTTAAGGGAACCACTGTTGTGGCCCCTTGTGACATGTAGTAGTTTAGATAGCTTAGTGTCCTTTTTCTTTTGTAGAGAAGCAAAGTATGTGTTGTAAATGGCTTGTCTAGTTTTTGTAAAGTCCAGCCACGAGGAATTTTTATGAGAGTATCCAGTTTTGAGAGCTCATTCTTAATCCTTCCCTGTTTGCTGTAGAGGATGTTGATCAGGTGGTTCCGCAGTTTCTTTCAGAGTGTGTGGCACAAACTGTCAGCATAGTCTGTGTGGTACGTAGATTGTAATGGATTTTTTACCTTCAGTCCTTTTGGTATGATTTCCATCTGTTTGCATTTGGAAAGGAAGATGTCTGCCTGTATCTGTAGGAGTTTTTCCATGAAATTGACAGATTTCCACTCCAACAAGGCTGATGCAGTTTCGTAGACTCCTGCAGGCTACTTAGTAAGACCATGACACTTGAAGCCATTGGAAAGCCTTTTTTTATTAAAGCAACATGGATGAGAACAGGGTACATTTCATGAGGGCTCATCTGCTCCCGTGGCTTATTCCTCACCTGAGGTTTCCCTAGGTTACGAATCTTTCACTTCAGCAGTGCAATGCTCTTATCTTCCAGACCAGAGATCCTGAAGCACATTCTCTTCTCTTATTTTAAGTGGGGTTTTGTGGCAGTGTTTATTTACATTAACAGTCCTCAGTTGCAGTCAGAAAATGGTACAGTTTACAATCAGTGCTAAGACATTTGGAGAGGCTTTCAACAGAGGTGGGTCACAGTTTTGCTAGGAAAGGTGAGAGAAACTTTCTAAACAGGAAGCCCAAGCTCACATTCAACACAACTTCAGAAACATGCTCTGACCTAATCACAGCACAAGGAAACTGATTATGCAATAACTGGGTGTTACCCCCAAAACAGAATGGAACAGAAGAATGGGGATAAACAGGAACAGGCAGTAAAAAGCAGCTCAGTGTAGGTCAAAGACTTGGGAATGGGAAAAACGAAGGAGGAAATCACAACTGGAATACAACCACCTCACGCAGACTTCAGGTCAATTTGTGTCTGGCATTAGCCACCCTGAAGTTATGAAGTTTCCCAGTAAATAAAATGCAATTAAGGATTTACTGACATATATGCCCTTGGACTTGTTCATCTCCTCAGCAATTACACTGTAATGCTAATGGAAGCTCCCCACCCCACCAGTTCTTAATATCCAAGACAATTTAGATCTCAAATTAAAAAAATAATGGACTCTGGTTACTAGTCTGTGTTAATGTACCTTACCTGCACAGGAATATTTTTTATGACTGTTACCCAATTGAAAAGTTAGGTTACAGCTATGCTATTTGATAGATTCCAAGGCCAGAAGGGATAAGAACATAAGAACAGCCATAATGGGTCAGACCAAAGGTCTATCCAGCCCAGTATCCTGTCTACCAACAGTGGCCAATGCCAGGTGCCCTAGAGAGAGTGAACCTAACAGGTAATGGTCTAGTGATCTCTCTCCTGCCATCCATCTCCACCCTCTGACAAACAGAGGCTCGGGACACCATTCCTTACCCATCCTGGCTAATAGCCATTAATGGACTTAACCTCCATGAATTTATCCAGTTCTCTTTTAAACCCTGTTATAGTCCTAGACTTCACAACCTCCTCAGGCAAAGAGTTCCACAGGTTGACTGGGTGCTGAGTGAAGAACTTTCCTTTTATTTGTTTTAAACCTACTACCCATTCATTTCATTTGGTGGCCCCTAGTTCTTATATTACGGGAACAATAACTTTTCCTTGTTCACTTTCTCCACACCACTCATGAGTTTATAGACCTCTATCCTATTCCCCCTTAGTCTCCTCTTTTCCAAACTGAAAAGTCCTAGCCTCTTTAATCTCTCCTCATATGGGACCCGTTCCAAATCCCTAATCATTTTAGTTGCCCTTTTCTAATGCCAGTGTATCTTTTATGAGATGAAGGGACCACAACTGTACACAGTATTCAAGATGTGGGTGTACCATGGATTTATAGAAGGGCAATAAGATATTCTCTGTCTTATTCTCTATCCCTTTTTTAATGATTCCTAACATCCTGTTTACTTTTTTCACTGCCACTGCACACTGCGTGGACGTCTTCAGAGAACTATCCACGATGTCTCCAAGATCTTTCTCCTGATTAGTTGTAGCTAAATTAGCCCCCATCATACTGTATATATAATTGGGGTTATTTATTTCCAATGTGCATTACTTTACATTTATCCACATTAAATTTCATTTGCCATTTTGTTGCCCAATCACTTAGTTTTGTGAGATCTTTTTGAAGTTCTTCACAGTCTGCTTTGGTCTTAACTATCTTGAGTAGTTTAGTATCATCATAAAAAGAGAAACACAAGAAGTTAGAGCGAAACTAGGCAAAGCAAGGAGTCACAGCATTGCATGCCAAGACATTGTATGAGGGAAGCCCATCCACCAACCCCCATCAGAAGGTGGGGGCTCCAACACCCCCACAGGAAGGTCAGGAACCACCATCTGATGCTCAGCACTTTGCAGGACCAGTCCCTCAGTGATCTCTAGTGAGGGCCTGGACCTCCCATTGTTGCTTTAACCCATTTTTCCACTTGAACAGAGTCCAAACCTCACTGAAACATTCAGCCTTAACAAAACCACCGAAGTACTTTAAGATTTAGTAGAAGGATAGAAAATCAGAAACTGACATTTTGTTAAAGCAGTCCTAAAAGAGTATTCCAGAATCTCCTATTTCAAGGTACTGTAATGGATACACACCTTCTCATGTGCTCTTGCTATAGGTCTTAGAGGGCTAGTAAATATACAATGTTACATTAAACTAAGCAGAATTCTAGAAAAGATGCCCCTGAATTCAAAGCAGAGATACTCCATCAACTGTATCTGTGCATATTTCAGTGCCACATTCCTACATACTGCGGCTAGTTTGTTGAAAATTGTTGTGAAGATTGACAAATAAGCTATTGAAATACCTATTCAGAATCACATTGCACTAGTAGGTATTTAAAACTGTCAAGTCTCCAAGATTAAATTAGAATCAGGGACTTTAACAAGCAAGTAAGTTAAGGAATGATTCATTGGGTGGCGGGGGAGCGGGAAGAGGAGAATGCATTAGATTTGGACTTATTCAACAACAAGGGACTATTACTAAGCAACCATTTTGAAACTTCCTGAAAGTCTGCATCTGTCTGATTTCCTTTCACTCAAGATTTCCTTTTACAAACAAAATCTGAAGATTACTATCTCTGGCTTGTTACAAATGTATTCAAGAAACTCACATGCATAGCCACAGCTCACATTAAATCAGAACAGTAAATTTGTTTAGCAAACAGACAATCTTCACCTGCACATATAACAAGCTACCCCCAATACATTAGAGTCCCCGGGTGCCTCAGTGAATATTACCAGACACGGTTTAAAAAGAGAAGATACTCTCAACTTTTAAGTTAAATCAGCTATTCTGATCTAAACACAAGCCTATAGCGGCTACAACCCCACCACCCAAAAGCCATACAGAGGACTTTTATTTAGCCATATAACAAAAACAAAGGGAATTTGGTTCAAACATATTGCATTGTTACTCCTTACAGAATGTACTTAAGATTTCCCAATGGCTTAAACACTAAATTACTTATAGTATTAAGGTTAAGAGGTGTAACTTTTTCACAAATCCTTTTAATCCATTAGGAAACAGAACAGAAAACTGCCAGAATTTACAATGGAAAGTATAATATTCCAAAAAGAAAAGGAGTACTTGTGGAGATTTCACATACATTCAAACAAACAGTTTCTTAAATTCTATGGATCTGCTTTGCCTCTGGATACATGTACACAACTTTCATTGACTTTAAATGGGAAAGCAAGGACAAGATATCCAAACAACACATTGAGGGGGCCATTTAGGGATCTGGGGCAAAAATTGGGGATTGGTCCTGCTTCAAGCAGGGGGTTGGACTAGATGACCTCCTGAGGTCCCTTCCAACCCTAACCTTCTATGAATATATAAGATATATCAATTTTAAATGGCAAAGTGAAAGAAAATCTGAACCCTCCAAAACGTTACGATCACCGTAACACACGTGTCTTACCATACTCCCACATGCCCCTCCCTCAAACTCACTGGCAAGTAGTTTCAGTCTCTGAAAGGGAGAGTTAATCTAAGTGAATTTTATTCTAGTCAAACAGTAAATCTGCTGAAGAAAAAAAATGACGACCCACTGCAATGAAACAAGTTTTATAATTTATTAAAGTGAATTATCTTTTTTCTCAAACAGTATTAGGCAGTCAGGGAAGGAAAAAGAAGAAAACTGTTAAACCAAGAGCTAGTCAGCAGTAAAAATCTTGTCTCCTGAAGAATTTGAAGTTATCCATCTCACTTAATGTCCCCCATACTCCTTGAATGTATTAAATATCACCATTCAATACCACCAGCCTACTGCATTGTACAATCTCACGATGACTCCTCACACAGCAAATGCCCACTCAAAGATGTTAATGAGAAAAACTTTCATTAAACAGTTTTGTTTTTTTTGGGGGGGGGGGGGCTTAGATTTTAGGCAAGAACTGTTTTTAACCATAGCAAGAACATGCCCCCTTGCCTAGCAGCAGTGCCAAGATAACGTGAATAGAGAACTCAACTCCAGTAGTTTCCTTGTGGGAAAAGACTGATAAAAGGCATTCTGGGGTGGACAAAGGAGAGAAGGGAATCGCAAAAGCAGCACAAATCAAGCAGATTATTTTACCAACACAAATTCAAGGAGTGCTTAGGTTTTTACTCCTTTTCTTTGGGGTCAGGGTGGATAAAAATCAATGATTTAAAAGAAAAAAAATTAAATCAAATTTTTTTATTTAAATCGGATTTTTTTGATAAAAGGCTTTGAGAAAAAAATCTGTCTAAAGATAAAGATACATTATAGCTGAAAGATCTCATCATGGAATAGGGATTATCAATTCTAATTCTATAGTATGAAACAATATATTAATGTAATGTTTAAGACAAGTTTTGTAAATGAGTTCCAATAGTTCATGGATTAGGGACCCGATCTCATGGGGTTCCAGGGGCTTATGTATAGATTTAGGTTAATCCTTCTCTCTACCCAATGGGACTCAGTGCTCAGTCTAGAAGATACCATCAGAGATGCTTCGTTTTGCAGTTCTCAAACTGTGGATTTGTGTCTCCAGAGGTAACATACTTGTTAACAGCAAAAATGTTTTTAAATAAATAATATAGAGGTGAGAAATAAGACCTCAACCCTATTGTCCCTCTGCAAATGTGTACACAGAGTCAATCCCTTACCTCTCTCTAAAAGTGTAAAGTTTCAAAAAGTTCAATGAATAGAAGACTGTTGGGGGCGGCATCGATCTGGACAAGGAGAAGAAGTCTGGAGATAAATGTGAGAAGAGAGAGACAGGCAGTAGAAACAAAAGTGAAACTGCTTGAGCAGCATGTTCCAGAAGTATTGAGGTCTGTGTAGCCTCCATTGATTTGAGATCTACCGTACCATTCTCTCACTAGAAGGGAAAACCTATAATGGCAGCAGGCCGTAAAAGAGACCCAGTTTGGGAATAAAGAAAAGGAGTACTCGTGGCACCTTAGAGACTAACAAATAAATTTGTTAGTCTCTAAGGTGCCACGAGTACTCCTTTTCTTTTTGCAAATACAGACTAACACGGTTGCTACTCTGAAACCTGTCATTTGTTTGGGAATAAGAACCATTCAAGAAACATATGTTTGCTGATGTTTTAAAGAAAGTCACACCAGTGAACTGGTGGAAGTCACTTAAACACTTGGATTCAGAGTCTGTTAAAGTGATAATCTCACTTTTAACAGCAGTAGCTTCTTCTGCCGGTGTAGAAAGAATATTTTCTTCCTTTGGACTAATCCATTCCAAATTGAGAAATTGTTTGGGACCTGGAAAAGCAGGAAAGCTTGTTTTTCTTTTCCAGATTATGAACAAACAGGAAAATGAAGGTGAAGAGGACTGAGTTAGAGTGCAGAAGTCAATATTTTAAGTTTCTCATGCTGACCTAGCTGACAGTTGATTTAATTTTTGTTTTCCTAAAAAAAAATTTCGTTTTCTAAAAAACAATTTTAACAAAAAAACCCTAATTTTTAAAAAGTGAATGTTTAAATTAAATTCATGCTTGTTTTGTTAAAATTTTATATGTTTGCTGTTGAAGAAAAAAACCAGAATACATAACGTTGTTTGTTAAATAAAACAATTTAACTGTCTGTCTGGTGATGTTCTCCTCCTAATACAGCATGGCAAGAAAATCCTCCAAATATTAATGATTAACCTGTTGAATTGGAAATAGTTCATCTCCCAATGACTTCATAAATATCTCTTCAATTACCTTTGGTAAATGAATTAACCATTCATTTTCTGATATAGCTGTAAAACTAATCTGAAGAGTTTTCAAAATAAAAGTCACTTTAAAAATGTATAGTGTGTACCTTGTAAAAATGAAACCTACCTCTCTCTCTGGAGTTGTGAAGAATATGTATTAAGGTTATAACAACCAATGAGAATGCCCTTTTATGTAGAAATCCACGATTAAACTGAGTCTTCCTGAGCAGGAGTGGGTGGGTGAGATTATGTGGCCTGTGTTGTGCAGGAGGTCAGACTAAATGATCATAATGGTCCCTTCTGACCTTAGTATCTATGAAAAATCAAATCCATCCTGTTTGGAGTCTTAGTCTAATCATCCATTTCTTAGGATTCGTCTGTTGGGGAAAAGGGCAGATGCTCCTATCGGCTCCCACCCTAAAATAAAGAATTACAAGGAATTTCAAAGCTTCCGTGTCACCCCAGACTTGGGCCAACTGGGATTCAGACACATTTGGGTCTGTCTCCACAGGCTAGCATATCCATTTGAGAACAGACTTTACAGCTCAAACATTCTGCCACCTGCCAGTCCAAAGGAGTTGAGAGACTAAAGCTGAAATTAGAAGGTTTGCCTGTTGATTAATTCTGTTCTCTCTCTTTGGAAGGTCACATATACCCTTCCCCCCTTCATGCTCTTCAGCACTCCAAAAGGCTAATAGTTGGATGGAGGGAGCCATCACCCGAGACAGGCAGCATGGAGAGAGGGCTTTTCTATTCCCTTCCTATTGTCAACTTGCAGTCTCTCCTCTTTGGAAATAAAGATAGTGCAATAAATTTCAGTGACTTTTACATTTTTGTTGCTATGGGCTCACTTATGACACTGCAACAGTGAGATCGTCTCATGAAATGCGAGGCCTCAGATCCCTGCATCCACATGGAGACCCAGTGAGTTCAACTGGACTCCACATGAGCGCAGGCCTACATGGATCAGAATGTGGTAGCAGGGCCTAAAATGTGTCGGCTCTTTGGATTAAAGGAGAGGACATCATCCATTTTAAAGTTTAAAATGGTTTCAGATATTACACCTACCCCAAAGTCTTCAGGCCAACTGTGAGCTTCTCACAGTTAATATAAACAAGCGTCCCTCTCCTCTATTGTGGCTGGCTGTGCTTAAGACCCAGACAAGCAGCAGGAAACTGACCAACTGACTACAACAGGGGAAACACTGAAGCCAACCATATACAAACTGAAAAAAAAGAATTCCAGGCCTCTCCAATCTCTTTTAGATACAGTAATTTTGGCTCCTCCTTTTAACAGGTGTAGAGAGACTTTTCAGACAGATGTAGAATTTTTAGACTGGCTCTGTCTCTTAAAAACCTCAGTCAGTTATTTCATAATATTATTGGCTTTTACTTCTGGCTTTGATACACCTCAATATCTGAATAAAAACAGCACAGATTAACTTTGACAAAATGCACTATTTCATGCTTTATCTACACATACTGAAAAATGTAGGGGCTTTTGTCTAATTATTAAATATTTAATATGACATGACAACAATCAGAACCCAGAGATGAGAAGGCGAATGAGGAATAATGGGTAGTTCTCATTTTCCTGAATGGCAGACAAGACTCTGGTTGGGCATGTTCTTCCAGAACGAATGAGGCCTTTCCATTCTCTAGATAAGGCCTAAGGAGACAGAGGTCATGATATGATGGCCACAGGCATATCTCACTCACCTACAACATATAGGGTGCTGTGGATGAGACCTGATCTAGCACCCAGACGGAGCCATCTCCAAGGTCTAGGTCTCTGCAGCATGGCTCTGCCGAAGCACCCTCTACTTAAAGGCATTCACTCCTGAAAGGGTGGGCTTTGCCATTCTGTGCTGATCTGTATTTTGCTCTATATTTTGGAATTACATCATTCCTGAGGTTTGTTATAGAATCTCAACATGGCCATTTGAGAGTTAACTGTGTTCACAAAATTCATTTAGTAATACAAATTCTAGCCTATATTAGTTACCGCAAGTCTGGTCCCTTGGTACCATAATGATGGGGCCCTTTAACTGCACAGAGTTCAGAAGTCTAAACCCAGAAGAAATAAGTTTGGGGACAGAGAATGGAACTGCCTCTCTCCTCAGGAGCAGAAAGGGGAGTGCATACCACACAAAACAGAGTACTGGTTGATCACCATTTAATACATTTTAAAAATTCCCCCAGTACCCTTCATATTACTTCTACACACAGTCTCCTTTCTATCACCATTGGACTACCCATTACATTCTTACAGGATGCATGCATTACAGAGATAGTTGCTTGAAACCCTGAACATTTGTTTCTAAAGATGTTCAGAACAGGACATGTCCACAATGGCTCTCAGCTGTTTTAACATAGCTACTGGCCCAGTTATTGACACGTAGCTCTGACAATAAGCATGCTGCTCAGAGAAATCACACACCACCACCACACGCCACCTATGTACAGTACGTTTACATATTGAACAGAATGACGTTTGCCTTTTTTTAAAAAAGGCATGAAAACTTTACATAGGAAAGGAACTGCCAGGACCATACCAACTGCTGTGATGAAAACCAAGCAAAGCAAGGAAACGTATAGTTAAGGATGAAATCTACCACATCTCCTCCAATACCTCTGCACGCAATGGGGCATCTTCCACTCCTTCCTTAGCGCTCCCTGCGGGCTGAGCACGGGTGGAGATACGGCTCATTTCGTCCCTAACTGAGAATTCCTTTGGTTTCATTTTCTGTTGCAGCCCTGGTGTTCTTTTAATGTATTTTTCCCCCCTTGTGACTCTTTCAGTCATCCTGCAAGATACTTCAACTTTGAGGAATGAGACAGGTCCCATGGACACTGTAAATGAGGACTACTGTATTGTTAGTATTGGACCGGAATTGCTTTCTCAAGTCATTTAATAAGGTTTATCCCCAAAACTGGGCCAGCTCCCACAAATGAGGTAAGTAGAGAGGATCCAACATTTTACACAAACTACTAAACCATTTAGCCACCACCTAACTGAAACATACCAGCCAACACTGTGAATTTTAATGAAAAATGAAAAATAAAGCAAAATGGATGGGGCTACCCAGACATTCTAGACCCGACCTTATGATTGATAGTCAATGGTCATATTGACTCTCAAGTTGCTAAAGGCCCCTAAGGTTCTTTAGATTCCTCTGCAGTTCTAAACAATGCTTCATTCTAATTTTAGACAGAAGCTTTGTAAACAATTCTTTTAGCACCCTTACATTTAAATGGGCTTGAATTTCCAAATGCTGATTTTTACTCTTATTCAGGAAGATTTCAGCCATATTCTGGATACTGCTTTGTGAGTAGCCAGTTTAATGCTCCCTTGTTTTAAGCTGACTAGATTTTAAGGTTTGCACTTTTGTAGCCCTGTTGGTCCCACGAGATGAGCGAGACAAGGGGAGTGAGGTAGCAGTTTTTAATTGGACCAACTTCTGCTGGCGGAGGAGACAAGCTTTCATACGTCACAGTTCAAACCCTAAGGTCTGGAAGCAGCTGCCTTATATGAAACAGTCCCCGGAAGGCTGGAAACAGTAGAAATGAGAGCCCTTCTGAAGACAGCAGGTATAAAGGAGAAATAAGTGGAAATGAAAGTAGGTTGTGAAGTCAGGGTACAGGATTGGCTGCCATCAGAAGAGATTATGACGGTGGTGACGCTGTAGAAGACAAACAGATGACAGGATGCCCAAGAAAATAATGCAAACTCAACCAAGGTCAGTCAGACCTAGAAGACAACCACCAACTAGATGTCAGGAAACTGGACACGAGGGCATGACCTGGCTGGGCTTAGCGGAGGACAAACCATGGAGAGGACAGAATGGCACTGGTGTACTGATCCCCATGTCTACACAGATGCTTTCGGATGAGAAGCTGTAGATGGCACAGGACAAAGAGTGCCTTCAAAGGAGTTATTTACTACATGAGGAAGACACCAAGACTGCAGCTAAGGTTCTTACTGAACCTTCCAGCATCACAACTGTAAGCGGCCCTCCCTCCTCCTCTCAATAACCTCATAGGCATCCATATCACACTGAAGATCCTGCCCTTACAACACACACAACTTTACTATTTACTTATGTAAACAGTCTCATTGAAGTTAATAGACCTGCTTATGTGAGTAAAGTGGTACACAGGACTGCGGCCTAGACATACACAACATGACAATGTCAATACAACCTGTATCCCCTGCCTCATTAACAGAGGAAAGTACTGTATTTGTTAAAGCCAAATCCACGGTACTTATAATACAGCAGTGTTTGAAGCCCAGACTTCCAAGGAGTGTTAAAAACACACTTCCCAGCTCATGCATTCACCACACAAGTAACACCTTTGGGTATGTTCTATTAAGTTTGGAATGCTGGGGGGGGAATTAGCATTGCCCTGGGTTATTTTTAAATAACTAGAAAGCACCAGAACTACCATGAGGTACACAGCTCTGTTTTAGGTTAGCTAAACATTATATTCATTAATCTCCACAGCATAAGAAAAACATACATTCCAATTCCACATCCCTAAAGATTTTCTATCTTCTGTGCAAGAGATGGAATGGAGGCTGAAAGATTTGCTGTCTCACTGGGCCACCAGCATCTCTCCGGAAATGAAGTTTTTGTTGCTCCTGGCCCAGATTCACTGAGAGTTGAAACCTTAACTCTCCTGCTTCCACTGTGTCAAAAGAAAGAAGGTGGGGCAGGAGTTCAATTACACCAGACACTCAGGGAGAGAAAGAAGAGAGAAGCCCAGGCCAGCAGCAGTAAAAACAACTTTCCTGCAGAGACATCACTGCTCCGGAAATAGTGTTGTCACTGTAAAAATATGGCAGTCCACCCCAATAGCACTGGAACACACTGCACAAGTTTAGATGAATTGAGAACACTCCTACTGCATGCCGTCGGATTCTTACATTATACTGATTTAGGAACTGAAATATTTCAGACTCTACACACTGTACAAGGGCTTTAAGATGTCATTTTCAAAATAATGATGTTCCTTAAGGTTTACAAAAAAAATTTTTTTCCCCCCCACTACTCAGATAAGCATGGCAACTCCACCTCTTCAAGCAGGCACATATTATGCCAAGACTGGCTGCTCTTTCACAATATTTAGGCCTTTTTCCCCTCCTGGAAAACACGTGATTGTTGCCGACACCAGCACAGCTCCATGCATTTTCACTCCTGTTCCTTGCAGAACTCCTTTCAACAGGTTCAGGCAACACAGTGGTTAAAATGGTTCCAGTTGACCATTGCCATCTCCTAACTGCTTTGGCACTAGCCATAGTGAGACAATCTCAGAACAGAGTCAGTATAGAAACAGCCATAGAGAGCTACCCCATTATTCCAGTGTTACAGAAATTGACTCTCTGACTGCCTCATCTAACACTTGTTAAACAATAAAAGGTTTGGTGGGTGGTGGCGAGGAACAAATTCATCAAGTTTTTTTTTAAATTGCCAAATTATCCCCAACTATTATGCTGATGTTTAAAACTGATTAGGAGTAACAACTTACAGTTACATGGATAATAGCGAATGCAAGAAATATGGGAAAGAATACAACAACATTTTATTTTCTGAGAGCCATTGTTTGGTATATCACACTGAGCAGATGTAAACTAAGAACATTCGTAGAATGGCAATCATCATCCTACATGTTTAAAAAGGCCACACCATGCAGATACAGTATGCAATATATATGCAAGAGAAAT
The DNA here is from genome assembly GCF_965140235.1 of Caretta caretta. Classification (NCBI taxonomy): domain Eukaryota; kingdom Metazoa; phylum Chordata; order Testudines; family Cheloniidae; genus Caretta; species Caretta caretta. The sequence goes on along the minus strand of NC_134229.1, from coordinate 1,608,463 downwards.
TATTCAAAATGAAATGCCAGCACTCTTACATTGGGCATCTCTGCACTAGCCTGAGGTAAAGGACCAAACATACAAGAGTAGGATTCAGAGTAACAGCCGTGTTAGTCTGTCTTTGCAAAAAGAAAAGGAGTACTTGTGGCACCTTAGAGGCTATGCTCAATATGCTCAAATAAATTGGTTAGTCTCTAAGGTGCCACAAGTACTCCTTTTCTTTTTGCAAGAGTAGGATTGTTTCTTTTATTGTTTTGGATGTAACCAGGAATCTGTCCCTTTTACAGGGAGATTGCTGGAAGTGTTCCGAGAGTTATATTAAAAGGAGACAATAGAACACACGCTCTCCACGTGCACATACAGAAGTACCAGCAAAGTTTCGACACAAGAAAACGTACTGCAGTTATGTGCAAAAGTTTCTTATGCATCTTAGAGTGGGTTTATCCAATGCTATAAAACTGCAACTGCATGTGGCATTGTCTGATAGGTTGAATTTTTGTGAGCAAGAGGTGGATAGCTTTACACTAGGATTAGATTTATAGCCAGGGGTTGGTTTTTTTCCCCCTTCAACAGAAACATTTTGCTGTTGTGCCTCAATATGAACATGATGCAGAGCTTCAAGTTCAATACTTATTAGATAAGAGCAGCTTTCAATGGCACCTTGCAATTCCTAAAGTAGAACAGTACTTTTTGAACCAATGGTCTTTTTTATTAATATATGAAAGAGTCCATCCTCTGCCAGGCTATTCGAAGCATGAACTTTTAAAACAAAAAAGACATTTTGACAGTGGTTACAATTTAAACATTTCTCTTCTTCCAGTGGCAGTGAGCCTCATGGCTTAGGCTGGCCCAAAGTTCATTTTCCTTCAGTCAGGATGCAACACAACAGGGTTCTTTTCCCACCAGCTGAGGAGCAGAGGGGCTACTTGCTAGACAAAGGTTTGCATTTCTCCTAAACTGGGCTTCTAAAAAGAAACATGTTCAAAGTCTTATCCTAGCTGTAAACACTACCTCACCCAGTTAGTAAATGAGGAAAAACAAAAGGAACCGTAAATAATGCGAGGGGTAAGGTTTATTCTAAAAAACGTTAGTTTTTTAAACTGCAAAGCAGATTAAAGAAATCAAGAGACTGCATCCAGAAAATACACTTCCTTAACCCTGTGCATTTTCTAAATAGCTCTTCTCAAGCACCATGTCTCCTCTCCAGAAGAGGACATTGGCATAGATATAAAAAGGCAGACAAGACACTTCTAACAGCACCTAAATTTAATTTGTTCTTTTAATCATGTATCCTCCTGCTGCTCCTAACAGTGTTTAAGTGGAGACATGAAGAGCCACAGCTCTTTTGTTTGAGGAGCCTAACAAAAAAACAATAGTTGTTCCAAGTGAAATATCAGAATTCACAGATACCATTTAGACAGCTAAACAGGAAGTCAGACCATGCTAGGTAAAGGCAAACCACAGTACCACAAAGATGGATGCTCCCTGTCAGCTGCATGTCACATTCAGTTTCACACAACCATGTGATCAGGAAAGCAGAGAGACAGAGGTTCCACCTGGTTTTGCAGGCCTTAGCTAGTCAGAAACCAGATCATCAGTCCAAAGAGACCTTCTGAGCACCTAGGGCCTCCATTTTCTGATACCTCTCAGCCAGCCAGGAGACCAAGGATGCAATCAACCCCAAACACGTGCCTACATCAAAGCTCATACACACAAGGTTTCAGAGGAACAGCCGTGTTAGTCTGTATTCGCAAAAAGAAAAGGAGTACTTGTGGCACCTTAGAGACTAACCAATTTATTTTAATAATTTATTTAAATAAATTCAATAAATTGGTTAGTCTCTAAGGTGCCACAAGTACTCCTTTTCTTTATACACACAAGGGTTTCCTTTACACAGCTGTCCAGGTCAGGATCTCAGCTGTGCTAGGTGCAACGTGCTACAACCACGTTTACATATGTTTTCACTATGGTTTTGACCTGAGGGTGGATAGAGCCCAAACACCTTTGTTTCTATGGTACATGCAGCACCCTTTACCACCTGGCTAAAAGAAGCTCAAGTAGTCTATCAATCAACACCAAAACCTACAGGAAGATTTTCGAACTGAAATACTCTTGGTCACTAATGACAAAGGACACGGTCCATTTAAAACAAAACACGCTATTCACTTGAGCAGAACATAGAAGGCAGAACTGTCTTGGATAAATAGGGTTTCCAGGGGAGGGGAGTCTTCCCAAAGCACCTAGACTAATAAAAAGCTCCGTCAGTCCTTTATTCCATGCACAGTTAGAGGACAGAATAGACTCATTTGCCTGCAATCAGTCATGTATGATCCTTAAAAATCACTGTATTCCCTAAATGCTTGTTTGTTGCAGCCACCCTCCAGAACTGCTGCAAAATAAGAGTCAACCTCCCACATCATCTTCAACCAGGGCACAGTCACCCACCCACCCCAACGCCCCACTCCACCCCCAGCCTGTCAGTATCCAAGCATGGCTCTAAAAATTCCCTTTTGGGGGTATGCAAAGCAAGTAGAATGCAAAACTGCAGAACACTAAACCAGCATTTGTACGATGCCTCTTGCTCCCCCATTTTCTTCTAAATTCCCCCTCCCCACAACACCACCACCTCCACTGCTCAAAGCCTCAAAACCAAGACTTGAAGTTTTAGATTGGGTGCACAGGAAGGACGACAGTGTGGTTTAAACTGCTTGCAAATAAAATGTCCTCTCCTAGGGAATCGGGTGAGGAGCTGTACCATCACCACACAAATTTCCAAAGCCCAGGATGAGAATTTCTTGGGAAGGGAGAGTCTTCCAGGGCTTTCTAAAATCTAGACTGAGAAGGCCTATGAAGCCAAGAACTCAGTGCACCCTCTCTGTTGCGCAGCTTCCCCCACCCCAAACAGGAAACATGGGCATGGACATTACTGCTCAGACCACCCACAGGGGAGGCAGCAGTACCTGGGCAGAGGAGGAGAAAAGGCAATTACTGGGCTCTCTGTTCAATGCACCGCATGAAAGCAAGTGTGTGGAGGTGTTCTTGGCACACTGCCTTCTCCCTTCCCACTTCCAATGTGGGGAACCAGCATGAGGATGGTGAAAGGGCGAGGATGGTGAAAGTGTCAGGCAAGAGAACCTAGATTTCCAAGGAGGGGGTGGATTTCAAGAGACACTCCACGTACAGACACAGGAGAGTAGCGGAAAGCCCAAAGGAAACGCAATGGGAGGAAGAGAAAAATGAGGACTGTTCCCTGAGACCCCCTGAACGGGGCAGCAGGAGGCAAAGGAGAACGAGCACCCCCCGCCCCCACCCACAGCAGTCTCCCCCTCCCCCCGCCATGTCCCCCTGCCCCGGTGAGCAAGGACAACCAGCTTTCCTAGGAGAGGGGAAGCGACCGGCTCCCACCCCCGCACCCCACTGGGGAGGCGCCATGGCAACAGCCCAGAACGGGGGGCCCGGCCCGGCCCGGCCCGGCCCGGCCCGCAATGAGCGCGCTGTGGGGGAGGGGATCCCGCGGCCCGTCCAGGGGTGCGAGGGGCGGGATGGAGGCGGGGGGGGGTGTTCCCGCTCCATTCCTCACCCAGCCCAGTCACTGTTCCCCCGGGGGCCGGGCCGGGCCGGGCCGTTCCTCCCCCGAGGGGGGGGCTGGGCGCCCCCTCAGCATGAGGCGGCCCCCGCCCCCGCCCCGGGCCCCCCTTTCCGAATCCAGCATCTGCCCCTCCCCCCAGGCCCGGCCTAACCGCCCCCCGGCCAGTCCCGCCGGCCCCCCCGCTCCCCCGAGCCGGCCCCGCTCCCGGCCCCGCTCACCTCGGCCGGCAGCGGCGGCCCCGCTCGCTCCCCTCAGGCCGGGCCGGGCGGGCGGAGCAGACGCTGCGCCGCAGACACCAGCGGCAGCCGGCACCACCACAAACAATGATGCTGATTGGGCCGCGGCTCCGCAGCACCGGCTCCGCCTCCCGACCTGAGCAACGACGCCTGTTGGTCGAGACGACAGACCGACGGAAGTCTAGACCAATCGAAGTGGAGACTACACCCCGACGCCCGCCCTGTAGCTCCCACTGGCTGATGGCACCGTTGATTGGCGTAGACCGCGACCACTGGGAGGCGGCAAAAGCGCCCCGTGGGGCGCCTTTAATAGGTCTCTTAGCCTGGACATCCGGGTACCCTGCGGCCCTATTATATGTCGGCGGGCAAAAAGCAAATTTGGCCCTTCTCGGGCGTTTTGGGCGACGGCGGCCACCGTACCTCGGTTACCCCAATTATCTTCCTCCCTTTAATCCCCCCCGGGAGGGACACCCAGCTAAGGCCCCATCCCCAGAGTGGGTGCTGGGCGCCCAGGCCAGGCCGGGGGCGCCAGGAGAGGGGTGCCCAGTCTGGTGGGACGTATTCCTGGAGGGTTCATCACAGGCCCCTATTGTCAATTCCTGGCGACGCCAGGCCACCGACGTGGGTCTGGTTGGCGCAGGTGATGGGTGGGGGGGGTCAGGATGGCACAGGTGATGGGGGCGGGGCGTGGGGCAGGTTGGCGCAGGTGATGGGGAGGGGTGTGGGGGCTCAGGATGGCACGGGTGATGGGGGAGGGGTTTGGGGTATAGGATGGCACGGGTGATGGGGGCGCGGCGTGGGTCTGGTTGGCGCAGGTGATGGGTGGGGGGGGTCAGGATGGCACGGGTGATGGGGGCGGGGCGTGGGGCAGGTTGGCGCAGGTGATGGGGAGGGGTGTGGGGGCTCAGGATGGCACGGCTGATGGGGCGGGGCGTGGGGCAGGTTGGCGCGGGTGATGGGGAGGGGTGGGGGGGTCAGGATGGCACGGCTGATGGGGGCGGGGCGTGGGGCAGGTTGGCGCAGGTGATGGAGAGGGGTGTGGGGGGCAGGATGGCACGGGTGATGGGGGCGGGGCGTGGGGCAGATTGGCGCAGGTGATGGAGAGGGGTGTGGGGGGCAGGATGGCACAGGTGATGGGGGCGGGGCGTGGGGCAGGTTGGCGCAGGTGATGGGGAGGGGTGTGGGGGCTCAGGATGGCACGGGTGATGGGGGAGGGGTTTGGGGTATAGGATGGCACGGGTGATGGGGGCGCGGCGTGGGTCTGGTTGGCGCAGGTGATGGGTGGGGGGGGTCAGGATGGCACGGGTGATGGGGGCGGGGCGTGGGGCAGGTTGGCGCAGGTGATGGGGAGGGGTGTGGGGGCTCAGGATGGCACGGCTGATGGGGCGGGGCGTGGGGCAGGTTGGCGCGGGTGATGGGGAGGGGTGGGGGGGTCAGGATGGCACGGCTGATGGGGGCGGGGCGTGGGGCAGGTTGGCGCAGGTGATGGAGAGGGGTGTGGGGGGCAGGATGGCACGGGTGATGGGGGCGCGGCGTGGGGCAGATTGGCGCAGGTGATGGGGAGGGGTGGGGGGGTCAGGATGGCACGGGTGATGGGGGCGGGGCGTGGGGCAGGTTGGCGCAGGTGATGAGGAGGGGTGGGGGGGTCAGGATGGCATGGGTGATGGGGCGGGGCATGGGGCAGGTTGGCGCAGGTGATGGGGAGGGGTGTGGGGGCTCAGGATGGCACGGCTGATGGGGGCGGGGCGTGGGGCAGGTTGGCGCGGGTGATGGGGGAGGGGTTTGGGGTATAGGATGGCACGGGTGATGGGGCGGGGCAGGGGCAGGTTGGCGCAGGTGATGGGGAGGGGTGTGGGGGGCAGGATGGCACAGGTGATGGGGGCGCGGCGTGGGGCAGATTGGCGCAGGTGATGGGGGAGGGGTGGGGGGGTCAGGATGGCACGGGTGATGGGGGCGGGGCGTGGGGCAGGTTGGCGCAGGTGATGGGGAGGGGTGGGGGGGTCAGGATGGCATGGGTGATGGGGCGGGGCATGGGGCAGGTTGGCGCAGGTGATGGGGAGGGGTGTGGGGGCTCAGGATGGCACGGCTGATGGGGGCGGGGCGTGGGGCAGGTTGGCGCGGGTGATGGGGGAGGGGTTTGGGGTATAGGATGGCACAGGTGATGGGGCGGGGCAGGGGCAGGTTGGCGCAGGTGATGGGGAGGGGTGTGGGGGGCAGGATGGCACAGGTGATGGGGGCGCGGCGTGGGGCAGATTGGCGCAGGTGATGGGGGAGGGGTGGGGGGTTCAGGATGGCACGGGTGATGGGGGCGGGGCGTGGGGCAGGTTGGCGCAGGTGATGGGGAGGGGTGGGGGGGTCAGGATGGCATGGGTGATGGGGCGGGGCATGGGGCAGGTTGGCGCAGGTGATGGGGAGGGGTGTGGGGGCTCAGGATGGCACGGCTGATGGGGGCGGGGCGTGGGGCAGGTTGGCGCGGGTGATGGGGGAGGGGTTTGGGGTATAGGATGGCACGGGTGATGGGGCGGGGCAGGGGCAGGTTGGCGCAGGTGATGGGGAGGGGTGTGGGGGGCAGGATGGCACAGGTGATGGGGGCGCGGCGTGGGGCAGATTGGCGCAGGTGATGGGGGAGGGGTGGGGGGGTCAGGATGGCACGGGTGATGGGGGCGGGGCGTGGGGCAGGTTGGCGCAGGTGATGGGGAGGGGTGGGGGGGTCAGGATGGCATGGGTGATGGGGCGGGGCATGGGGCAGGTTGGCGCAGGTGATGGGGAGGGGTGTGGGGGCTCAGGATGGCACGGCTGATGGGGGCGGGGCGTGGGGCAGGTTGGCGCGGGTGATGGGGGAGGGGTTTGGGGTATAGGATGGCACAGGTGATGGGGCGGGGCAGGGGCAGGTTGGCGCAGGTGATGGGGAGGGGTGTGGGGGGCAGGATGGCACGGGTGATGGGGGCGCGGCGTGGGGCAGATTGGCGCAGGTGATGGGGGAGGGGTGTGGGGGGGCAGGATGGCACGGGTGATGGGGGCGCGGCGTGGGGCAGATTGGCGCAGGTGATGGGGAGGGGTGTGGGGGGCAGGATGGCACGGGTGATGGGGGCGCGGCGTGGGGCAGATTGGCGCAGGTGATGGGGGAGGGGTGTGGGGGGCAGGATGGCACGGGTGATGGGGGAGAGGTTTGGGGTATAGGATGGCACAGGTGATGGGGCGGGGCAGGGGCAGGTTGGCGCAGGTGATGGGGAGGGGTGTGGGGGGCAGGATGGCACGGGTGATGGGGGCGGGGCAGGGGCAGGTTGGCGCAGGTGATGGGGAGGGGTGTGGGGGGGCAGGATGGCACGGGTGACTAGGTGCCAGGGTCAGGTTGGTGCAGAGGATGGGGGGAGTGCTACCGAGGTCTGGTGGCCCAAGTGTTTGGGGGGGGCACTCTTGGGGCTGCCCCTCACACAGCTGTGGGAGCCAAGGGGAAAAGTGGCGGGGTGTAGAGGAACACTGGGGCACAGGGCATTTGGATGGGCTGCACCCACATGTGGAGTGGGCCACATTGCAGGTGTTTGGAACGTGCGCAGGGGATGCAGGGGCATGGAGCTGGCATAGAGAGGCACAGGGAGGCCGTATGCTTTGATGCTGTTCCAGAGGAAAACGTTTCAGATTCCCCCAGGCCTGACAGTGAGATTGGGAATTATCCCCTTTAACATTCATTGTTTGCACTGTGGTAGCACCTAGGGGCCCTCGGCAGGGATCGGGGCCCGTGGTGCCAGATGTAATGCACACACAGAGCAGACCCACGGTCCCTGCCGTGCAGCACTTACGGCAGAGTACAAGAGCTGACACAACAGGTGGCTACAATGCACAGTCAAAGAACGAGGTAAGTCATGGAGAATACGTCCATCAATGGCTGTAAGTCAAGGCAGTCAGGGACGCAACCCCATGCTCCAGGTGTCCCTAAACTTCCAACTCCAGAAGCTGGAAGTGGACGACAGGGGATGGATCACTCGATAATCGCCCTGTTCTGGTCCTTCCCTGTGAAGCACTTGGCAGTGGCCATGCTCAGAAGACAGGATAGTGGTAGCTGGCCCATCGCTCTGCCCCGCTATGGTTGATCTTATATGCTCACAACAAAAGGTCAGCAAAGCACCAGGTAACAATGAGAATTATGAACATCAGAACACTCCCTGGTCACAGCACAGCCGGAGCCTAAAACGAGGTCTTCCCCATGGGTGGCACATGAACTGCCGGCTTGGGGAGCCTAGCCCCCAGCCCCACCCCTTCTGCCCGAGGCTCTGCCTCATCCACCACCACCCCCCCACAGCCACTGGCCCCCACCCCAGGCTAGCACCCCCAGCCCCGGAGCGCCGGGAGGGAGGGCAGTGTGGCCCCAGCCCCTGGAGCCAGGCCACAGAGCGGAAGCAGGAGGCCTGGGGGCAGAGCGTGGGCAGGGCCATGCCTGGCTGTTTGGGGAGGCACAGCCTCCCCCAGCCTATGGTACCCGCCACCCATGGTCTTCCCCGTGCATTGCACTGCAGCCCGAGGGAATGAAATTCCTTCCCAGCAGTGTCACACTGCGCCACAGAATCCAGGTGTCCTGCTGCCCCATGGCATCGCACTGGGCACAGTGATATTTTGGCACAATGTTGCGTTGCTGTTTTTCAATGCTCCAACGTCCCATGGCTGCCTGAGGGCACTTTGATGTGACGTGACTGTTCCGTGGATGCTGTACAGCCCTGCTCGCAGCGTGACCGTGCTGGGCTGCAACATCAGCCAATATTGCCTCACTGTTTCCTTGCAGCTCCCCCTCCCGTCGGTCTGTCTGTCTCTACTTGTCTCAGAGGTAAACCGAGTCCCCTCCTGCGTTCCTCACTTCAGCCGTGGCAGTCGTGGAGCAGCAGCCCACCCACCCTGCCGGGACAGCTTAAAAATCCACCAAACTCGCGGTTTGCGCTAACTGTGCTGTGAAGACGCCCCCTAGGACTGTCGGCTTCTCTCCGTCCGCTGGGACAGCGCCTGGTGCCAGAGGCTCAGTGGCGGCACCGCCATGCGGTCGCAGCACCGCAGCCCAGGCCTGCGACACCAACTCTGCCTGGTTACAAGGGCACCAGGGTGTAAACATCACCGCGGTGGCTCAGCGGAATTCCCCCTTCCAGCTCCGTGGACCCGGAGAACGGTACGCCTAGCCGCTGCTGGAAGCAGGGGGAGTCGGCCGTTGGCTTCGCATACGTCACACCAGCTCCAGGTTGATCGGTCTCCCTGCTAGCAGCAGCGATCCCAGGTGCGTCCGCCCCATGCACACAGCGATGCGCTGGTGACGGCGCTGCCGGGCCCCTTTCTCCTTTGACATGGCCGCTGTCGATTAGGGGCAGCTCCTTTTCCATTCTTTTGGTGAGAGGGAATTTCCCGTCGCAAGCCGATGGGCCAGAGGCCGGGTGCGCTGCCGAGTTCGGGGGGGTGGCACAGCTCTCGTGGATGCCAGAAGCCGGGCCCCGGGAACGACTCAAGCTTTGCCCTCTGCGTGCAGACGCCTCGGGAAATAGCCTCACAGAAAACCACAGAACTTCTGAACGTAAAACAATGTGGCCCGGGCCTGGGAGCCTGATGCCAGAATTCAAGATGGCTGCCAAGGGAGAGAAATGGAGCCAAGCCAACGCTCTAGCCTTCCTTGTCCATGATCGATGGTTTATTAGCACCTCTCCCACCTCATTGGCTAACCGCAGGTGATTGACAAGCACCCTGGTGCAGATGCAGGACTCTCCGATTGGCCGGGACTCTCTCAGGCCCGTAACTTGTACACGGCCCAGCCAATAAGCAGGCAGGGACGACAACCCACGCCGTAACCTATAGCTTCCCCCCCGAGGCTATTCGTGGGGCGCTGAAGCGAAGCGGCCGTGAAACGTCTGCGCAGGCGTCCCGGGGGAGGCTGGAGTTCCCAAGCCGGAGAGTCTGGTTTCCGGGCACGGGGACCGGTGGCGGCACGTCACAGCCCCGGGAATTGCTCTCATCTTGGCCCCCTGCGTTTGATCTCCTGCCAGGCTGCGCGCTCGCTCGGGGCAGTCTGGGGAGGAGACGCCCCGGAGGCCAGGCAGGCTGGGGGGGGTCACACAACAGCAGGGAGGCTTTGCCAGCCCCTGTCTCGCTGGCTCCTCAAACAAGAGGGTTTAAAGTTCACAGCAGAGGGGGCTGGTCGTGGCTCCCCCCCCCCCGACTTCGGCTGGAGCTTTGCAGGGGCGGCTTGTCCCCCTTCAAAGCGTGGGGGGGTGGCAGCAGCCGGTTGAAGCGCAGATGCCCTGCAGCCATACAGCACGAGAGCGAGCACTCTGCTCACGGGTGCCCTTGGCTTCCGGGCGGCTGGGCTGCGTGGGATGAGACGGCCCCAGCCTGCAGGGCCACGCCGCTGTCACCCGCCCCTAGCACGAGGCTCGCTCAGAGGGGAGGTTTTATTGGCCTAGGGACAGGCCCCGAGCCTGTGGGTCCCCACTCAGCTCTCCCTGCACCACAGAGGCCCCTGGGCCCAGTGCGTCCCTCCTTGGCGGGCAGCAGACCAGCCCCAAAACACTAGTAGGGCCTACACAAAAACACGGGCTATGTTCTACTCACAGATTGTTTTTAAAGTCTTGATTGGGGGTGGAGGTCAGGAAGGGGGTGGGTGACACACCATGCTCAGAGGGTCATGTTAGGGGCAAAGCTCAGGCTAACAATCCACATGTGCCCTGGGGGCAGGCGGAGCCGCACACAGCCGGGACATGGGCTCCAGAGGGAGGTGGCGCTGCCCATTCCTGCAGGTGGGATGCCCGTGGGCAGCTGCTCTACAAGGCAGCCTTGTGGATGGCAAGGCAGCAGGAGCCAGGTTGGGCTGGTCCCGGGCAGGGCACCCACTCTGTTTGCAGCCCCCGGCCCCGCTGCTGCTCAGTGCGTCGTCTGCAGCCTGAGTGCCGGATGGACGGAGCCTGCCCCACGGCATGGCCGTGTGTTGCTGCCAGTGGGGGTGCCTAGGGGTGCCCAGGGCGGCAGTGATTAGCTCATGCCGGCCTCCTGGACAGACCTCCTCTGTGAGCGGCTGCTGTGAGACCCGAGATGCAGAGGGTGCAGCCTGCAGGGAGCAGCGAGGGGGACTGGGGTGGCCTGCACACAAGGGGTCGATTGTACACACAGGCCCCAGCTTCCTTCCTTGGCGGAAGCCACCAGTAAGCAGGGCGAGGAGGCAGCAGGGCAGGGCAGGGCCGCCCCAGGACCAGCCTGTGGCCCTGCAAAGGGAGGCTGCAGCAGGAGGTTTGGGGTTCCCGCCGGCTGCACGGGGAGGGAGGGGCTCTCACCTGGCAGTAGCAGAGAGGTTCGGCCAGTCCTGGAGCCGCGAAAGGAGCCAGCCGGGCTCGGAGACACAAGCCGGCCAGAGCGCAGCAGCTGTAACAAGCCGGGGCCTGTACGGCTGTGTCGGTGCTGTGAACCTCGCTGCAGAGCCCCGCGAGCTCTCAGCACATGCGCCCCTCGCTGTGGGGCTGGGACGGGCTCTGCACTGCTCAGGCCACGGGCCTCTGCCAAGCAGGGGCTGTGAGAACAGGACGGGGGCCAGACTGCTCCAAGCCGGGGTGATGGGAGGCACCTGCTGGGAGTCAGAGGTGCCCAGGCAAAGCCCCAGGGAGGGGAGATGGGACGAGCGCTAAGGGGGGCCTGGGGCTCCCCGTGGTACTGGATGCCTCCAGCTGGGCAGAGGGGAGGGGGGCGGTCTCTCCAAGCCCTGAGTCAGGCCCCAGAGCTCATGAGATGCTGGTAAGGGCCCGTGCCTGGTTTTTCGGGGTGTCTGAGCCCCCGCCCCACAGCAGGGGTGATGATCACAGCCTTGCCGCTCCCCCAGGCAGGCACCAGCAGGACCCAGCTGGGATCTGCACACGCAGTCTGTGGCATGGAGCGCCCAGCTCCCCGCCCCCGGCAGCCCCCGGGATCCCCCGTGCGAACAGGGGCTCTCCTCCACCCTCCCTGCCTGGCTCCTGCTGCTCCCCCAAACTCCTCCCAGCTCAGCCCCAGCTGCCGCTCTGATTGGCTGCTCTGCCCAGGGAGGCAGGATAGTGGGGAAGGCAGCCAATCAGACGTGGGGGGGGGGGGCAGGCAGGGGGCTGCCTCCCAGCTCTGCTGCCCTGGCAGCAGGTGGGCCCAGCCCAGACCCGTGCTGCCCCTTGCCACCACACCCCACTTTGGCCATGGGGGCTCCTCTCGGCCACCCAGAGCCAAGGGAGGGGCAGGGCAGAGACAGATGCGTGGGGGAGAGGGGCTGAGGCTGCCTCCTTGCAACCCCAGACACACACACACCCCCACACCACGAGGCAGAGAAAATACTGAAGCGGTTTTATTTACAGACCCAACAAAAACCCAAATGAAACAAAGGGGTCGGGGAGGAGTGACGCCATATTGCACAGTATGAACCCCAGAGATAGGGGGGCACAGGCACCAGCGTATGGGGAGCCCCCAGCGTCCCCTCCCCCTCAGTGCCTACTGCCCCTTTCCCAGCCACAGGGGGCAGAGAAACAGCTTCCCGGGCAGGAGTGAGTGAGATGGGGAGTGCACAATGACCCAGCCCCACGGCAGCCCAGGGTGTCCAGCAGGGGGCACGCGGGGGGTCGTGGGGCCCGGCTTGCATGGCACTCGCTCACCAGCACAGCGGTTACAGCACAAGCTAACGGTGGCCACGGGGAGAATAAATAAATTACAAAATATATTAACACTGACGTTAAAAAAAACCAACCACCAACTGCCCTGGAGGAGGGGCCGTGCCCCGGGGGACCCCCCAAAGACAGTGTCCAAAAACAGAGAGAGCTCTGGGGATGCAGGAGCCGTGGGCTGGACGGATGCTCACCCGTCCGCGGGGCCGGTTCACTACCAGTGTCTGGCTCCAAACAGCACCGGGGTCTGGGGGGAGCCACCAGGCGGGCTGAGCAGTGCCGACCCCCCAGACATACCCGTGGCTCCTGGGGCCCCTCCCATCTCTCCAGCACGGGCAGCCGCTGAGAGCTGCCGTCAGCAGGGCCATCAAAGACCCCAGTCCAGTCGGCACAGGAGGGGCTGGGCTATGCCCAGAGCAGGATCTCGGCCCTGCCCGACCAGCCCCCCACTTCTTTGCCCTATGGCTGGGCAGCAGCTGCCCCTGCTTCTCCTCCCAGCCCACGGGGCGGGGGGGGCAGCGTAGAGCTACGGCCCCCAGGGGCAGGACTGGCTGAAGTGCCGGGGGCAGCAGGGGGCTCTCCAGGTCCCACCTGACTGCCTCGGCTCAGCGGGCACCAAGTGCTGCCCCCCGGCTCCCGGAAGAACCCCCGGGGTAGGTGGGGGTGGCACATGGTTTGGTATCAGCTATGCCCTGCCCCCCGCCTGCCGTGGAGCTGCTCGCTCCTCCCCCCCCCCCGTGAGACCCAGTTCGGTCCCCAAATTCCTTCCTGGGGGGAGGGGTCCTGGGCTCCCGGGCGGCCTGGCATTAGCACTCCAGGGTAGCGCCGAAGCTCCGGCGGCAGTCGATGGCCTTGGAGCTGGGTGGCTGTGCCCGCCGCCGTGTCACCTCCTCCTTGCCCAGGCTGCTGGCCACCTTGGCGTAGGCGGCTTTGTACTTCTTGTCGAAGGCGGCTGCGGGGGAGACGGGGATCAGGCACTGAGGGGCCGGGGCCCAGCCTGCAGCCAACCCGCGCACCCCGGGTCCCCCAGCCCCTCCACAGGCCAAGCGAGTGTGGTGCCCCCCTGCAACTCCTCAGACCAATGGGCCCGGCTGGCCTGCTATCCGCCCCCCCGCCGACCAATGGGCCCAGCTGGACCCATATCCCCCCCCCACAGACCAATGGGCCCGGCTGGCCCAGTATTCCCCCACACCCATGCAGACCAAATGGGGCGCCCTGCCCAGCCAGGCCAGTCTCCCCCCCCTCCTCCCCACCACTGGGCCCGGCAGGCCCAATATCCATGCCTCCCCTCGCCCACCAATGGCCCGGCCGCAGGCTCCTCTCAGTCCCTGTTCTTTCCAATGCCCCCCCAGCCCCATACCAATGCTGACGTGGTCCCTGCCCAGTGCAGCCAGCATGAGGAAGAGGATCTCCCGGTAAATGCTCCTACAGGAGGACGGGGAGAGAGTGACACTGAGTGGGGGAGACAGAGCAGAGGGAGGGAGAGCAGAGGGGGGCAGAGCGGCAGCAGCCAGTACCTCTGCAGGGGACGGAGCCAGGGGCAGGGGGTGGTACCTCTGCAGGGGTGGGGGGTGGGGTCTGGGGCAGGGGGCGGAGCCAGGGGTGGGACCTCTGCAGGCCAGGGGGCGGAGTCAGAGGCAGGGGGCGGACCTGAGGTGGTACCTCTGCAGGGGCGGGGTCTGGGGCAGGGGGCGGAGCCAGGGGTGGGACCTCTGCAGGGATGGGGGCGGGGTCTGGAGCAGGGGGCGGAGCCAGGGGTGGTACCTCTGCAGGCCAGTTGGCGGAGTCAGAGGCAGGGGGCAGACCTGAGGCGGTACCTCTGCAGGGGCGGGGTCTGGGACAGGGGGCGGAGCCAGGGGTGGGACCTCTGTGGGGGGGCGGGGTCTGGGGCAGGGGGCAGAGCCAGGGGTGGGATCTCTGCAGGGGGCGGAGCCAGGGGCGGTACCTCTTCAGGGGCGGGCAGCTGGGACAGGGGGCGGACCTCTGCAGGGGTGGGGGGCGGGGTCTGGGGCAGGGGGCGGAGCCAGGGGCGGTACCTCTGCAGGGGCGGGGGGCTGGGCTCCACGGCCAGGGTCTGCAGGAAGAGGGCGATGGCCTTATGCATCTCGCCCAGCCCCACATGGCTCAGCACGGCCTCCAAGAACGCCAGCGAGAAGGGGCTGCTGGGATGGCGCCAGGACTGCAGCCGGGCAGCACTGTTCCCTGTGGGGAGAGAGTGGGGGTCACTGCACAGGCCGTTCCCTGCCCCAAGCCCCAAGGACACCACCCCAACCCCCCGTGCTGACCCACGGCACCCCTCCCCCACCCCACCCCTGTGCCCCCGCCCCAGCTTCTCACTGTGGATCCTCCAAAGCACATAGAGGGGGGGGCAGCTGTTGGGGTCTGGGGTCAGGACATCCCACAGCAGGCGTACGCACACCGGGGGGGCCTCCAGGGGCTGGACCTGCAAGAGAGACGTGCGGGGGTGCGGGTCAGGACCCGGGGGGGACCCCCCAGCTCCCGGGCTGCTCGCTGGTGCATGGGGCGGGTGCCCCTCCCCCTCCCGCAGGCCCCGTACCTGGGGCGTGGGCCTGACGTGCTGGGAGGCCAGCACCAGCTGCAGCAGGTTGCTGGGCAGGCCGAGGCGCTGGAAATACCAGACCAGGTTCCAGTATATTATGGGATGGCTGTCCACCAGCTCTGGCTGGGCCAGGAACTCGCTGCCCTCGTTCTCCAGCAGGCTCTCCAGCTCCTTGCGCAGCACCAGGGGGCTCAGGTAGGCGAAGGTCACGAGCTCCGAGCGTGGGGCAGGGCCCCTGGGCCCCTGCAGGGAGACGGGCTGCGCTCAGGGCCCACTGACCGGCCTGCCCCCCGCCCAGCTCTGCCCACGCCCCTCTGCCGGGCCACAGCCCCCCGCCCAGCTGTGCCCGCGCCCCTCTCCCAGCCCCCCGCCCAGCTGTGCCCGCGCCCCTCTCCCAGCCCCCCGCCCAGCTCAGCCCGCGCCCCTCTGCCGGGCCAAGGCCCACCGCCCAGCTGTGCCCGCGCCCCTCTCCCAGCCCCCCGCCCAGCTCAGCCCACGCCACTCTGCGGGGCCAAGGCCCACCGCCCAGCTGTGCCCGCGCCCCTCTCCCAGCCCCCCGCCCAGCTCAGCCCGCGTCCCTCTGCTGGGCCAAGGCCCACCGCCCAGCTGTGCCCGCGCCCCTCTCCCAGCCCCCTGCCCAGCTCTGCCCGCCCCGCAGTCCCAGCCCTCCCTCGGGCAGGGGCGGGTAATCCTTGGGCAGTGCAGCCAGGTGCCTGGCGGAGTCAGGAGTGTGGGGCTCTGAAGGCAGTGCCCGCAGCGCCCCCTTCTGGCTGGCTCTGGGGGGAGCCTCGCTCAGCTGCAGGGGGCTGGTCTCAGGACTGATGGGGCGGGGAATGGGGGGGGCCGTACCGAGGAGTCCACGCAGCCGTTGCAGAGCGACGGGGGGTCCCCTGGCTGCGGCTCGGCCTCGTCCAGAGCCAGGCACTGGGAGCGGTCGCTGAGCACCGGCCCTCGGGCAGCTGGTGGCTGCTCCCCGCGGCTCTGGGGAGACTCCGAGGGGCTGGGGAGGGAGGGAGCTGGTTACTGCTGGGCTGCTCGGCACCAGCCCCCACGCCTGGGGGGACACAGCTCCTTAACAGCCTTCCCATCAGCCAGCCCCCGCCCAAGGGCGGTCGCCACCCGACGGTTCTCATGACGACGGCGCACCCGGCGAGATCCCAGAACAAGGCAGGTTCCAGACCCCTGAATGATGTGAGCCCGCCCCCCAGGCCATCTCCCGCCCCGAGATTCCCCGCCCATCGCTCCCCCAAGTCACCCCACGCCCCAGACTTCAGAGGGCAGAGCATGGCACGGCAGTGGGGTTCTCCCCCGCCAAGGATGGGAGAGCTGCAGGGCGGTTTCCTAATGGGGGGGACTGCAGGGGGGTCCCCCTGAGGGTGGGGGGACCTCAATGGGGTCCCCCACAGGTGTGAGGCTGCAGTGGTGTCCCCCACAAGGACAGGGAGGGTACAGGGGGACCCCCTTGAGGGCGGGGGGTGCAGGGGGTTCCCGCCGAGGGCAGGGTCTGACCTGGGGGGCTGCTGGAAGTCCTGGATCTCGATGCTGAGCAAGGGCACGAAGGGGCGGGCGCAGAAGGGGCAGCTGGTGTTGAGGTTGGAGTCGTCGGGCGTCCAGCCGGCCATCACCTCCTCGTCGTGCACCAGGGAGCCGCACGCCTGGCACCGCGAGCAGCTGGAGAGCCGGATCTGCGGGGGGGACTCGGCTCAGCCCCAGCCCCAGCCCCACCCCGCAGCTTGCCCCGGGGGGACGGGACTCAGCCCCAGCCCCACCCCGCAGCTCGCCCCGGGGGGACGGGACTCAGCCCCAGCCCCACCCCGCAGCTCGCCCCGGGGGGACGGGACTCAGCCCCAGCCCCAGCCCCACCCCGCAGCTCGCCCCGGGGAGACGGGACTCAGCCCCAGCCCCAGCCCCACCCCGCAGCTCGCCCCGGGGGGACGGGACTCAGCCCCAGCCCCAGCCCCACCCCGCAGCTCGCCCCGGGGGGACGGGACTCAGCCCCAGCCCCACCCCGCAGCTCGCCCCGGGGGGACGGGACTCAGCCCCAGCCCCAGCCCCACCCCGCAGCTCGCCCCGGGGAGACGGGACTCAGCCCCAGCCCCAGCCCCAGCCCCACCCCGCAGCTCGCCCCGGGGGGACGGGACTCAGCCCCAGCCCCAGCCCCAGCCCCACCCCGCAGCTCGCCCCGGGGGGACGGGACTCAGCCCCAGCCCCACCCCGCAGCTCGCCCCGGGGGGACGGGACTCAGCCCCAGCCCCACCCCGCAGCTCGCCCC
This sequence comes from Caretta caretta, assembly GCF_965140235.1. Classification (NCBI taxonomy): domain Eukaryota; kingdom Metazoa; phylum Chordata; order Testudines; family Cheloniidae; genus Caretta; species Caretta caretta. Next base: position 1,591,179 of record NC_134229.1, on the reverse strand, counting down.
GGGGGGACGGGACTCAGCCCCAGCCCCACCCCGCAGCTCGCCCCGGGGGGACGGGACTCAGCCCCAGCCCCACCCCGCAGCTCGCCCCGGGGGGACGGGACTCAGCCCCAGCCCCACCCCGCAGCTCGCCCCGGGGGGACGGGACTCAGCCCCAGCCCCAGCCCGCCCCGGGGGGACGGGACTCAGCCCCAGCCCCACGCCTACCCCGCAGCTCGCCCCGGGTTGGGGGGTACTCGGCTCAGCCCCACCCCCACCCCACAGCTCGTCCCAGGGGGGGACAGGGGACTTGGCTCAGCCCCACCCCCTCCCCGCAGCTCACGGGGGGGGGGGGGGGAGGGGGAGGAGGAACTCCGCTCAGCCCCACCCCCACCCTGCAGCTCGCCCCGGGGGGACGACTCAGCTCAGCCCCACCCCTACCCCCACCCCCCAGCTCGCCCCCGGGGGGGGAACTCTGCTCAGCCCCACCCCCACCCCACAGCTCACCCCAGGGGGCGGGGGAACTTGGCTCAGCCCACCCCTACCCCCAGCTCGCCCCAGGGGACTCCCACCCAGCAGGCACGGCCTCAGGCAGGTCCGGGGGGGGGGGGCTCATCTCTCCAGCCCAGGCCTAGGGCAGGTCAGGGGGACCTCACCTCCACAGGGGGCAGCTCCGGCCCGGCCAAGGCCTCGGGCAGCGGGTCCGACGACTTGCGCAGGCTAAAGCTGCCAAGCGACGTGTCCGACAGGTCAAACTCGCTGCCCAGGGAGACGGAGCTCTGGGGGGAGAGGAGACGTGAGCCCCAGGGGACCCCCCAGCTCAGTGAGACCTCCCCGCAGGAGATGCTGATGCTGCTCCCACCCATGCCAAGGTCTCCAGCCCAGCAGCTCACGCGGGGGCACCAGGTCCCTGCCAGTTCCAGGAGTGCAACACCCTCAGCCCCAGAGCAGGGTGTGGGGGGGTCCTGCCCACAGGCCTAGCCCAGCAGCTATGGGGGAGGGTCCCCCCAGTCCAACCCCCACCCAGGAGCAGTGGGAGGCGCGTCCCAGCCCCTACCTCTGAGGCGGTGGAGTCGGGGCGCTCGTGGGGGTGCAGCAGGCTCTCCACGGGGCTCTTGCGCGGCGGGGGCTCTGTCTGCTCCGAGGCCCGGCGCAGGGAGCCGGCGTCCCACCGGGTGCTGGGCTGCTCCACGCTGGCGGTGTGGCGCAGGGAGGGGCGCTTGGCTGGGGATAGCAGCTGCTGCAGCTTGGCGGCCAGCCCCCGGCGCGGCGTCCCCCCCAGGCTGTTCTGGTTCTCGTCGCGCCGGCCCGGCTTGGAGCCCCGGGCGCCCGGCCCCAGGCTCAGCTGCACCTCAGCGCTGTCCAGGGCCGGCCGGTCGCTCTCGTCCGTCTGGAAGCTGAGGTCAGACAGGCTCCCGTCCTCCGAGCTGCCGGGCCCGTCCAGGAGCTGGCGCAGCCCGGGGGGGAGGGCGACGAACGAGTCGCTGCCAGGCTCCAGCACCCCCAGGGCCTTGATCACTGGGGGGAAAAACAGGGTTACGGGGGGTGGGGGGCGAAGCCGGGTCCCTCACAGCTCCGAACCCCAGCACATCCCCCAAGCCCGGTGACCCCCGCACCCCTACCCGGGAGTGCCTGAGCAGGGGCCCTGCCCCCGGGTTTCGTCTTGCCCACCCCCTCCCGGCGAGCTCCCTGCCCCACCCCGCCAGGCTGCGACTCACTCTGGGCCACGCCGGTCTCCACGGCGGAGGTTTCGCTGCGGGGGAAGGTGCCGCTGTTGCTCTTCGCCAGCTGGCGGCCTAGCGAGGGCTCACGCAGGCTGCGCCCAGCCCACGTGGTCTGGCGCTGAAGGCTGGGGCGGGGCTGGGGGCCCTGGTTCTCTGCACAGCCAGGGAGCGAGAACATGGGCTGCTGGCCACACCCCTGCCCCAGGGGCCCGGCCCCCTACCCCCACCCTGGCCAGCCCCACCCCTGCCCAGGGGCCTGGCCCCCCTACCGGCCCCACCCCTGCCCAGGGGCCTGGCCCCCCTACCCCTACCGGCCCCACCCCTGCCCAGGGGCCCAGCCCCCTACCCCCACCCTGGCCGGCCCCACCCCTGCCCAGGGGCCCGGCCCCCCTACCCCCACCCTGGCCGGCCCCACCGCTGCCCTGCCTGGCCCCCCTAGCCTCGCCCCATGGGCCCAGCCGGCCCCACCCCACATGCCCCACACACCTGGCAGGGTGCTGCCGTGGGCCTCGCTCTCCAGCTGCCGCTGCCGCAGGGGCTGCCGGAACTGGGCGGTGCCCAACACCACGTTGCGCAGCTTGGCCCAGCGCAGCCGCCCGCCCTGGGTGCCCGAGGGCCACTTGCTCTCCAGCACGGCCTGCAAGGGAACGAGCCCCCCGGGGCCACGGGTTACCTGGGAGATCGGGGGAGGGGGCCCCCCCATGTTCCCCCCCCCAGCAGCAGACACGGCCACGCTCTCGCCCCCCAGGGCACAGCATCACCAGAGGGATCACTCCCCGCCTCAGCCCTCAGGGCCCGCCCTGGCCCCAGCCCCAGGCGCCCGCCCGCCCCAGGCTGATACCTTGTTGTAGTAGCCGTAGGTGACGGTGTTGGGCACGATGCCAGCCCGTTTCATCTCGAGCAGGACGCGGACAGAGAGCACCGGCTCGCCGTACTGCCCGCACAGCTGCATGAGACTGCGGTAGCAGACCTGGGGGGCAGGAAGCACAGGGCACCGTGAGGGGGGTGGGGGAACCCGGTGCCGCCCTGTGCAGTCAGCCAGGTGGGCGCTGCTGGGTCACGTGGGCAGGGCGCGGGGGGCTGGTGCTAGGGGCACGGGAGGCAGGGGGGTCCGCACCTCGTCTGGCAGCACCACCTTCCTGCTCTCCATCTGCTTCAGCACTTCGTAGGCCGTCTGCAGCGCCCGCACCTTGGAGGGGGCAGCCCGCACGTAGGTGGGCAGGTAGATGAACCATAGCCCGTAGCAGTGCCCCAGGAGGCATCGCGCCCACATGTCGGGCATGGACGAGTACTTCTGTGCCACCCGCTGCGCCACCTTCATCTCCTGGGGGGGACAGCCGGGTCAGGGGGGCCAGCTCTGCCCAGGACAGGCCTCCCCACCGCCTCCAGGGGCTGGCACCCCATCAGTTCTGCCTAGGTCAGGCCCCACCCAGCTCCACCCAGGACAGGCCTCCGCCACCCACCCAGCACCTGGCAACCCCCCCCGCAGCTCCCCCAAGGACAGGCCACCCCCCCAGGGGCTGGTTCCCAGTGCTCGTTCCCGGTGTTCCCTGCAGGGAGGGCTGAGCCCAGCCCACTCGCTGCACTAGTGAGCCTGGGCCGTCACCTGCTTGGTCCTGCGCGGTGCGGGGCTGCTGGGGGCGCTGCTCTTGGGCTGGCACAGCAGAGCCGCCAGCTGGTCCTGGGAGCGCTCGAAGAGCTCGGACCGCAGCACGGGGAAGCTGTCATAGCTGTGGGGGAGGAGAGGGGGCGTCAGGGAGCGGCTAGAGATATGGGGGGGACCGGGTCGCTGGGGGGGGGTCTCACCAGTAGAGCGCGGGCAGCTCGGCGCCATCGGGGCCCAGGGGCTCTTCGGGGGGCATGATGAAGACTGTGTGCTCACTGCCGTGTGAGTCGTCCAGCTCCATCAGGGGCGCGTCCTCGGCCTTCTCCAAATCCACCTGCACCTGGGGAGGGGAGTGCGGCTCGGGACGGGCCAGCATGTCCCCCAGAACACCCCCCGGCTGGGAGCTCCCTGCCCCAGAACAGGGCCGCCTTGGTCTGCCCCCCCGCCCCAACACTGGCCGTGATCCGGGAGCTGCCTCAGCCCCCGCCCAGTTCAGTCACAGGAGTGGCCTGGTCCAGGCCCCCGAGCCCCACGGGATGGGGTCTGGGGGTGGGGGTGAGCAGGATCTGTGGCTGAGCAAGTTGCAGGGACAGCCCTTGGGTGGAGGGGTGAGGCACTGCAGGGGGCGCCAGAGAGGGGTGGGGTGTCATCAGGGTGGAGGGAGGGGGAGTTAGGGGCACCAGGGGGCAGGGGCGGGGCATTGTTAGGCATGTCAGGGGCAGCATGTTGCTAAGAGCCGGGGGGGGGCATTGCTAGGGGTGGGATGTTGTCTCCTGGCAACTGATGGCCTGGCCCTTCCTCCCCTGCAAGGTGAGAGCTAAAGGGCTGGAGAACAAAGGAATCAGGTGGCCTCCTGGCCCGGGAAAGGGACAAAGCCCAGAGGAGGGGGGGCTGGGTGGAGTTTCAGTTTGGGGCTGGCTGGAGATGAGGAGTGAAGTGCAGACGTGGTTGTCTGGCTCACTGCCCCCCAAAATGGACCTGGCTGAGGGGTCCTGTTCTCTGGACCTGCAAACTCTGTGTTAGACCATGTCCCTGTCGTCTAATAAACCTTCTGTGTTACTGGCTGGCTGAGAGTCACGTCTGACTGCGGAGTTGGGGGGCAGGACCCTCTGGCTTCCCCAGGACCTCGCCTGGGCAGACTCGCTGCGGGGCAGAGGAGGCTGAAGGCTCCGAGGTCAGACCCAGGAAGGTGGAAGCTGTGTGAGCTGCTTTCCCTGGGGACAGGCTGCTCCCAGAGAGGAGACTTCACCCGAGTCCTGCCTGGATTTGTAGGGAGCAGTTCCAGAGCATCGCCCGGGGACTGTGACAGGGTGTTGCTAAGGGTGGGCCAGTAGGACCAGGAGCAGGGAATTAGGAGGGTCAGAGGCAGGGTGTTGCTGGGGTGCCAGGAGCAGGGTGTTGGGGGCGTCAGGGGCAAGTGTTGCTAGGGGCGGGGCATTGCTGGGGTTGTCACGGAGTCCCTGGGCGATGCTCTGGAACTGCTCCCCATGAAGCCAGTCAGGACTCTGGGGCAGTCGCCTTTCTGTGAGCAGCCTGTCTTCAGGACACGCAGCTCACTCAGCTTCCACCTTCCTGGGTCTGACCTCGGAGCATTCAGCATCCTCTGCCCCTCCGTGCGCTTCCCACAGCGAGTCCGCTCAGGCGGGGCTCCTGGGGAAGCCAGAGGGTCCTGCACCCCAACTTCGCAGTCAGACGTGACTCTCAGCCAGCCAGTAAAACAGAAGGTTTATTAGACGACAGGAACATGGTCTAACACAAAGCTTGCAGGTGCAGAGAACGGGACCCCTCAGCTGGGTCCATTTTGGGGGGCAGTGAGCCAGACAACCACGTCTGCACTTCAGTCCATGTCCCAGCCAGCCCCAAACTGAAAACCCCCTCCAGCCCCTCCTCCTCTGGGCTTTGTTCCTTTCCCGGGCCAGGTGGTCACCTGATTCCTTTGTTCTCCAACCCTTCAGCTCTCACCTTGCAGGGGGGGAAGGGCCCAGGCCATCAGTTGCCAGGAAACAGGGTGTCGGCCATTCTCTGTGTCCAGACCCCTGCACACACCTGCCCTCTAGGGCTCTGCAATGATCATACACCCTTACTCCACCCCCTAGATACTTAAGAACTGCCTAGGGGAAACTGAGGCACCCCCACACTATTCAGAGGAAACATTAAGAACAGTCCCACTTCGTCACAGGGGTGTCAGGGGCAAGCGCCGCTCGGGGCGGGGCGTCACCTTCTCGACGCAGGTGTCGAAGAACTCCAGGCAGGCGTGCCGGTCGCTGACGAAGGAGCACTCCTGGATGAACTGCGTGAAGAGCTGCGTGCGCAGCAGCTGCCCGTAGAACTTGTGGTAGGCGCGGTCCCGGGATTTGAGGAAACCTGGGGGGGATGGGGGAGGGGGGTCACATGGGAGCTCAGCCCCCGCCCCCCATCCCCCCCAGGTGTGCCCCCCTCACCCTGCAGGAAGAAGAGGCTGCTGGAGTCGTGGGTGGTGTCGCAGGGCGCCTGGGTGATGGGCAGCAGGAAAGAGCGGTACCCCTTCAGCACGCAGGCCATGAAGCGCAGGAAGGAGGCCTGGATCTCCAGCTCCAGCTGCTTGCGCCGCCCGTACACCAGGTCGTAGTCGGTGAGCAGGAACTCCAGTGACGCCTCCTCCACCGGCTTGTTGTACACTGGGGGGAGCAGGGGGTTAGCACGGCCCCCCCAGACGCCCCGCCAACCCCCCCAGCTCCCCACTCACTCTCATCCAGCTGCTGGAAGTGGGCACGCAGCGCAGCCAGCAGCACCTTGCAGGGCCGGCGGGGCAGTGAGCGGGGCGACAGCAGCTTCCTCTCCTCACTCCTGGCAGGGGAGACGAGACAAGAACAAAGCCGGGCTGCCCTCACCGTTAGCGCCTCCTACTGGGCTGCCCCGGCCCCCCGCTCACCCTCCCCGGCCCAGCACCGGGACGCAGCCACTCCTGGGCTGGAGAGGGGGCGGACGCCACGTCGCACGGAGCTGCGAGGGTCGCGTTAGGGGAGGGCCGCCCAAGGGCCAGGCAGGACACCGGGGTTCCCCCTGGGGACATGCCCAGGAATACGGACGCCCGGGGCCCGCTCTCCCGGAGCGATGGCTGGGGCGGGGACCGGGCCCAGGGGAGCTCACAGGAAGATGGTGTTGGTGTCGAGGTCGACACAGATGACGTCGCGGGGCGGGTCGTGCAGGTCGAAGTAGCTGGAGTGGATGCCGACGATGAAGGGCACGGGGGCGCACAGCACGTCTGCCAGCGTCAGCGGGCACAGCGGGATGTAGGGGCACTGCCAACGCAGCGGGAAGATCATCTGGGGCGGGGCAGGGAGAGAGGAGTCAGCGAGCCCAGGGGGCGGGCCCACTGCCCTCCCCACCCCAGGGCCAGACTCACGGAGACGAGCGCCTCGCTCACGCTGGTCAGCACATCGGGCCGCAGCGAGTGGATCAGCAGCTTCTGCTCGGTCAGCACGGCCAGCAGCAGCGTGACGGCGTTCTCGGGGCCCAGGTTCTGCAGCAGGGTCAGGAAGCTGGCTCCGCTGTGGGGCAGAGGGGGGAGAGGATGCAGCATCCAGACAACACAGAACCCCCTCTCCCCCACCCACAACACAGCCACGGCCAGAGCGGGCACTGCCCGTCCCCCCCAAATCACCAAAGGGATCCTGAGCCCCTAATCCTCCCCCCAAGGCATGAGCACCCCCCAGGCTGCCCCGACCACCCCCCGGGGGCTGTACCTGAGCGGCAGCGGGGAGGACACAGGCTGGCACAGCAGCAGGTTATCGTAGGGAGACATCTGGAGGGAGACGAGATTGACGGCATGGTCGGTTTTCTCAACCTGGGCAGACATGGGGCAGCCCCGGGGCAGGGGACAGCCCAGGGAGCAGGGAAGGGGGGTGGTATGTGAGGGCAGGGGGAAACCCCAGGGCAAGGATGGGGAGGAGCGAGGGGCAGCCCAGGGGGCAGGGATGGGGGCAAGCAGGGGGCAGCCCAGGGGGCAGGGATGGGTGTGAGTGCGGGGCAGGGTGAGGGACAGCCCTGGGGCAGGGATTTGGGGGGCTCACAGGAGCCTCGGGCTTTCATAGACATGGGCTGGGAATCACTGACCCAAAACATCAGCTGAAGGCCAAATGTGAGCAGAGTGGCCAGCGTGGAGAAAAGAAGGGCCAGGGCCAGGGCCAGGTGTGACGAAGCGGGAATGTTCTTTATGCTTTCTCTGAGTACTGTGTGGGTGCCTCAGTTTCCCCTAGGCAGTTCTTAAGTCTCTAGGTGGTGGGATCAGGGGGTGTGACTGTTGCCGAGCCCTAGAGGACCAATGTGATGGCGTCTGCACAGAGAATGGCCGACACCCTGTCTCCTGATGGCCTGGGCCCCTCCTCTGCAAAGGTGCCAGCTGAAGGGTTGGAGAACAAAGAGATCAGGTGGCCTCCTGGCCCGGGAGAGAGACAAAGGCCAGAGGAGGGGCTGGAGAGTTTTCAGTTTAGGGCTGGCTGGGGAAATGGAGGGAAGCCCAGAACTGGGGTCTAGCCTCCCTGCCCCCAGGGTGGACCTGATTGAGGGGTCCTGTTCTCTGTACCTACAAGCTCTGTTTTAGACCATGTTCGTGTTGTCTAATAAACCTTCTGTTTTACTGGCTAGCTGAGAGTCACGTCTCACTGCGGAGTTGGGGGGCAGGACCCCCTGGCTTCCCCAGGACCCCGCCTGGGCGGACTGGCTGTGGGAAGTGCACGGAGGGGCAGAGGAGGCTGAAGGCTCCGAGGTCAGGCCCAGGAAGGTGGAAGCCGGGTGAGCTTCTTGCCCTGGGGACAGGCTGCTCCCGGAGAGGAGGCTTCACCTGAGTCCTGACTGGCTTCGTAGGGAGCAGTTCCAGAGAATCGCCCGGGGACGCCTTGACTCCAGGGCAGGGCTAGCAGCCCCAGCAGAAGAGCATCTGCCCAGGGCAGGGGCCACTCACCTGCACTAGGATGCGCGGTCGCTGCGGAGACGGGAAGGGGACGTTGTGCATGAAGTGGGAGATGTGCCTGGGGGGAGAAGAGCCCGTCAGAGAGGGAGGTGGGGGCTCCCTAGCCCCTCTCACTGTGGGGGACTTTCCTCCTACCCCCCATCCATTCCCTACAGATCCACCCTGGGGTCTCCACCCCCCATCGCCCCCAGCCCCTTCCCCCCAGGTCTCCCCCTCCCCCCATCGCCCCAGGCCCCCCGGCGCTCACGTCTCCAGGGGCAGCACGTGGGGCCCCGAGATGGAGTAGCGATAGATGAACATGAGGAACTTGCGGAAGACGTCGAAGAGGGGCCAGTGCGACAGGACGCAGATGCTGCGGCGAGTCTGCACCGACTTGCTGGTGATGGGGCGCCGGTCGACCACGCTGAGCAGGCCCAGCCGCAGGCTTTGCTTCTCCGACAGCCGCTCCCGCGGGTAGGCCTCATGGAACTGGATGGCAGCGCCATACACCTGACAGGGGGGCCCAGTCACTGAGGGGGGCCATAGGCGTGGGAACTAGGGGGCGGGGGTGCTGCAGCACCTCCAATTTTTGTGGGGGTCCCGCCCGCCACCCAGGCTCTGCTCCGGGCCCCACACCTGGAGTCTGCACACGGGGTCCCCGCTGCTGCCGGCCCAGCCCCAGGGACTCTTCTTCCAGCCCCACACACAGGGTCCCAGCCTTTGCCCCTGACCTCTGTCTGTGTTCCCGGCCCTGTCCCAGAGCCATGGCCCTGCTCCCGGCCCCAGCTCCGGGGACTGGGGGGCGGGGGGCACGGACAGGAGTAAGGGGGCACGAGTGGGCCGACTGGCTTTCAGCACCCACACTGTAAAAAGTGTTCCAGCACCACTGGGGGGCAGGGGTGGGAGACAATGGAGCAGGAGGCCCGGTCATGGGGGGACGACAATGGGGAGGAGGCCCCAGGTATGGGGGGAGAGGACAGGGCAGGGGTGGGGCTGGCCATGGGGGGAGGAGACGACGGGACAGGGGGTCCCGGTCACGGGGGGGGAGGAGACGATGGGGGGAGGAGACGATGGGACAGGGGGTCCCGGTCACGGGGGGAGGAGACGACGGGACAGGGGGTCCCGGTCACGGGGGGGGAGGAGACGATGGGGGAGGAGACGACAGGGCAGGGGGTCCCGGTCACGGGGGGAGGGGACGACAGGGCAGAGGGTCCCGGTCACGGCGGGGAGGAGACGACAGGGCAGGGGGTCCCGGTCACGGGGGGAAGGGACGACAGGGCAGGGGGTCCCGGTCATGGGGGGAAGGGACGACAGGGCAGGGGGTCCCGGTCATGGGGGGAAGGGACGATGGGGGAGGAGACGACAGGGCAGGGGGTCCCGGTCATGGGGGGAAGGGACGACAGGGCAGGGGGTGTGACGAAGTGGGCCTGTTCTTAATGTTTCCTCTGAATAGTGTGGGGGTGCCTCAGTTTCCCCTATGCAGTTCTTAAGTATCTAGGTGGTGGGGTAAGGGTGTATGATCATTGCAGAGCCCTAGAGGGCAGGTGTGTGCAGGGATCTGGACACAGAGAATGGCCGACACCCTGTTTCCTGGCAACTGATGGCCTGGGCCCTTCCCCCCCTGCAAGGTGAGAGCTGAAGGGTTGGAGAACAAAGGAATCAGGTGACCACCTGGCCCGGGAAAGGAACAAAGCCCAGAGGAGGAGGGGCTGGAGGGGGTTTTTCAGTTTGGGGCTGGCTGGGACATGGAGTGAAGTGCAGACGTGGTTGTCTGGCTCACTGCCCCCCAAAATGGACCCAGCTGAGGGGTCCCGTTCTCTGCACCTGCAAGCTCTGTTTTAGACCATGTTCCTGTCATCTAATAAACCTTCTGTGTTACTGGCTGGCTGAGAGTCACGTCTGACTGCGAAGTTGGGGTGCAGGACCCTCTGGCTTCCCCAGGAGCCCGCCTGGGCGGACTCGCTGGGGGAAGCGCACGGAGGGGCAGAGGATGCTGAATGCTCCGAGGTCAGACCCAGGAAGGTGGAAGCTGTGTGAGCTGCGTGTCCTGAAGACAGGCTGCTCACAGAAAGGCGACTGCCCCAGAGTCCTGACTGGCTTCATGGGGAGCAGTTCCAGAGCATCGCTCAGGGACTCCGTGACAGGGGGTCCCGGTCATGGGGGGAGGGGACGACAGGGCAGGGGGTCCCGGTCATGGGGGGAGGGGATGACAGGGCAGGGGGTCCCGGTCATGGGGGGAAGGGACGATGGGGGAGGAGACGACAGGGCAGGGGGTCCCGGTCATGGGGGGAAGGGACGACAGGGCAGGGGGTCCCGGTCATGGGGGGAGGGGACGACAGGGCAGGGGGTCCCGGTCATGGGGGGAGGGGACGACAGGGCAGGGGGTCCCGGTCTTGAGGGGAGGGGACCACAGGGCAGGGGGTCCCGGGCCATGGGGGGAGGAGGGGAGGTCGGGGCAGGGTAAGCAGCACCTTCGCTCACCTACCAGCAGGAGGCGCCTCCACACAGTGAGCCTGCGGCTTCTGCCTTGGAGCCAGGCAGGACCCCGATTCTGGGCTGTTCACCCCGTTCCAGGTCCCCAGAGACTCCAACCCACTGGAATGGCCCAGGCCCCCTCCCTTAATACCATCTCTCCCCCTCCAGACCCTCCTACCTTGTCCCCTGACGCCCCAGTCAGCACAAAGGTGGAGAAGACAGGCAGCTGGTACTTGGTGTTGACGGGCCAGCTCTCGATGGTGGCCCCCATGGGCAGGCAGAAGACGGGCACTGAGTCGGGCAGCGGGAATGACTCACTGTCCTGCTCAGGGTAGCGGCTCAAGAGACCTGGAGAGAGACGCACGCCACGCAGAGCGCTAGGAGAACCAGGGGGTCCGGGCTAGCAGGGGCTGTGGGTCAGGAGTGAGGGGGCTGGCAGAGCTGGAGGGGCCCAGCGCTGGGACAGCAGGGGCAGGACTGCCAGGCACCAGCACTGCTGGCATGGCTCCTGCCCACCCCATACCTGGGGCCATCAGGTCCCCACTGCATGTCGCTGGTGGGGGCCAGGTCTCCCCTACCCCCAGGCTGGGGCACAGCTTCCCCCCTCTCCCCTGGCTCAGGGGGCAGCTAGGGCCAGGTCTCCCCTACCCCCAGGCTGGGGCACAGCATCTCCCCTCCCCCGAGGCTCGTGAGGAAGCGGGAGCCAGGTCTCCCCTCCCCACAGGCTCGGGGCACAGCATCTCCCCTCCCCCCAGGCTCGGGAGGCAGCGGAGGCCAGGTCTCCCCTCCCCACAGGCTCGGGGCACAGCATCTCCCCTCCCCCCAGGCTTGGGAGGAAGCGGGGGCCAGGTCTCCCCTCCCCACAGGCTCGGGGCACAGCATCTCCCCTCCCCCCAGGCTCGGGAGGAAGCGGGGGGCCAGGTCTCCCCTCCCCACAGGCTCGGGGCACAGCATCTCCCCTCCCCCCAGGCTCGGGAGGAAGCGGGGGCTCTACCTGCTTCGTAGACCAGGGTGTTGGCTTTGGACATGGCCATCTTGTAGCACAGGAACACAGCCGGGCCCCACTGCGAGGAGAGAGCAGAGCAGGGTCAGTGGGGCTGCGGCACAGGGCAGAGGGACCCGCCCCTCCTCCTCCCGGGAGGGACAGCTGGCACCAGGTCAAAGAACCCAGCACAGCTCTGCCCTGCCCCCCTGCCCGGCACTGGCCCAGCTGCCTTCACACCCTGCCCAGAGCCAGGGGCCGCCAGGACCCACCATGCCAGCGTTGAGGTTCCTGTCGACCCGGCAGAAGGTGTGAGGCGTGTTCTCCCCCTTGCTGGGCACGACCAGGCAGATGTCGGTGATGCCCAGGGTGTTGTGGCCCTGGGACTCAGCGGCCCGGCGGTAGGTGAGGAAGGTGCGCTGGTGGCTGGCAGCGCCCGAGCTGAGGTTGGCAGAGCGGCTGTAGGGCGTCGTGCGGATGATCTCGTAGCCCGGCTTCAGGCGGTCCTTCCCCTCACAGTGCACCCTGCCGGGGATGGATGGGGCTAAGCAGGCACTGCTGTGGGGGTGGGGCATCCCACCCCCAGAGCGGTTTACCCAGCCCAGGGGGAGGGGAAGGGGAAGGAGCCCTGCCCAACCCTGGGGAGGGGAAGGGCCCAGCCCAGCAGGAGGGGTCCAGTTCAGGTGGAGGGGGAGGAGCCCTGCCCAGCAGGAGGGGGCAGAGGAGGGGTCCAGTCCAGGGAGTAGGGGGAGGAGCCCTGGGGAGGGGAAAGGCAAGGGCCCAGCCCAGCAGAGGGGGGGGGGCTAGTCCAGGGGGAGGGGGAGGAGCCCTGCCCAGCCCTGGGGAGGGGACGGGACTCCCAGAGATGGGCTGAGCAAGGCCCCCATGCCCACCCCAGCTCGATGAGGGGCGGCTTGCCGCGGCCCCGCTTGTAGCAGAGGTATGTCTGGGGGCTGCTGAGGAGGCTGGCATTCAGGTCCGCAGGGTGGCCGGACGTGCTGTTCTCGATGCAGGTGAAGCCCTGGGGCACGTCCTCGCCCTGCGAGCGGATGACCACGGCCACGTCGGTGATGGGCTCGCTGGGCCGGGCCGGCCGGGGCTGCTGGCTCTCCTCTTCCAAGGCCTTGGAGGAGTCGGTCAAGCCGGCCACCACAAAATAGTCCACGAGCTGCGGTGGCTTCTCCTCCGCCATGGCGGCGGGGTTCACGGCATCTGGGGAGGGAGCAGGAGGGCATCAGCGGGGAGGAGGGCAGGGCCAGGATGGCAGGCCGAGGGGTGAGGGACAGCGCCAGAGGCGTGGGGCCAAGGAGGAGGGGCGGAGGCGGGGGGGGACGGTGCCACAGGGGAGGGGCGGAGGCCGGGGGGGGGACGGTGCCACGGAGGAGGGGCGGAGGCCAGGGGGGGGACGGCGTCAAGGGGGAGGGGTGGAGGCTGGGGGGGACGGCGCCATGCGGGAGGGGTGGAGGCTGGGGGGGACGGCGCCATGTGGGAGGGGTGGAGGCTGGGGGGGACGGCGCCCACAACAGACCCACAAGGTGACCTCACGGAGGCTGGCCCAGCGTGGCCAATAGGAGCCACAGGATCCAGGACAGAACACGCCGTATGGTGACATCATGGAAACAAGGCTGCCAGCAGCCAATGGGGCAGCTGCTCCTGCTCCCTCCCCGGGGGAAGAAGGGGACGCGCTGGGGCGGCATCACAGGGAGCATGGGGGCAGGGCTGTTTGGGGGGCTATGGGCAGGAAAGGGGGGGCGGGCGGTTTGGGGCAGGGAAGGCAGAAGAGGGGGCTGTTTGGGGGGATATGGGACAGGGAGGGGCTGGGTAGCAGCTGCCCCGGGGCCAAGCTGGATTGATTTAGGCACAGAGTCTGAGAACCCAGGGTACCTGGGAGGCGCGACCCACTGAGCCCTCGGGGCTGAGCTGACAGAGCGAAAGTGCCAGGAGGAAGGGAGGCAGCTTCCTGTTTCCGGCTCAGGCCCAGGCCGGCTCTGACATCAAGTGACCCGCTGGAACATCAGGGGGACCCGTGAGGTTTTTGGGGGGTGATCCCTCCTGCCCCGGGATCCCCACAGCACTCCTGGTTTCTCAGGGGCTTCCAGGACTCCAGACAGGGCTCTGCCCAGGGCCTGGTGGCAGCCCCAGGCTCCCTTCTCCCTTCCCCCTTCTCCTGATGCAGGCTTCCTGCTCAAGAGCCCCGCCCCGGCCAGCTGCTGGGCCCCCAAGTGACCCACACACACACACACCCCGGCAGGGAGAAAGTCACAGACTCTCAGAGGCAGGAAGGATGTTCCCAGGGAAAGACCCGAAAGGGGAAGGAAGAGGCTGAAGGCACCAGGGCACGTTTCTGCTTCTGGCACATGGCGAACGGGGTTAGTCATGGCCGATGCAGGTGCACGACCGGGCGGGGGGGCGTGATGGGGGGTTACAGACGGAGATGGAAGAGAACCGAGAAGCCCGGGTCACGCTGTGTTCCAAATCGATGGGGCGCCCACCTCTGGTCACTGCACCCAACGCTGGTTCCCGTCTGGGAACGGACAGGACCGTCCGGGGAGGGGAGCCTCATGGAGCAGCACCGGAACGCACACACTTACAACCCAGAGAGGGAAGCCCCCTTTCACACCACACACCAGCAGCCAGCGGAACTCCCTGCCACAAGGTCCCAGCTAGGCCCAGAGCTGGGCAGGGTTCAGGAAAGGCTCTTAGGTGGAGTGGGAGGGCACTCAGCGGAGAGCAGTTTCTGAGGGCTTGAGGCCTGCACAGGGGAAAACACCCTTCCCGGGGAGGGTACCCCAAACCAGGGACTCCTGTCCCATCCATGTGGCAGCTGGTAGCAGCCCCTGGCAGGGCAGGGGGGAAACCTGGCAGGCTGGGCCTCTGGCCAGATTCGCTCTGGCAATTCCTGGGATCCTGGATGCAGGGTCCTTTGGGTGAATCAAACCAAACCCTGGCACAGCCCCCGACTAGCCGGGTCCCCCAGCTGCTCCGCATGCCCCCAGCAGGGTCACATCAGGCCAGTGGGAGCCAGTTCCCTGCTCACAATACTTCATTCTCTCCCTGTAACGGGTGCCCTGGCACTGCGGCCGCCAGCTCCTGTCGGGGGGCAGGCTCACAGCTGGCAGACTAGGCAGCCCCCTGACACGGCACAGGCGAAAAGCTAAACCAACCCAGCTCCTGCAGCAGGGTTACCATGGCGAGGGAGGCATGGGACCCAAAGGGGACCCCCCTACACCAGGGGCGACCTGGAGAGGAGCCGGGGGCATGTCAGGGCTCACCAGCAAAGGGCCACGAAAGTGCCCCTCGGGCCCGGCATGGCACAAGGGAAGAGATGCTGCTCCAGGGTGGGGAGCACATCACCTGTTCCAACTTCCCCAGAGGCTCTTGCCCCCCATCTCCCTCTCTGGGGCACAGCTGCCCCCAGCCCACACCAGGGTACCCTGCTGCTGGTCTAGATCCCACCCCTCCGCCCTGAGCAGCTCCCCCAGCCCGTCCTGGGTTTAGGGCACAGGGTGAGTGAGGGGGAAACAGCTGCCCCCCGAAAAGATCATATAAGCTGCTCGCCCATGCAGCGGGGCAGGGGGGTGTTACACTGTCCCCCGAGACCTCCCACGCCCCTAGTGCTGCATGTCATGGACTGGCCTGCTCTGCTCTGGCCCCTCAGTGACAGGCACTGCCAAGCTACCACCCGCCCTATATTTAGCCCCAGCCCATGTGATCGCTCATGCTGCAGCAGGAAGAGATTCAGGCGGCTCTTAATTTAGCTTCCTGTAACCTAATGCAGGCCACGGAGAAACTGCCCCTGCTGCCCCTCCAAAATCTACCCCCACAGCTCGTGGCTCAACCTCCATCCCCCCCACCATCCAGCCAGCCTGGCAGGTCATCTCGACTCGGGGGCTCAGTGGGGAGCCCCCCACTCGCTACACTCTGGCACAGACCTAGGGCTTCCCACCGAGCCCCACAGGAGGGGCCCTGCTGACCTGCCTCGCTCGGCCCCCAGGCCTCCCTAGCAGGACCCTGCACCCACCCCAGCCCCACCCCAGGGGACAGCAAAGGCCAGGCCTGCCTGGGGCATGAGAGGTGGTGCTAACCGAGGCTGCCTGGAGCCTGGGCACAGCCCCGGGGCAGACTCGCCAGACAGGCTGAGGGCTGCGTGGGGACAGCCCGGAGGCCTCCCGCAGTGCTGGGAGCTGCACAGACGTATTTACCTCTGATCTGCTGCCAGCGCTGCCTAAATAATGCTCAATCCTCCCTGTTCCAGACAGCTCAGCCCCCCGGCCCTGAGCGCGCCACTACCCAGCCTGCCTGGCACCTGCCGCTTCGGGGACACCCTGCCCCACAGCTAGGGGAGCCCAGGGGTCAAGGACAGCAGCAGGTGCCTTTAACCCCACTGTCCCTTGGGTTCTGTTTCTTGCTCTGGGAGAAGAGCAGGTGTAGCAGTCAGAGCAAGGGGGGCTGGGAGCCAGGACACCACAGCCGTCGCTAACTAGCCCCCGGACCACGGACAGCACGCCTCCCCGTCCCCTGAGCGGGCGGCCCCTCGGGGCCAGCGGGGAGCTCGCCCCCCTGGCCAGGGCTGTACCTGTCTGCAGACGCACAGACACCTTTGCTCGGCCAGCACGTTACACCACCACCTCCTCGCTGCTCCGGAGGGACCCGCCAGATCCCGTCTGCCGCGGGCAGGGGCTGCGGGCAGGGGCTGCCAGCCTCCCTGCAGGCCAGGCAGGGAGAGTGGGACTTTCCATTCTTGTCCGCAATTGCAACCAGGAGGCAGCTGCCAGCCAAAGCAGAACTCAGAATGAGGAAGCCGAGAGCTCCCTGCGGAGGGGTGGGGCGGCACCCCAAAGCCAGCACGGGCGGCTCAAGGCCCGTTTCCATGCTGCCCTCTTGGGGGGGCCCCTGCAGCAAGACCGGAGAAGGGCTGTGGTCCTGGCGCGTGTACATCTAACAGCACGGCTCTGGGGCGGCTTACAGCAACGACGGGTCCAGTGCGGCCCCTCCCCGGCCACAGGAAACCACCCCAACCCTTCAGAGCCCGCCTGTGCGGGGGGACCCACCCAGGGGGTGGGCTGCAGGGACCAGGCCCTGGCACCAGCGTGGGTGGGGCCATCCCAAGCTGCCAGCCAGACCCCTCGTCCCAGCCCAGCTCCCCTGGGAACCCCCCAACACACCCTGAGCAGGGGCTCAGCCGGCCACAGGGACAGAGCTCCCTGCTCGGGGCAAAAAGCCCGGCTGCACCTGCCCCTTGGCTGGATGGACGGGGCCCCAGGCCCCAGGGGTGGCAGCTCTCACCCAGGCAATGGGGCAGCCCCCGCTGCCAGGCCAGGGTGGAGAGATCACAGAGACACAGACCCACCCACCGCCCTGCCTGGGGCGAACCTGCACCCACCGGCGGGGGGCAATGAGTTTGGTGCCCCTCCTTGGGGCACCGCATCATGGCATGTGGGGGGGGGCTGGTCTTTACAGAAACCCCAACATGGAACTGGTTTCTAACAGCATAACCGAGTCACCTGCCCCACAGCCCCTGCACCTGGCCTGCCCCGCACCTGCCCCCACACACCCCCTGCACCTAGCCTGCCCCCCACATCCCCTGCAACTGGCCTGCCCCACACCTGCCCCCCCACCCCCAGCCTGCCCCCCACCCGTCCCCCCACCCCCCCTGCACCTAGCCTGCCCCCCACATCCCCTGCAACTGGCCTGCCCCACACCTGTCCCCCCACACCCGGCCTGCCCCCCACCTGTCCCCCCACCCCCCCTGCACCTAGCCTGCCCCCCACATCCCCTACAACTGGCCTGCCCCCCACGCCCCCTGCACCTAGCCTGCCCCCCACATCCCCTACAACTGGCCTGCCCCACACCTGTCCCCCCACACCCGGCCTGCCCCCCACCTGCCCCCCACATCCCCTACAACTGGCCTACCCCCCACATCCCCTACAACTGGCCTGCCCCACACCTGTCCCCCCACACCCGGCCTGCCCCACACCTGCCCCCCACATCCCCTACAACCGGCCTGCCCCCCATCTACCCCCCCTGCACCTAGCCCGCCCCCCACAGCCCCTGCAACCGGCCTGCCCCACACCTGCCCCCCCACCCCCGGCCTGCCCCCCACCTGGCCGCTCAGCGCCCCGCGGCCGCGCAGACCCGGGCTCGGCCCCTACCTGCCCCGCCGAGGGAGCGAGCGGAGGCTGCCGGGGCTCCCCGCACCCGCGGGGCGGGTCCTGCCGGGCGCGGGGGGGCCGCGGGAGTTCCGGGGGCGCGGGGGGGTTGCGGGGGGGCAGGGCGCGGGGGGGCCGCGGGGGTTCCGGGGGGGCGGGGCGCGGGGGTCCCGAGGGGCAGGGCCAGGTCACGCCCCGCCCCCTACCTGCGCTCGGCCCCCAGGCCCCGCTACGCGGCTCCCGCCACCGCCGCCCGGCCCCGCCCCGCCCCGGCGCCGCCCCGCCCCCTGCCGGCCCGGCGGACGCCCTGCAGCTGGCGGGGCCCGGCCGCCGGACGCCTGGGTCCGTTCGCGCCCAGCGTGCCCCGCAGCTCGCAGCCCGCCTTGCCCCGCTCACCCTCGCGGGCCCGGGCCCCTCCCCAGGGCAGCCAGCCGGTGCTGGGGGGCAGCGCCCCCCCCAGGGCCCCCCCGGGGGTGGGGAGTGGGCCAGGCCCGGTCCAGCCTGGGCGCAGAGGGAGAAGAGGGGTCCGCGCACCCCGGCACCTTTAGCTCACCAGGGCTCGTGCGTTCACCAGGACTCGGGCACTCACCAGGACTCGTGCATTCACCAGGGCTCAGGCACTCACCAGGGCTCGGGCGTTCACCAGGGCTCATGCGTTCACCAGGGCTCGGGCGTTCCCACCGGGCGCCTAGCCAGCGCTGGCACCTTGGCAGCACCAGGGAGGAAAGTCACAGCCCGGCCCAGCCCCCGCAGCCCAGCCAAGCCGTGACCCCCAGGCCCCCGCACTGTCCCCCTGCAGCCGCTTTGTTCGAGGGCCCGGGGCCTCCTGCCCCCTCCTCGCTCCTGCGTTCCCCAGGATCAAACCCGGGGGTTTCCAGCCGACGGGGGCCAGCCCTGGACGGGGGTTGGCGGGTGGCCAACGTCCTGGTGATTGGCTCCATGGGCCCTCCAGTGACGGGGGGTACAGGCCCCAGACAGCCAGCGCCAGCCCCACCTGCATCACTAGGCCTCCCCAGCGAGCAAACAGCTCTTTCCCGCCCCCTCTAGCTGACAATGCAGCATGTGGGGGAAACTGAGGCACACTCAGTCTTCATATAAAATATTTACAGAAAATTCCCCCTCTGACCCCAGGGTTATTCTGCAGCTTCCAGGCAGGAGTGTGAAGGCAGCACGGGGCTTCGCTGGAGGAAGAGTGGGACCCCGGGGGGCCGGGGCTGCCTCACTGAATGGAGGCTCCTGGCCACCAGGCCATAGCACCAGTTCTGTGGATCCCTGACGGGCTGTGGGGGGGAGCGGGAGTCTTGGTGACTTTTCTTTGGGGCCTCCTCAGCACAGAGCTTTGCACAGCAGGGTCAGGCTAAGAGTCAGAAGGGTCTGCAGGGAGCAGAGGCGGGAGCGGGGGTAAAGTACGGAGCAACAGGCTGAAATTAATGGCAAGAAAACATCCAGTGAGCAGGAGCAGTCACCAGGATTGTCTGGGCCAAGGAGCTTCTGGCCACGTGTGTGCGTGGCAGGCAGGGACCACGGGCCTCCTGCTGCCAAGCCCAGCCGTGGGGACCACTGCTGAGGCAGCCAGGCCAGGGGTGCTGCAAAGGGCAGGGAGCGCTCCGGGTTCCAGTTCCAGGGACATGGGTGAAGCAGCAGCTGTAGATATGCAGATGACAAAGGGCAGAACCTAGTGCAGTGGCCTGGGGTGGGGGGCGAGGGAGCGCAGACGCCAGCTGGATCAGGCCCAGGATCTGTCCCCATTCTTCTGGAGAGAGAGAGAGAAACAGCAGGGTCCCCACGGCTCTGCACTGGGACCAGGCCTGTTCCAAGTGATCTGGAAAAAGGGGTAAATAGGGAGGTGGCAACGTTTGCAGACAATACTAAATGACTCACAATAGTGCCGTCCAAAGCTGACAGGGAAGAGCTCCCAGAACTGGGCAACAGGCAACCAAACGGCAGATGAAATTCAATGTTGATAAATGCAAACTGATGGACATTGGAAAACACAATCCCAGCTGCACCTACAAACGGATGGGGTCTCAGTTAGCTGTTACCGCTCAAGGACGAGATCCTGGAGTCATGGTGGATAGTTCTCTGAAAACATCCACTGCGTGTACAGGGCAGGCAGAAAAGCTCACAAGGTGGAGAGGGCTACAGCTAGTACCACAGAGCACAATGTCACCATATCAATCCATGGGACACCCACACCTTGAATATGGCCTGCAGGCCTGCTTTCCTCCTCTCCAAAAATCATACTAGACTTGCAAAATGTACAGAGAAGGGCAACAAAAATGCTTAGGGGGTTGGAACAGCTTCCATGTGAGGAGAGAATAAAGAGACCAGGACTGCTCAGTTTGGAGAAGAGCCAACGAAGGGCGGCTGGGGGATATGCTAGCGGTCTATAAAATCATGGCTGGGCTGGAGACAGTGACTAGGGAAGTGTTATTTACCCCTTCACATAAGAACCAGGGGTCACCCAAAGAAATTAACAGGCAGCGGGTTTAAAACACACACGGAAATACTTCTTCACACAGCTCACACAGTCAATCCGTGGAACTCATCGCCAGGGGATGTTGTAAAGGCCAAAAGTATAACTGTGTTCAAAAAAGAATGAGATAAGGTCATGGAGGATACGTCCATCAGTGGCTGTTCAGGGATGTGACCCCCTGCTCTGGGTGTCCCTAAACCTCCGACTGCCAGAGGCTGGGACCAGGTGACAGGCGATGGATCACTTGGTATTTGGCCTGTTCTGTTCTCTCTCTGAAGTGTCTGGCACTGGCCCGTCAGAGACAGGACCCCGCAGTTAAACAGCCCCTTAGCCAGAGTCAGTGGGCCTGGGCCACCCAACACTCCCTGAGGTACCAGCCCGGCTCCTCCACACACCTGCATGGCCCATTCACTCTCCTGGGCCCTGCTTCAGCCAACCCCCACCCCTGACCCCCTTGCCCTCTGCGGGTCCTAGAACCTTCTCCTCTGCACGCCTGGCCCTGGAGCAGCCTCCCTGCTTCTCGCTGTCCTGCCCCGAGCCCCTGGCCCTTTTTTGAACACAAGATGCACTGGACAGGCCTCTCCCCTGCCACAGCTGGGGGGGTCCCCCACTCTGCTTCCAGAGACACCCCCGCTGCTCAGGCTGCCCATCCCAGCGGGGATTTGGAAAAGCTCTGTTGGCTGCAAATGCCTCCAGTACACAATCCCCCCACCCCGTGCAGGCCCCAGGGCAGCGTCAGTGTCCCCCCAACCTGGGCCCAGGCTTGGAGGGATGTGAGTGAGGGGACCTCACGCCGCCAGACCCACTGCCCCCCCAACCACCCCCCAACATCTCTCCAATCACCCACACATTAATGCAATGTCGTTAATGAACAGAGAATATATTTAAAAAATAAAATAATAATAATAATAATAAATCACTCTGGCTTCCTCCTCCACAGCAAGGGGCCCGTCGGGGAGCAGAGAGGTCTGGGGTCCCCACCTCCCTCAGCCCCACGGCATCTGCTCCCCCCCTCCCCAGGGTCCCCCCAAACACAGACGCAGGACGTGACCTCACAACAGACAAGGATTCAAAGTTACAAGTGCTTTATACATAGCCCTGTCCTCCCCCGCCCCCGGGTAGGGCCCCCCGTACACGGCTCAGCAGGGGACGGGGTACACACAGCTCAGCGGGGAAAGACGGGGGGATAAATTTTGTCTTTAAACATTATGATTAGCAAAAACAAACCCCAAACCCAAACCCCATGCCCGGAGCGTTGGGGCTCAGGTCACTAGCTAACAGAACAGTTACATACATGGCCAGCCCAGGGCTGCACACGCAGCCATGCCAGCATGTGGACAGACTGTCGCCTGGAAGCTGGGGGCACAGAGCCCCATGCTCACCGCAACCCTGGCCGTGGGGTTAGGGGACCCTGGACTCCTCCACCACAGGCCCACTCCCTCCGGCACGGGGACACTGGATTCATCACCACCCCTCATCTAGTTGGAGGGTCGAGGTCCCTGGATGCAGACTCCATCCTTCACAGAAGTAGAGGTCCCCTGGACCTCTGGCCCAGAGCTAGAGGACCCCACATTCTCCCCTGCTTAGCGGGCGGAGAGCCCTGGCCACCTCCCAGTGCAGGGCAAGGGGTTGCTGCTGGGAGCAGAGGCTGGCACTGGCCAGGCTTCGAGTGATTCTTGGCGGACTCCTAGCGCCTGGGCCCAGCTGCTCAGTGCTCTTGGCCCTGGGAAGTTTCATGTAGAACGGGCAGCGAGGGTGGGCGCAGCACCAGGGCCAGGGCTGGCGGCCTGTCCCTGGAAGTCAGGCTTGTTTGCAATGCTCGAAGTCTGTTCTCTCCTCCCCCACACTCCTCTGCTGCCTGCCCAGGGCGGGTCCCCTCACTGCAGCCGGTCCGTCCGGAAGGAGTCCTCCACCGCGGGGTCCGTCAGGAGGGCGTAGGGGTCGCTCAGCATGCTCAGGCCGTCCAGGGTGAGGGGCTCGATCTTGAGATCCTCCTCCAGGCCCAGGGACGTGTCCACCTCGAAGCCGGGGACCCCGGCCAGCGCCGACGCAATCTCCTTGGAGATGCCGGGCGGGGAGTCCCCTGGGGTTGGAGAGGAAGGGTCAGACCCAGGGCAGGACGGTGTGTGGTGGTGGGGCAGCCAGGAGAGCCCATCCTGCCGGCGGGGGGGGCCTAGCATCCTGGGGGGCCCTGGGAAGTGGGAGCAGTTTTCCTTCTGCAAAGCACAGCCACCCTCCCAGCTGGCTCCCAGCAGCATTCCACTAGCAGGGCGAACTCCTCCTACCCACTGCCCAGGAACCTCAGCCCAGCCCTGGAGGAACCACGTAAGGGGGGCCTGGCCTCCATGACCCATGCTGTGCGTGGCCCTGCTACTGGCTGCTGACCGGAGGCCAGCCGGGATAGTCTTTGGGCCGGGGGCGCCCGTCCCCCCGCAAACTGGGCTGAGACCCAGCAAACTCGCTCCACCGCGCAATCCGCACGGTGCCAGGGGGCCCCACAGCGCTTGGTGGTCCGGAGGGGACAGTGCCCAGCCCCTGAGCCGGGGTGCACCCCAGCCCAGGCCCAGCGCCTGCGACACGCTGGAGGCAGGGCAGGGCAGCGCGCTCCCGCACCCACGCACCTGTGAGGACGATGTTGGGGATGGGCCCATGGCGGCTGCAGTTGCTCAGGTTCTGCCGGCTGAGGAGATGGGGCTCGTGGAAGCTGCTGCCGCTGGCCGAGAAGCCCAGGCTCTCTGCCGAGTGGTAGTTTAAGGCACCCAGGTCCTCGGGGAAGGCGTTGTGGTTGAGCGGGAAGCTGCCCGGGGGGCTCTCGCCCATGCTGAACTGCTCTAACTGCAGGGAGAGACGAGGCGGGGGACTCAGTGACTCGCCCAGGAGAAGGGCCCCGGCAGCCGCTCCGTGGGCAGAGACGGCACTGGGAGCCAGGATTCCTGGGCCAAAAGGAGAACGTCTCAGAGCAGTGGTGACCGACGGGTCGATCCTAGAGCATCTCCCAGTCGATCGCGATCTCCGGCGGCACAGTGGGGCTGCCACTGAGACAGGCTCCCTGCCTGCCCCAGCCCCACGCCGCCCCCGGAAGTGGCCAACACAGCCCTGCAGGTGGAGGGCGGGCGTCTCCCTCCCAGTGCTGCTCCTGCCTGCAAGCACCACCTCCGCAGCTCCCATTGGCCGGGAATGCTTGCAGAGAATTGGCCCAGTGCTTGCAGAGAGGGGCAGCGTGCAGAGCCACACGTTGCCCGCCCCCTACAGGGGTCACAGGGGCACGCTGGCCCCTGCCAGGAGCGGCATGGGGCTGGGGTAGGCAGGGAGCCTGCCTTAGCGGCAGCCACACTCCACCACCAGCCAGGAGCCACTGGAGATAAGTGCTGCCCGGCAAAAGGCCGCACCCCAAGCCCCAGCCCTGAGCCCCCTCCCGGAGCCAGCACCCCAAACTCCTTCCTGCACCCCAAGCCCCAGCCCTGAGCCCCCTCCCGGAGCCAGCACCCCAAACTCCTTCCTGCACCCCAAGCCCCAGCCCTGAGCCCCCTCCCAGAGCCAGCACCCCAAACTCCTTCCTGCACCCCAAGCCCCAGCCCTGAGCCTCCTCCCAGAGCCAGCACCCCAAACTCCTTCCTGCACCCCAAGCCCCAGCCCTGAGCCCCCTCCCAGAGCCAGCACCCCATACCCCCTCCTTCACCCCAAGCCCCAGCCCTGACTCCCCTCCCGGAGCCAGCACCCTGTACCTCCCTTGCACCCCAACACTCTGCCCCAGCCCCCTTCTGCACCCAAACTCCCTCCCAGAGCTTGCACCCCCCGCCCCCTCCTGCACTCCAACACTGCCCCAGGCTCAGCCCAGAACCCCCTCCCACACTGCAAAGCCCTCGACTCCAGCCCAGAGCTCGCACCCCCTCCCAAACCCTAACCCCCTACTCCAGCCTAGTGAAAGTGAGTGAGGGTGGGGAGAGCGAGTGATGGGGGCTGGGGGGTGTGGAGTGAATGGGGCAGGGCTTTGGGGAAGGGGCAGGGTCTCAGGGAAGGGGCGGGGTAGATCCTGGGTTGCCCTTAAATTCAAAAAGTGATCTTGCGTGTAAAAAGGTTGGAGACTGATTTAGAGGAACGCGCTGCAGGGACCAATCAACCCGGCAGCCTCCTCTACCCCTCGGCGTCTGCGGCCACAGGTGAGGAATCGCCTGCGGTGGGGGGCGGCAGCAGGTGTGACAGAAATCCCAAACCTGCAGAGGGGGCTGCCCTGCTCCCACGGCCTGTGCCCCCCGCTGGTGCATGCCAGTCCTGCCTCACCCTGACTCCACCTCCCTTGCCATGAGCTGGAGATGGTGCCACCAACCTCTCCCCCCAGGAGCCCCGCAGGCTAGTCATGGGCAGGGTGGGCGCTCAGAACATGGCTCCCAGAGATCCCAGCACTGACTGGGGGGCAAGGCCAGAGACTGGGGGAAAGCAGCCTAGAGATGGCAAAGAGAGAACTCCAGAAGCAGCCTGGAGGGCCGGGAACCAGGCTGGCATCAGCAGCCACTCCAGGAGCGTGGCCCAAACACAGCTGGTGTGGGGTGGGCTAGGCCTGGGCAGCTCAACGGCTACGTTACTGGTGACGTGGAAGGAGCCCGTCTGGCGGGAGCATCCCCAGCCCCCTGAGAGTCTCTGCTCCTATCGCCCCAGGGGCAGGAGCCAGGGCCCCCCGCAGACTCAGTGCACGCTGGGACTCACACTGCCCACACTGAAGTCGCCCAGCGGCTGGCCAAGCTGCTGCTGTAGTGAGGAATTATGCTGGTACTCCGAGAGGTACGGCCGCTGCGTGGGCGCGCTGGGCTGCTGCTGCCGGGCTGGCTGCGTCTGGTGCTGGGGCTTCTGAGTTTGCTGCAGGGGCTGCTGGGATTGCACGAGCAGGCCGGGCTGGTTGTAGGGGTATGGCGGGAGCCTCTGGTCGGCTGGCAGCTTGCTGGTGTCCAATGGCACGCCCTGCAAACACGCAGCACGGCAAGGGTTACAGCCAGGCACCAAGGCTGGCAGGGATCAGGCCCAGGGGTCCCACTCCTTCTAAACTGCAAGGCTATTTGCAAGACACCACCCGGCCCCCACCTCTGGAGCGAGATGCTGGCCCACTCTCCTGTCCCTGAGTCATCAGCACCAGCTGCTTCAGGGACCCTTCTGAGGTGAAGGAGCCCCAGGCCTGTCTGTTCGAGGCCCAACCAGGAGGGTGCTGAGCCTTCCTCTTGTTCCCTACCCTCCACCAGGACTAGGGATGTTCTCAAGGTCCTTGGATAGGTCTACCCCCTTATATCTTGGGACTCAATGAGATCCTGTGGCAGAGAGTTCCACCGGCTAATTGTGCAAATACACCCCCTGCACCTGACAGATAATCCGGGCTTCACTTTTCTGGCCAGCCATCTGTGGGTGGGCAGGGGAGGGAAATGCATCCGTTTCCCTCCCCTGCCTAGAAGTGCGTTCGCTTGGGGCATCAGACCATCCCGGCAAGACTCGGGGGAGGAAGCTCAGGAGAGGCAGAATTAAGAACGCCCTAGCCGAGACCAATCTCCAGGGACACAAGGATCGAGGTCCCTGGATCCCATCAACCCCTGCCACTTCCCTCTGTGGGGAGGTCTGTGCTTAGATCCACGTGCAGAGGGAGACCCCCCCTACCTCCAACCCCACTGCAGGGTATTTCTACCCCGTCCCCAGGGCACCGTGCTACTCCCCAGCCTGGCAGCAGCAGGAGGCCATGCTGCCCCAGGGCCCAGCTGGAGCCGAGTTCTGTGCACCCCCCCACAGCCCGCAGAAGCCTGGTTCCTGGGGCGCAGCCCAGCCGTCGCCCTACTGCTAGCGCCTGTGGCTGGGGAGAGCGTGCCGGCCCCCGTCTGCCTCAGGAGCAGGGGGCAGCAACCAGAGAAGCCTTCACACCCAGCACCATGTTGAATCTTCCGCGCCCCAAGCAGCTGCGGCTTCCCCGATTCCCGGCCCCGCCCCAGCTGAGGGCCCTGTCCCAGAGCACGCTCAGGCCCCTGGGGCTGCCTCCCTGCACGGCTTGGCCCGACAGGGGGGTTGCTGTGCCCTAGGACCGAGACCCTCCAGACTGGCTCCCAGCTAGACTGGCTCCCTTCAAGCCAGCTGGAGACTACCTCAGGCCCACAGGGCCAGTGGAAGAGCTGGGATTCGGGACAGGAGGGTCCTGCTCCCAGCTCCCTGGGCTGGTCAGTGCATCTCTCTGGGCCTTGGTTCCCAGGCTGTGACTAGGGAGAACAAGGCTTCCCTTTCCCCACCCTCTGACTTGTCTGTCGACCGCGGACCATCTGTGCAGCACCCAGCCCAGCCCTATGAATGAATTCACACAATGATCTGATGAATTCACACAATCATCTCCGACTTCTCCGAGCACCCCATGGAGCAGGGACCCGCGAGGGGCCGGGGCATCGCCTGGCGCCAGCTCCCTGCCCTACGGCTCCCAGCCTCCCACTGAGATGAGGATGGCAAAAACAGGACAACAGGAGGAACTGAAAGAGGCGAGGGCAGCCCATGATGATGGATCATGCATACCTGGGTGATGGAGGACAATGTGGGTGACATTGTTGGTGAGAACTGTTTGGGGTGCTGCCTTCTCGAGTCGCCGCCCATTGGGAGGGTGAGGGGGCTGAGCGGGGCCCTTCGGCGGGGCGACGTGTTAATGGACGCCTGCACCAGGGGGGAGTAGGAGGAGCTGCTAAAGCTGGCCTGCAGGCTGGGGTTGCTGGGCGAGGACTGCATGGACTGGCTGCTGAGGGAGGAGGGGAGCGAGGGGGTGCTGAGGGAGGAGGGGAGCGAGGGGGTGCTGAGGGAGGAGGGCAGGGACTGGTTGCTCATGGAGGAGGGGATGGAGGAGCTGCTCTGGGAGGACTGCAGGGAGGGGTTGCTAAGGGAGGACTGCAGCGACTGGGAGCGCAGGGAGGCCTGCAGGTTGGGATTGCTAAGCGAGGACTGCAGGGCGGGGTTACTCAGGGAGCTCTGCATAGGTGAGGTAAGTCCTGTGGGGACAAAAAAAAAAGAGACACCACCGTTACCCATGGCAATCAGCACGAGACGAGGCTCCGCCCCCTGGGCGGGATGGAAGGGGGGGGAGACCAAAACGATGGAGACGGCAACAGAAACAAACAAACCCAGCAATGGAATCGGATCGTGGCCCAAGACCCCCTCCAGCGGGCGCCTGGCTCGAGGGACGCAGCTCCGGCTGGGCTGCACGGGTCCTGCTCACCTGACAGCTCCCTTCTGCAGGGCAAGCACTGGGGATCCTGGGGGCGAGCGTACCATGAGGGGGGCTCAGCTCTTCCCTCATACGATGCCCCAGCTCTTGTCCTGCTAACCCTGACGCTGAAATGACCTGAGAGGCTCTTGTGTGTCCAGATGCTGCAGGGGAAGGAGCCCAGCTCAGCCCATTCTCCGTCCCCACCTGGGACAGGGGCAAGGCAGGAGCTTGCTGGAGGTGCAGAATCACCAGACCCCGCTGCAGCTGCTCAGTAACATCCAGGCTGCAGCCCCAATCCCCCCCGACCTCCCAGCACCAGCAGCTCCCTCCGAGCACATGCTCAGGGACCCCCGGGGCCTGCTCATCCCCCCAGCACTGCTCCGCGGGGATCCGAGACACCCACCACCCTTGGCCAAGCGGAGACTGAGGGGCAAACTCAGCCCTGGCTAAGTCCCATGGGCCTGGGCGGCCCGGCTGATGTCCCATCCTCAGCACTGGGCTCTGAGGAGGAAGGAGCCCAGCAGGAGTCCTATGCAGCCCTTGCCCACACGGCCACAGGTTGACTCCTCTTCTGGGCAGCACGACTGCTGTGCCTCTGCCAGGAGGCCAGGCAGCAGCCCGGAGCCCTCACCTGCGGAGCCGTAGCCCGTCCCAAGTCCCATGCCGCTGCTGATGCCCAGGTGCGTCATGGTGTTGGCCAGGTTACCGGTGCTGCTCCCTCCGCTCAGGCTGGGGTAGTTCGACTCGTCGGGGTCCAGGGGGGTGGGCAGTGGGGAGGGGAAGTGCAGGCTGGTGAGGTCGGGGAGGGAACCGCCTGTGTTCAGGGCGGTGGGGATGAGTGGGACGTTGGCAGGCTGATCGGGGGACGGAAAGATACTGAAAGAAAGAGAGACACTGCTCAGCAAAGACGACGCTCCCGAGCACCCAGAGTCAGAGATGGGGACTGGGAATCAGGACTCCTGGATTCTGGGCCCAGCTCCGGGAGGGAGTGTGGCCTAGTGAGCGAACAGAGGACTGGGAGGCAAGACTCCTAGTTCTGTTCCCTGCTCCGCCATGGACTCACTTCTGTTGCTTTGGGCAAGTCCCTGTGCCTCAGTTTCCCCCCCACAGGTGAAAGGGAGACGAGAACCCCCAGACTCTGCCCCGAGGGGCCGAGCAACGTGCGAGGTGCTGGGAGATCTCTGCAGCAGGACTACAATGGCACCATCACACACCCGGGCACGGGACTTACTGGATTCCGGGGACTTCGCAGGACCTGGGCCTGGCCGAGGACGATGAGAGCTAGGAAATCAGAGACAGAGAGTGGGGGTGAGCCTGGGCAGGGCATTCACCTCCCGCCGCCCTCACCCCGCCCCCCGACCAGCACAGGTGGCCGGCAGTTTCTGGCCAGGAGAGAGGTGAACACACATTGCAACACTCCGGACGCCAGAGGCAGGCACCCGCAGCACCAGCCAAGATGAACTGTGCGGGCACTGGGAGCGGCACGGCCCCACTCCCCACCCCGGGACCTCCCACCCCATCATACAGGCCCAGCCCCGCCCCGCGGGGAGCCCTCCCACCGCCACATACCCCTCACTAGTACCAGGGACCCACTGGGGCATCCCCCCTGGACTCCCCCAAGAGCAGCGCCGTCCCTCCCCAGGACTCCCACACCCACCTTCTTGGTGTCCCAGGGCTTCAGTAGGTGCTTGTTGTCATCCAGGAAGTTCTCCTCGATGGGAGGCACTTGGAAAAGAAACACTGGCAAGGGGAGAAGGGCAGGGGTGAGCCTTCTGCAGAGGGGGCCAGCCCAGCACCCAGCTCTGCCAAACCCTGGTGACTGGGAGTGTTCTTAAACAGTAGTCATGCCTGGCATTAAGAGGGCAATGGGCCCAAGAGACTACGGGTCCCAGCATGCAATGCTCCATCCTGAATGAAGCAGTGCACACTGGGAACTGTAGTTCTGTCAGGCCTGCAGGCCCCATAGGCGATATGATGCAGTTTCACTCACTCACCAGCTCTCCTTTGCTGCCCCTGGCAATGAAGCAGCATGTGCCACCCTCCCCTGGCAACCCTAAAGCTCCCAGCCCTGCAGGGGCCAGGAGCACTGCCCCCCTCCCGTGGGCTGGGATCAGACCTCTCTCCATGCCCCACTGTGACTGCCAGGCGAGGTGAGCAGGGATGGGATATTTCATAGAATCATAGAATATCAGAGTTGGAAGGGACCTCAGGAGGTCATCTAGTCCAACCCCCTGCTCAAAGCAGGACCAGTCCCCAATTTTTGCCCCAGATCCCTAAATGGCCCCCTCAAGGATTGAACTCACAACCCTGGGTTTAGCAGGCCAATGCTCAAACCACTAAGCTATTACCTTTACTGTCCACGTCCCCGTCCAGAAAACCTGAAAGAGGAATGGTGACATGGTTAGCTAGGAGCAGGGGGATGAGGGCAGCTCTGCAAGACAGAGAGGTTTGCCGGGGACCTCCCATGCGATCCAACGCCCAGCCACACTCCTGGGGAGAGAAGGCAGGAGACCCGACCAGCTGGGCACTGCAAGAGGCAGGGCACCAAGTAGCAGAGCTCGGACCAGCTGCCTGACAGGCGAGCCATTGTGGAAGGAAGGTGAGGATGAACGTTTGGGGTGACGCGGTGCAGCAGGAAAGGGGGTGCTGAGCTAGACATGCCTATGGGGGGACATGGTACAACCGTTCTCGGACCAGGCTAGGAGATGGACCTGGCAGATACAACGAGGTGGGGAAGTCTGCAGCTTTCCTGGCCTGTGGGAGCCAGCAGCAAAGAGTATCCACCTGCCGTCAGGCTGGCGCCCCAGGGCACCAATCGTACCAGGCGGCCCGGCGATCACAGCTGGCTCCTGGGCTACCCCAAGACTCAGCCGGCCTGCACATGGTCCAGGGTACAAAGCAGCAGCAAGAGGCTGGGAAAGGAGGGCAGGGAGAGGCAGGGAGCCAAGACATGCGCCTGCTGCAGTAGCCAAGGGAGCAGGGCTGGGGTGCTACTCACCGCTCCTGCGATTGGGAGGGGGGACACCCTGCGAGGGGCCCAAGTACATGTCCTGCGGGCTGGGGTTCATCACGCTCGTGTGAAGCGCCGAATCCGAATTTGTTCTAATGGCAAAAGACAAGGCCCCAGTCAGACCCCCCTGGGCAGAGACAGGGCCCAACAAGGCTGGTGCATCCTGGGAGGAGCGTGAGCTGCCAGCATGCCTGCTGCAGCAGGAACCCTCCCGCCTGGGGAATCCACGCGCCCCTCCCTGCACGCGCTCAGCAGGAAGCTGTCTGGCTCTCGGTGTCAAAAGCCGCCTCCTGCTTCTTGAGGCTTGCTGGGTCTTTCTCAAGAGAGCAGTCTGGTGGGATGATGTGGGAGCCCTTGGAGCTCAGACTGCGTGGGGATCCCTGAGGGAGGAAACCCCCACTGGGACAACGGGGATGGGACAGCACAGGGCAGGGGACTGTTTTCAGTGAATCACAACAGGTATCTACAGGGGAACAGCCCTGGGGGAACCCCTTCCCGAGCCAGCAGCTGCCCTGGCCCAGCTAAGCTTTAAGGAAACTCTAGGGTACTGCAATGTTCTGCTCGCCGTCCCTTGGGGGAAAGGCCAGGCGGTGGGGCTGTGAGCTGGAACAGGAGGGGACATCTCTGCTCGTTTCTAGAGGCAGCTGTCAAGTCCCCACCAAAGGACCCAGACCCTTCCTCAGGACAAGGGCCACCCTTGGCCCTTCCCAGCAGAGGGGGGTTTGCTCCAGCCCAGAGGTGGCTGCGAAGCGAAGGATCTGTTGGGGGAGGCGCTGTGCACACAAGGACTCATCCTGAAGCCGTTTTTCCTGGGGTGGCACAAAGCATGTGCTGCAGAGAAGGGGCTCCCCGAGGCCCCAGGGAGACGCACGCATTGTCTTCCTAATGAGTCAGCCTGGGGGCACTGGAAGGCTACTCCAGCTAACGACACACAAGGGGGATACTGTTCAGCTGAGGGGCCCAGCCTGCTCCCAGGTAGGAAAGTCTCTCCCACTCCTCACAGCCCCCAAGGGCCAGGCCTTCCTCCCACCAGGGCACAGCCTCCACAGGAACGAAACCCTGCCCTAGGCGAGACGGCAGCACTGAGCCCCACGGCGGCACCCCAGGAGCACGAATGGGGAAGTTGTCCCTGCTCCCAGCACACGGTGCACGCTGGGGACCAATGCTGAGCCCACGCACGGCGCCTGGGGGAGCCATCTGGCTGCGCCTGGGCACTGAGCCAGTCCCCCAAAGCGGGGCCCCAGGACAGGGCGGCTGGGCTCCCTCAGTCCCCCCTTCATTTCCTGTCCTAAACAGCCCGGGATGGTAGCAGCTCAGGAGCAAAGGGGCAGGGGCTGTACAGCACCCTTGGACCCATTCAGGGGAAAGCCCCAGTAGCACAGAGGCTAATTGTTACCCCACCATACCTAGCACCTCCTCAAGGATGGCTAGGAAAGGCCCAGGCTGGAGCCTGCCCTGCTGTGACCTCAGGGCAGCTGCACCAAGCTGGGGAAGGGCAAGGCCTGATCAGCCAGGGGCAGATCAGCCTGGAGCAGATGGTGGGTGGGGCACAGGGGGCACAGACCAGCTTGGGGCGGGGGGCACAGATCAGCCTGGAGCAGGGCAGTAGAGGGGCAGGGCAGACCAGCTGGGGGCAGGGGGCATGGATCAGCCTGGAGCAGATACAGGGCGGACCGGGGGTGGGGGGCACAGAACAGCCTGGAGCAGACTGGGGGTGCACAGGGCAGATCAGATGGGTGCGGGGGGGCACAGATCAGCCTGGAGCGGGGGGGGGGGGGGCAGCGCAGACCAGGTGGGCACAGATCAGCCTGGAGTAGGGCGGTTGGGGGGCAGACCAGACCAGGTGGGCATGGGGGGCACAGAGTACTGGCAGGGCAGGGGCCAATTAGCTGGGGGCAGGGCAGGCTGCCTTCAGCTCTCGCTGCCTGTGCCAAACTCCCCCTTGGGCCGGTGACGGTTTCCTTCTCCCCAGCCCCTGGGGCGCCCAAGGCCACTAACTGGCCCATTCCTCCCACCCAGGGCCTGGTGGGGGAGGCAGCTCCCCAAGGCCAGCCTGCCCGACACTTGCAGGATTCCAGCCGCTGCAGAAGGCCCCTGGAGCTGCAGCCTCCTCCAGGCTCGCCCTGGCAGAGCTCGCACCCAGCTAGCCAGGCACTTGCAGGAGGAGCAGGGCCTCAGCTGCCAGTTCCCACCAGGCCCAGTCACCAGGTGGCAGGGGAGAGGAGCTGGGAGGGGGGCCCAGCCCCTTGCCCACCCCGGCTCTGCCAGGCGAGGGTGCAGAGTGCATCTCCTTGCCAGCCACGCCAGCAGGCTGCACCAGGGGCCGGGGCTTTGGCAGCACGTTGCAGCCTGTTGCTCCATGGGGGTTGGGCAACGCGGCCTGCAGAGGGTTTCGTAACTGCAGCCCTTGAAAAGGCCGGGCTGCAGGCCCAAGCTGGCACTTCTGCCTGCTCAGGAAACAGGACGCCCGGCAGGAGAGTTTAACTGCCCTGGGGCAGCACACGAGCCATTAACCTGCTGTAACAGGACCAGCTGGGTCAGGGCCTCTGCAGTGCTGCACTGCTGATAGCCCCTACGCCCCAGCCGGAGGTGGCCACGGCCAGCAGGAATCCTCTTCTCCTGCCGAGGGCTGGGTCTCCCCTGGCAGTTCCAGGCTCGTGACAGGTGCTGGCTCCGTAGTGCAGGCTCCACCCCAGGACATGGCCCCCAGCCCCCTTGCGCCCAAGGGACAGACCCGGGGCTCTGGGGCCCACTCACTCCCTGCTGACACTGCTACCAGGGGGCACTGGGTGCTGGTTGAGAGGTCTAGGGAGGCTGGGCCGATTCATTTCTCCTAAGCCCATGAATAGGCACTGGGCCCCCAGGGTCTGCACTAGAGAGGAGCCAGCAGAAGGCTCCCCCCCACCCCAACAGCTGCTCCATCCCCTCTGAGCAGCATGGCCAGCAAGACCTGGCTGGGGCACTGAGCGGGCTGACCCGTCACTGTCTGGGCTGTGTGCTGCGTCAGGCCCAGCGTGCCCGCCCTCCCTGCCCAACAGGCTCGCACCCATGCTCAGAGGGGCAGAAAGGCCAGGGACGCATGAGCCCTGTTACTAGATAGCTCCGTGTCTTTAAAGGGGCACAGCTGGGCTTGCGAACCCA